>NW_027045450.1:2400000-3000000 GCF_025399875.1 Dalotia coriaria | reverse complement strand
TCGCCGCTCATTTTTCGTTTTTTATTTGCCATCCAGTGCGTTCGGTTTGCTTGAAAAGCTTTTAGAATCTCGGCGGTGTGTGTAATGCATCCGCATGTTTGGGAATCCTTGGATTCGTCGTGCTTGTGCGCGCTATCAACGTCTGAAAACTTTTACCCACCCAACAAAAGACGATTCGCATTTTCCACATTGCGCATCGCGCAGCACACTGCAGCATTCATTGCACATGCATTATGTATCCGCCGGACAAGTTTTACTTTGTTTCGCGCATGTTGCTTCATCACGACTCTGACCAGCTAGACAAAAGCGGACAAATTTCCGGGTACCGGACGAAAAATACAACCACCTATGGTTTCAGATTTAGTGTTTAGCTACGCCTCTTGCATTCCTGCATTGACACAACAATCAATTGATTTTCAAATTAAAATAATCGAATTTTTCTTTCTCGCGCGCCGGTGGGCGGAGATTTTTCGTCTCTAGTTTTTTTTCTTTGTGTGCACTTTGCTCGTAGTTAGTTATCGATCGATGGCAGATGTTGCGGTTGGACGTACGCGGTTCGTTGGCTCTTTGAAACGCCAAGAGTCGGTGTCTCGACGACGTCGAGTCGGAAGCGCAATGCTCTCGCTGCCCGGTTTCGCTTATAATTGACAAGTGTTTGGTTGAAAGTAAAGGTTTGCAATTTATCCTCTAATTATGTTAAATAACGTTAGTTATGGGCGCACATTTGTACGTGTGTGGCGGCTTGGTGGTGCCCGCAGGACGCGAAAAAATCACAACTCTCGCAAGTGCAAGTCTCAACGATCCGAGAGCGAGCTTTAAAGCTCCGCGCGCTGGTCGGTGTGGTCTAATCACGTCCGCGTCATCTTCGTGCTCGCACGGCTTCCCGGCTTTGAAAAATTATGCCCGGCTGCGATTGCAATTTGCGGCAGACCAGCCAGTCTCTCTGCCAGCAATTGAAAATTTCACTTATTTGCCATTATGAGAGCGGCATAAATGTCGCGTGATGCATGATTGTCCCTCAAGGCAATCGGAATATTTATTTTATTATCTTCTAGTTTATTCCCACCATTGAAATCGATTTAATTCCAGCCGCGCTTGTTTTCTATTTGTCTCCGGACGCCTTTCTGTGATAGTTTTTGTTGTGCGGGGCGTGCGATAATTAATTTACCGTCACATTAATCATTGAAAGTCGTGGAGGTAGCGCTCGCCCGAAAGGTATCATCATCAACGCCCAGCCGACACACACCGAGCGCAGAAGGAGAAAAACATGAAACACTTGGGGCAAAAACAAACATCAAATTAAATCCTGATGAGACACTTTCTTTTCTTTCGATCGTTTGCAGCTGGGTGTGTGTGGAAGCCAACGGCGTCTGTCATGCACGTCTAATGAATAATAAGCGTAATGGATTTAATTCTAATCCATTTTTTAACAAATATTTCATTTAAACTTTCATCCACGAATTGAGTCACAACTTTTTCCGCGAAGTTGTTTAAACAAGTTGTCTTGTTGTTTTCTATGTGTGTGTGTGACGACAATTACGCGGAATTGTCGGGCACGTACGTGTCGGACGTCTTGTGCCGTGTACACAATGCAGGTAATTACCATGTCGGTATTAGTTTTTTTTTTCGGTCTTCTGTTCAATTTATGCGCTCTGATTTTTAACACTCGCGACGTGCGGATTTGAACAACTTATTTAAGTGGCCAGCGTGTGAAAAGTAATTGAATTGTTTACTCGGGTGTGTAGATAAACAAAAAAAGAATTGTTGACAGTACAAACTAGAGCAGAAGAAAAAACAGAGAGGAGGATTTTTAAAAATTTAAAACTTTTGAGTGCAACGCACTTTTGTTTTCCGTTCATTGAAAAAACCGTAGAAACTTGATTCGCACATTATGCATACACACGTGAGCAGTGGATTTACTTGTAAATGATTTAATTGCGCTTCGACGACTTCCAGTTTTATTGTGTTTGCAGCCGCCAACTCGGGGCGTTTCACAAGCTGCGGTAATGAGCGGGGAATGTTAAAACATGCTAAAATAATTTATGTAATTGACGCGGCGACGTTCGTGCAGCCGCACCAGCCGGATGCAGGTCGGCATCACTAGAAAATATCTTCGATCCATCTTCTAAAGATGTTTAGGAAAAAAAGAGCATCCAGTGTTTGGAATTATTACTAATCTTTTAATCTTGTAATTCGCCTCGAGTTGAATTGAAAATCAAATTCGATTTCGGCGTCCCGTTGTTGTTGAAAACGGTTGGAACTGTTGAAAATGCGATGCGGCTGCATAAATATATAACCGTCTCGCTGCGAACGGGTCTAAATCTATTTGCCTATCGATGCGTAACAAGCGTAACGACAAACTGCTACCGCACAGCATAATAAAATGTGAGTAATAGCGCGCTAATCGCGATCAATTCCTGAGATGCCACATGTGCTGCGAGTGAAAGACAAACGGATGACATATAAATTGATCGATTGAGCGTGTTTAGATGCCTGTTTACATTGTGCGAATGTGTGAAAAAGCGTCTTTGTTGTGGATTAAATCGCCGATTTTTTAAATTGAAATATTTTTGTAAAAACACAAAACTTAAACCGTGAAGAATTCGTCGTAAAGCATTGCGAATTGAGGAATTAGCCTAAATAATAGTTTTTTAAATTAAATTCCTAAGGAAATTCAATGAATTTAACAACAAAATTAAGAAATATTTGCTGATATTTGCACAATTATAGAGCTTTATCTTTGGGGGAGTAGTTAGAATAGCAAATAGATTAGGTTATGTTTGTTTCCGGGAATGTTTTTGACACGAGCCAATAACTATGCCGTGAAGAATTTCGAATTCCAAATGCCGAATTAGGAATGCTCCGCATGCTAAAAGATTTAAAGTAATCTCCGGAGGAATGAAAAGATTTAATTCTAATCGAAATTAAATGTTTAACTTTCCGATAATACTTGTACGAGTGTAGCGAATTGATATTAATCAATATTTAGAAAAGGTGACCTGCAAATTTCAGCCAAACCCAAATACTCCCAACTAACCTAGATGATTCTGTTCGGTTTTTTTCTTCCGTCATCTGCACTTGAATGGAAATTGTTGCTTAATTTCCATGGGTCAAGTTTACCGGGGTCAAATATTTACTGAAAGCGTTTGCTCGCGCGTAGGCCGGATGAGTGAAGGTTTTTCTTCAATGTGTAATGCAGCAACACACGTTATGTTATGAGTTTAATATCGACGATCTGTGTCAGCGTTGAACGCGCACGATGCACCGATCGTGAGCGCATTTAATTAATCTCTGTGCGCGCGCGCGCATGAAACAAATTTGCATTCGCGAGAGCACAAGACCAGAGCAACTAGTTTTTATTTTTTGCGCGGTGTAGAAAAATTACAGATTAGTTCACTCTTGACCTGAAAGTGAACAGCGTGGATTTTCGGTTTTTTTGCGGAATTTCGAAGAGTGTAAATCGTTAAACATTTGCGGAGTTTGGATAAATGTTTACATTGCGTCGACACTTGCGTTAGGCTTCCTTACACGGGCGCGATGTGTAAGTGTACCGTATGATTGTACAGTATTTCGCACATTTTCCATCGGTAAATATAATTTTCCCGCAGCGCGGAGAAGATACTAGCTAGAATCAGCACTTTCTCATCTCTTTGTGTCTGTATTGGCTTGTAAAGATTCGAATTCTCGTTAATATTAGAAATATGAGTGCAGAATTACATTGTGTGTTTGTTTGTAACGCCACTACGCAAAAACCAATCAACGAATTTTGATAAAATTTAAAATAAAGATATTTTAGACTTCGGAGAATAACATAGACTACTTTTTGTGGCAAAAAATTAACTTGAAATGCGTGAAAAATAGTTTTCAAGTTTATGCAACGAAAAAATACGATGAAAATGTTTTGCGAATTTTACAAAGAATAAAAATCAACTACTTGTAATTTACGAGTCTAGTTAGTGTGTAAATCCACGGTGACAAATTAAATCGGTGCTTCAATTGGTATGTAAATCGCGTTGTCGTGTCGTGTGAGCGTAACTCACCTGGCTGATGTTGGTAGCGATCTTGACCTGCGGCTTCTCACGCTTGCTGAGGTAGAAGTCGTGCTGGCGATGATTGTCGCGCGGCTCCTCGGTGGTGCCGGTCGCCTCCTGGGTGGTGGTGTCGTAGAATGTCGTCGGCGTCGCAGCTTCCGTCACGGTGGCCGTCGACGACGGCCTCAACGCGGCGGTCGTGCCACTCGACATTACAACGGAATGATGTCCTTGCTGTCCTTGTTGCTGCAGCGTTGCACCTTTCTGATTGTGCGTGGTAATTGGAACCGTGGTCCACACCGGACTCGAGCTTTGATAGCTTTGATGACGAGTTGGTAGTGAATTCGAAACGTACGGCGAGTGTGAGTACAAGGACGAAGTTGTCGATTTGATTTTCAGCGCGCGTTTTGTTGTGCTGGCTGTGATACCAGCAGAACTGCGTTCGGATAGGGTTGTTCGAGGGGATTTTGCATTTGTAGTTGTTATCGGTGGTGCGGTTACCTTCACAAGACCAGGGTTAGGATTAGGTCCCAAGTCAATTTCGTCCATTTTTGATTCTAGTTTTTCACTTTTTATAATTTCTTCTGATGTGGGTTTGGGTTGTTCAGTTGATGATGTGGAGATGATTACTACAGGTGATGAGGGTGAAGGTGAAGGTGATGGTGAAGGTTGAGGATAACTTAGTGGTAAAGGAATAGGTGTTTTTGTTGCGGGTGGATTTGTATTCAAAGTGGTTGCCGGTAATGTACTCTTGCTTTGCTGCGGTTGTAAACTCACATTCGTGACGTCTCCGGTCTTCCCCTGACGGATCCACGCGAAAGGATTAAAAAGCTGCTGCGAGTACTTCCAGAATTGCGCATCGGTAGTTGACGCCACCGCCAGGATAAACAGAGTCAATGTTAGCACTTGCATTTTAAAAACACGCGCGACACTTTTTTCACCCTTAGTTTCTGCGGGATAAACTCGAATGCAAAACACTCGGCTTCCTCTGGTGGCTTTGGACTTGAGCCGCCGGTGGCCAGCGAAGGTATGCTCGCGCCGCGTCGCGCCGAAGAAGCGAGCCGCGGTGGTGTGACGGCGATGATCTTCTAAGGCTAACCTACTTCCTCGCCAATGGGTACCGTACTCCAAAGCGCGCCTGCTGAGCTCGCGAACGGAGAGCGTTTTTGCCGTTGCTGCGGGAGTCAATATTTGCTCTGGGAAGAAAGATATTGTCATGCTTGCTGAAAACAAAAAACTTTTATGCTGGCCGGAGAAACATTGAGTGCACAACCTTCACAATTTAATGCATCAACATCTCACACCTATACTCAACCGAAACAATCACATCTATTCATTTCACACGCATTTTTATTTGGTTTTATTTTGGGCAATTGTATCCGTTACTCGTTACTCTGTTGTGCATACGATAAATTTTTTCATTGCGCGCTGTTTTATTTCTTAAACGAGCACGGAATTATTTGAGCAATTTATATTTGACATTAATTAATCTCGATGCTTTTGAGATGTCATTCTTCGTTATGAATGGTATGATTGCGTCTTTTTGGAATTAGGCGGTTGCACCGTTTCAGAACCAAATTGGAACGAGTTGAGCTACTCAAAACCGACTTTGACATTGAGTTGGTGCGCATTGACATTGAAGAGGAGCACGTTCTGCTTTGTCGCATTGTGTCTTCGAAGGAAGCGGAAAAAAGCCACTGCCATACGCGCTCGCGCAATTGATGTTTTGTGTATTTGGCGAATTTTACGATATTTAATTAAGCGTGATGCGGATTAAAACAAAACACATCTACAGTGTGCCTATGTGCCTAATGTAATTCGTTTTTACTCTCTTGTTCTAGACATACTCGTAGTAAGAGTCAATTCTATCAATAAGATTAGCAATTTTAATTTAAAGAAATTATGCATATAAAGTTTTGTCAATAATGCACTTCAGCGCGCCATCTTGAATTCAACTATTTAACTATAACTATGATTGAATCTCAATGTCAAATTTTATTCTATAGAAAAGAGCAGTTTTGAGGATTTTCCCGGCAATTATTCGAATTTTTCTCACCTTTTAAACCTTCCCTAGACCTCCACGAATAATTCAAGGCCAAGATAAGATAAATCCGTTCAGCCGTTCTCGAGTTTTAGCGAAACTAACGAACAACAATTCATTTTTATATAGATTGATAGAATAGATTATCTAGTGAAACATATTGTATATAACTTAGTTTGTACGAATTTGTACATGGAAGCAAACAATAATTACAATCGGCGTATTAAGATGAAGATAAATGACTCGCGTGTCGTTCTATTCCGCGTTGCGACTGCCTAATGCGTCTTCTTTTGTGATTTGCGCAAACAAATTCAAACCACGCTTCTTAGTGCATTCATTGCGAAAATAATTCGCCGCGATTATTCTTGCCCCGGAAAAAAGCCTAAAACATCTTAAAATCCATCTCTGTAAATAGTGTTTTTTGTTGATTCAATAATTATTTCTCGCTTCATTGGCTGCACACATATTGTCCGATGCAACGGTAGGTAATTGTAGTGTGTGCTACGCGGAAAAAGTTGCAGTAGATGCGATCGTATCAACATCGCTACTAAAAAATACAAAGAAAACATTGCTCCGCTGAATGAAGTGCTTGTAAAATCCATTACCTCACAAGATAATGGCTTGTTTAACGCGTTATGTACCAGCGAAACTCATTTTTTCTCTCCACCAGACTCTAATCTTGCTTTTAATCATTTTCCGTACAATTTTTTGCGCATAATACAAATTCAAATTGTTGCGCTGTTGTAATAAGCCGAGTTCTATGCGATTTTTCATCGTTTGCGGCGTTTTGAAACTATTTCCGTGACATACCCGCACAACTCAATTAAAGCCTGCGTTGTTTATCGTTACTCGGGATACTTGGGAGGTATCCATACGCCTTGCATAATAACATAAATATGACAAGATGACAATGAGGAAAATGGTTTATGCGCGCCGGGATAAAATTATACATCCGCTTGAGTCGTAATGAAAACGAAAACTAAGCGTAGTTTATCTGTGTGTACGTTGGTTGTGTTTTTTTTATTCTCGAAAAATTCTCGAGAATTTGCGCGCGGTTGCGACTCGCCTCATTACTTTTACTCTTGCTTTTGCTCTTTGATCGGCAGCAGAGCGGCGCAGCTCGCGCCGGCAATTGCAGTTAATTGTGGTCCATGCAGGAGGAATACCTGCGAGCGTATTGCTACATTCTTTTAACGCTCGCATGGCTGTGTTCCAACACCCTCGAGCCCCAAAGACGCAAAACGCAAAAAATTATATATATTACGTTCGGAATGATGTTAATTTATGATACAGGGGGCGCTAGGGTAGTTTCCGGGGCTTTTTTTCAAATAATTCAAAAGAAAATGATGATTTTTCGTATTGTTTGTGTTTTGACAGCGTGCAAATAGCAAGTTATTATTGCGAAATGTAAAAAATGTGCGAACATGCACTCTCACCGTTGGTGTGCGTGCATATTATTATTAATATTGTACACTTTGCGCACAAAGCACGCTCGCGAGCACCGCCCTAAGCTAAAACTGCGCTTCTTCTAACACCGCGCAGAAAAGTAACAAGCATAAACTTTTCTTAACCGGTCTCGCGGCGCTCGGCAAATAAAACAAAACAAAACTAAAACTGAACTTGTTTTTATGCGCTGTATGTACTGCACGCTACAAATTCATCGATAGACCAACACTGCGTATAGAATTTTCTGATGATCCTGAGTGATTTGATGTGACTAGTTGGATGCTACTTGACTTGAGCACACTTTGTTCTCACAACTCTCGCATTCCCGGCGTTTGTTGTTGCGAAGTTTTAAACATGATGCGCCGTTTTTGTTTGTGTTATTGCCGCGCGAAATTTGCATTCGAATGCGAGCGCGATTTACTCGATGTACATCGTAAATAAGCGGCACGTACACGCATATCTTGCGCTCGGTACACGGTAATGTACATGCTTGTGCGCTTATGATGGTTGTTCGTCGTGATCGTAGCCTAGGTAGGCCACAGACGAGCAGACGTCGATGAAATATTAAGCTCGTGTTTGCGCAAAAATCGCGCTCAGCGTCGGCGCGCACGACTCGCTCGCGTCGGCAATTGTTTTTCATCTCAACCTCACCCTCACCGGAGGTTAATTCGTATTCTTTACATGATTTGATTAGATTTTTAGGTGCAGTTGGTTTAGTACGACCCTGAAATAGTTGTTGTTGTTGCTGTCGGTGATGTAATATCCTCGTTATTAGCACTTGGTTTGTACGTTTTCCATTTTGGTATTTTTTGTTTTTTGCGCGCTGCACGTGTGTGGCGATCTCATCTCTTCGGCGTTTCTCGGCGCGTTCATCTCCTCCCGAGATGATTGCATCGCGATAAAATTGATTATATATTGCTACCATTATTGATAGCGGATTTTTACGCCAACAAAACGTTTTCCAGCTTGGATTAGTTTCTCACATTTGTCGATTTTCGCATCTTGATCACACGCCAGCGTAAAAATATTAGGAAAAAACAAACAAACAATTGCTTTGTACCTAATCTGCGCAGACAAACGAGTCGGATCTAAATGAGTCTCGTAAAATTCAAATTGTTACGTTGCGATTTATTTGGGTGAAAAATTTGGAATGTTCTATTGTTTTAAACGGTTCGCACATGCGTCAACATGAACATGATAAATAGAAATTTAATAATAACAATTTGCAACATTTACATATAGACAGACCAAGTTGGCAGGCCGTAATTGTGCTGATTTTCGGTTCACTTTTTCGGAATACTGTTAATCTAACGCTAAACGTTAGTAATCGACGAAATGCGATTCCCACGTGCCTGATTCGGGGGCGGCCTAAAATCCACACAATGAGAGCTTTCAACTCTTCAAACCTACGTTGATTTAAATAATAATTACGTAATGCCAACGCGCAATTACTACAGTTTCGTGTTTTTACCTTGGAGTTTTCTCTAGTGGCACTCGATAGAAAATGAAAAACCGATTGTCGCGGCGTCTATGTGACTCCGAACCGTTGAAAAGAAACTGTAAGTGAAGTCCTGTTCTTTTCGCTCCGCTATGATATATTGTGTGGTACGTACGGCGACGATGACAATGCACTCGGCGAGCAAATGAAGTGCGAAGTGCAAAACGGCGTCGCGCCATCGAAAGCAAGAAACTCCGCGGTCGTCTTCACGGGGTTGTGTTTAGTGCACGCTCCAGCGCGTCCTAATAATAAACCCGCAGACAAAAAATCCAGCGTCACGTCAGCGCGCATCTTCTCGAATGAAGAAATGCTCGATTATATTGTCGATTGTTGTGGTGGCGCGAGAGCCTAGGATTCATCGACCGATACAGTTTGTGCGCTTCGATGTATCGATCACTTTATTTCTTCTTCTTTCGCTGCTTCTTCTTCTGCTTCTTCTCTCAGCGCGCGCATTTTCCGCGCTCGGGTTTTGCATATCATATATTTTATGCGCAGAGTTGCGCGCTGTTTATTACAACAGCGGCGATAAGCGTAATTGCGATTGTCGACTCACTCGTTTTTGCATGCGAGATGAAATAATAACGGAAGGAAATTCCTCGCGGTTTGCATCGCGAATCGATTATGCAGCGATCAGAATTGGAGCAAAAAAAAGTGCAAACTTTTGCAATTGATTATTTTTTTACTTTCAACGAATTCATCACTATTATTATTATGATTATTATTGTGATGGCGTGTAATGTATCAGTAATCCCCGGCAGTGCTTTTGTCTGATGGCTCGATTAAGCGAGAGAATGTGGCAGAAAACGTTAATAACCGTTCAATGCGACATGGATGTGTGTCAGGCAACATGATAGCCTTCCTGTTCGTCTTCATCGACGTCGCCATCGCATATGCTCGACCGTAATCATCCTCTGACACTTTGCAAGACAATCAAACGGCAACAAAAACCCAGCACACGCGCGCAAAAAAAGATGTTGGTTTTCTGGCACAAGCAAATGCAGAGAGACGATCATTACTGGCGAATTCATTTACTTGCTGCGTGCACTTTTCGATCACACAAGCGCATCAAATTAAGCACTTAATTTCGAATTTGGGTTGTGTGATTGCGCGCCGATTGTGAGTGATATTGGTGTCGTTTTGTTGGAGAGGCGGAATAATTGCGTCCTGCTATTAGCCTAATCAGCAATTGCTGGGATTTTCACTTAAGGTGCCGACCCGCTGTTTGGTACAAAGCAATTTTAGCTAATAAATTGGTTAAAATTTCACACCGTTTAAAGTGAAACGCCGTTTTATTACTATACATGGAAATTTGCGAATTAGTTGCTTTGCAATTAACTATGTAAATGAAAATTGTTTCTCTTTGGTTTGCAGGGAAAGTTTATTCGGTCGTGAATCGGCGTCATGGTAAAGTGCTGGACGCCGTGGGCATGGACGACGCGGAGAAGACCTTCCTCGTCAAGGCGCAGATTCCTGTCGCTGAAAGTCACGGTTTTGCCAATGAAATTCGCAAAACAACCAGTGGACAAGCAAATCCCAACTTGCGATTTAGTCATTTTGAAGTAATCAACGATAAATTGTTTGTTTTTTGTATGAATGTGTTTATTATGTGCAGATAATTGATGGCGATCCTTTCTACAACTTCGAAGAAGTCGAGGATGATGATGAAGAAGAAGATTCGAATGCAGATGCATCAAAACGCGCTGCTTCACTACGAAAAGAGATTAGAAAACGAAAAGGGTTAAAAATTGATGATCAGGTGGTGGTGCACGCCGAAAAACAACGTACATTAAAAAAATAGCAGCAGATAGGTGCGAATTTAATAAATTGTTTTTAAATTTACGTTGCGTATTGAATTTTGGCGCCATTTGATACTGCTAGCGCCACCTCGCGGCATTTTATGGAAGTTGTAAATATTTTCGATGCAGTTTGCCGCGCTTTTATAGTGTACTAGTGGTTGCCTATGCCACTGCGCCACCCGCACTTCGATCGCCTCGACAGGTTCGGACGTGTTGCAGCGGTTGCATCGTTAGTACGGCCGTAATCCGATTTCAATTCCGACAGCAGCACCAGCAGTTCGCCTCGGCGCATAATGCCCTGCCGACTTCGCTGGTGCCGCTGGCTGGCAGTGGGTGGTTAAACGCAGCGCTCGGCGTTCGGGTCGGTTGGGTTAGAATACACGGTGCTCTCAATCTGCTGCTGGAGTTGATCGCGTTGTTTCTGTTTTCTCGTAAGTCACTGCGTCGTGCGCCAGCCAGCCGCCAAGAAACAATCGAGCATCGCGACGAAAACAAAACACGGTTGTCAACGATGTGCGTGCAAAGGTCTTCACCACTCACTTATCGGACTCGCACGCAGGCCTAGGACCAGCAGGGCCTGACACAATGTGGGAGATTCACTGGAAGCCAGGAATGTAAGCGCACGCGGCAGCATGCAGGCGAAGAAGCGTTACTTGCTGCTCATGTGCTGCGCCTTCCTGGTGTTCATGTACTTTGGCGGCTATCGCTTGAAAGCCATCGACGAAGAACACGACCAGGAGCTGCTCACACTACCAGCATACAACACGAAAGCTTCTATTCGTACAGGAGGTGCACCACGACGCCGTGAACGAGCTCCACTCAGCCCCGCGCGTGACTGCCGCATGGAAACATGCTTCGACTTCAAGCGTTGCCGGCACGATTTCAAGGTGCACGTCTATCCGTCCGAAGCCAACCTGGAGCCCAGCCAGTCGTACCAGAAACTGCTCAATGTCCTCCGCGAGTCCAAGTATTACACAGCATCCACAGACGATGCCTGCTTATTTGTACTGGGCTTGGATACATTGGACAGAGACAATTTGAGCGCTGATTATGTGCGCAACCTGCAGTCACGTATAAACCGGCTACCCACCTGGAACAACGGCCTGAATCATGTTATTTTCAACTTGTATTCAGGCACATGGCCGAATTACACTGAAGTAGGGCTTGATTTTGACTATGGGCAGGCGATTCTGGCCAAAGCAAGCATGTCAGAGGAACATTTCAGGCATGGGTTCGATGTGAGCATTCCTTTATTTCATAAGACACATCCTGAGAAAGGTGGCGCGCCTGGTTTTGTCGTGAGTAACAACTTCCCACTGAATAAAAACTATCTCCTCGGCTTCAAAGGCAAGAGATATGTGCATGGCATTGGTTCTGAGACGCGAAACTCCCTGTATCATCTACACAACGAGCAGGATGTGATCCTGGTGACGACCTGCAAGCATGGAAAAAGCTGGAAGGATATGAAGGACGAGCGCTGCGATGAAGATAACAAGGAATACGATCGGTAAGTGAACGAAATGAATACTTGATTGTTTGTGTAGCAAACCAATGTTGGAGATAATATTTAACCGCCACGCTGGTGGTTTAGCATGCGGCGTGTAGAGATAACGTAATTATTGAATAGATAGACATTTTTTGTGTGCACGTCATCGCGGTCGATTAACTTTTATTGTCTGGCTATTAACAGAGAATAGAATTCGGCGCGCGTCTAAATATTTAATAACATGGCCCAGCTTATTAGCAATTTATATCAAGTTTCACAGAAATTATGTTTGTTTTCTAAACTCAAATGTTTCTAGTGCGTATGGCTAAAATTAAATTGTTTACGTGACCTAGACGCTTTCGATAATGACTGATTTTTGCAATTTATCGTTTTATTTGTAAATTCTGCAGTTTTTATGCGAGCAGTACTTGTGAAACTTGTTAAATATGTTTTTGCGCACGTGTACGACACACGCGCGATTTCCGCAGTTTCGCATTTCCCCACAACAAGTCGCCGCCGCAAGTTTTCCTCCTTTGAGCGAGTTTGTACGCTTTCCATGCGAACTTTTCCGGCCGTGTTCGTGGCGGGGAAACTTGGCTCGCAGTAAGTTTCATTTCGGGCGGCGGTCATTCATTCGAGTCGAAAATAGGTGGAAAGATATGGCATGTTGCAAAGTTGGCGTTTCTCCGAAAACAGAAAGGGCGGTATCAGTTTCCAGCCGGTGGAAAAACTAGTGCGACTTGCACGCCGTCCTATTAGGGTAGTTGTAAGCCGGAAAGTTTAAATTACACAGGCATTACCTTTGTACGACAAACTTTTACTGCCGGTACATTCAATGCAGTGTGCGTGGTCACGTACGTCGACATTCTGATGTAAATTATTTCTCTTCTCGCTGTTGAACTTTGACCCCTAAAGCTCGTATCAATAGTATTTCTAGCGTTATTATTAGTGGGTTATTTATTAAATATCTCGTTATGTTAATAAATAAATTAGTAATTCAATCGCTAATTGCAAGAATGATAAAGTAAAGGGATGGAAGCGCGTTAATGAACGCGACGTGGCCAACGCAAAGCTAGCGTAATTAACGTTATCGCCCGAGCGCGCGCTGATTTTATCGAAATATTCGATTCCGGAAAAGCAAAGACACGGACGGTCGTCTACGATCACAAACTAAGTCGCGATAAGTGAATTATTCACGAGGTGATAATTCGATTCCGAAAATATCGATCCTCACCGGAATATTTAAAGTAAATTCATCTAAAAATACTTCTATCGGGCAATGTTTTATCATACAAACACAAGCAGTCAAATATTTAATAAAAATACATAGTAAACCGAGTGTTTGTATGTAGCTTTGTAAGTTTGATGGATGGATAGTTGCATATGACACCCTGTTGATGCGTATAGAATTCGTGGGTGAATTTAGAAGGGCTTAAATCGAATTTAGCAAATCGAATCTGCCAATTGGGACGCCGGCGCCGTCACGTTGATCGACAAATTCCGGCGCATTTACCACGCGCCATGAGGGAAATGTGATGGGATGAAATAAGTACGCGCACTCAACGTATTCAACGCCCCGACCGCTTTATTTCATTTATTTGATGTGTGTGAAATCGGTTTATCACCTTCTTGTTTGGACAAGCACACATCATACACGCATTGCACAATAATCACCTTTAAACTGAAATATTACGCATGTGTTGATATCATTTTTATTTACACATGTCGCGTTTCACGCAAATTTAGATAACTTAAGCACGTTTTTTCGACAAAATCAATTAACGTCAATGTTCACCTGCATTTCAACTTGATTAATTGAATTTCTGAGTCAAATAAAATTATTTATTTAACTAGTTGTTCTTATCTAATGCAACATGCAAAAATCACATCTGCACGTTATAAATGCGTCAGTTCTGATCTTCTGGGCGTATTGTGTGGCCTGTCAGCGCATACAAGCAATGAAATTGAGATGACAAGTGCATAAATTGTTCCACTGTGCAGTTACAGACATCATCACAGTCATGTATTATCGCTGGGCCATTGTTTACATTCTATTTGTACCAGATTAAACACGGAATTATTACGGTTTTCAACATTTCTACGAATTGTTTGCATTGGTTTATCAATGTTTATTTACGCTCTTTAGTGGCGTTCAGTTTTATTGCGCAAACACTGCGTGTCAAAGAAATTTATTGGCTTTTCCCAAATTCTTGCGGTTGCAGTGGAGTTTCGGACAATTGCGACATTCCTCAGGAGTCTGCGGACAAAAGATATACTTTAATAACACAAACGCTTTTTATTTACTGTTAAATCAATGTTGTAATGAAATGCGCGTTATTTTGAGCTTTCGACGTTTGCAATCGCGGAGAAACACGCTGGTTGTTTATGTGAGCTTTGTTTAAAATTCTGCGCATTTCAAGGTTTGAGTTAAAAACGCTTTGAAAATTTCTTTTGAAGTCCAGCGTGCGCGCGCGCGCTTTTCATTCATTACGAAACAGCGTCGACGCCTTTTGCTCTTCTTCTGAAACGTTTCCAGCTTTGAGGCAAACTTTAAATTCGTTTATATCCGTTGAATGCAAAACTTTGCGCCTTTTTGGTCAACATTTTTTCCCCCGAATGGTGTAATTTTTTTGTCGTTATGCAAGAGAAAGGAAAAGGGAATAAAATTAATTTGCATACTGGGAATAAATGTGAATTCATCTGTGTTTTACATTCTGTTACGATAACAGAGTTTTCAGCATCATTTCTTATCAAAATGCGAATTTAAATTAAAACACAGCTCAGTAAACTACAAAAAAATTCAAATTTATTAAAAAAAAATACAGAATTCAGAATATGAACATTAAGATACTTTAGTTTTATCCGTTTTGAGTTTAGCATTATCTTGGTGGATATATTTTGCAGATAATACACCCAATGCCGCCTCCGCCACTTGCTATTCTTGCATAATAACGAAGTTATTGACTTTGCGGGCACGCCACACGGGCGCACCGGGCCCTAATGAACATAAATTGCCACTTTTTATCCGATCGTACATTTTATCATCTTCCACTGCTGTTTGATTGTGTGTTTGAAGTGATTTCAGTTGCAAATTGCATGTTTGATGATTGGTGTTTTCTTTGTTGTCATTATGACTTTACAGCGTCGAGAACACGCGCGCGCGCGCTGCAATGATGATTGCTTGTTAATTGCGGCGCGCACATTTTCGAGAAGATGAAACGCGCGCGGGAACCAAACAAAGGAAGTAATTGATGTGCGCTACCGTAATATGCCGTGTGTGTCTTACTCGTTACTCGCGCAAATAGCACGTTTTTAATGTCGCGTTACATTCTTTTTACTTTTCAAGATCTACACGCAATGCCTTCACGGCTGCTGTGTCGCTGCACAGTCGTTGATTCATCTAATTAGAATAATTGCCTCATTAGCATCTTAACTAATCTGTTCGCCTGCTTGTCTATTGTATTAAGATGATTAATTTGTGTATTTTTGTGCGCAGGTACGATTACGAGGTGCTGCTGCAGAACTCAACGTTCTGTTTGGTGCCGCGTGGGCGACGCTTGGGCTCGTTTCGGTTCCTCGAGGTGCTGCAGGCCGGATGTATTCCGGTGTTGCTGTCCAACGGATGGGCGCTGCCCTTTTCGCAGGTGATCGATTGGAGCAAGGCGGTCGTGTGGGCCGACGAGCGATTATTGCTTCAGGTCAGTTGCAGAGCGAGAAAGAGGGACAGAAAAATATCAGGAGACGTTTCAATTAAGTTAATGGTTTAATGTTATTGTTTTTTGTTTGTTTATTGTAGGTGCCCAATACGGTGCGCTCGATCTCGCAGACGAAGATATTGGAAATGCGTCAACAGTCGCAGATTTTATGGGAGCGGTATTTTTCGTCGATCGAGAAGATTGTCTTTACCACTTTGGAGGTAAGTCAAGCTATTTATTTGATGAAGCATGGATAAATATCCTGCAAGACCTGCGTTTTTTTGCGCTCGACCCGCAAAAAGTGGTGGGGGAATGGTGCGCAGGTAACAGTTTTTTATACATTATGTTGTGCTTTTAGATCATCCGTGAACGCTTACCGCAGCAACCGATGCGCGAAGGTTTGGTGTGGAATAACGCACCCGGTGCACTTGCCACACTGCCCACATACTCCGACACATCGCTCGAATTTCCTTTCGGCGACGAATCGAGCCACGATCGTTTCACCGCCGTCGTCTACTGCCAGCTATCGTCGCCTGTTACACCATCATCACCAATCTACAGACTTATCAATAACATTTCCAGGAGTAAATTTCTAACAAAAGTAACTTAATATCCTTTGAAACTTTTGCTGTAAATTTACATGATTTGTAATTTTGTAGATTTTAATTGTGTGGGCAAACGAACATCCTTCTCTGAAAAACCGCTGGCCGCCATTACCACCCGACGTGACCCTCCACGTTCTACCCATGACCGAACCCACAAAAACCAGCATATCACAGCGTTTCTTCCCGCATGCGCTCATTCAAACTGCCGGCGTGCTTTCCCTGGATGAAGACTCGGTTCTCACCACAGACGAAGTCAACTTTGCATTTCAGGTATGGAGACAATTTCCGGACCGCATCGTTGGTTACCCTGCGCGCTCGCATTACTGGGATGATGCCAAAGCCTCCTGGGGCTATACATCGAAGTGGACGAACGATTATTCAATCGTGCTCACAGGCGCTGCATTCTATCATCGCTACTACAACGTGTTGTACACCGAGTGGCTCAGTCCGCTGTTGCATAAGACAGTTGAGCAGAGTCAAAACTGCGAGGACATCTTGATGAACTTCCTGGTCAGCCATGTAACACGCCGTCCGCCAATCAAAGTTACACAACGCAAGCAGTACAAGGAGCAACCAGCGGCGGGCGGCTGGTCACCATGGAATGATCCGGACCACTTCATTCAGCGGCAGACGTGTCTCAATACCTTTGCTGCGGTTTTCGGCTACATGCCACTGGTGCGCAGCAATTTGCGACTAGATCCGGTGCTTTTCAAAGACCCAGTTTCGAATTTGCGTAAGAAATACCGGCAAATTGAGCTAGTCGGCAGCTAACTGAACAACAAATAATAGTCAATACTAAAGACATTTTGCTTTTATATAAAGAATACTAAATCTAGTGTAGTGATACATATCACATGCGTGGGGCGTCGGACACTTCCGCAGCGAAGTTGTAGTGATATTAGCATTTGTAAATATTTTATACCTAAGACCGCCCAGACATTGTCGTGTTGTTTTCGATTTCGAATCTTCCACTCGGCCCTTTTATTTGTTTGATAACAGTCAATATCACTACGATGTTAAGAACTATAACATAGTCAATCCCAATCTAGGTTTAAGTCATTATTGGATGCATGCATGTCATTCGAGAAATCATCAAGATATCACTGGCAGGTTTGGGAGGGAAAGTCAACGTAATTAGTTCCTTGCGCCGGCGTTAAATCTACAATGATGACATACTGTAAGCAACACCAGTACTTAAACTCTGGCCAACTGCGTGCCATATATTTTGTTATTTATTCGCACACATTACTAACTTCTGCATAAGTGAAAAATGACAAGTGGTGTAGTCTCTATTAACGAATTGTTTCTCACACATGGCAGCATTATTTAAAATTGTGATTTGATTTCGTGCTGATGCTGACCAACACGATTACTACGCATTTAGCACTCGATTTGCGCACTTAGAATAGAGAGAGAAAGGAAAAACACATTCCGAAACTAATGATGAGCTTAATATTTATTGCGATACGTCCACGAATCGACTTGATTTCATTTTTGTGCCAGGTTTTTAACACTTATTTATTCAATTCACGTTTGACGCACGACGAAACGGCAAACGAAGCGAAACTAATTAATTGTTACTCATATTAATATTATATATGAAAGTAAATATATAAAGTGGTAGTATAAAAACGTGCTGGCTACTGAGCTTCCGCATTTGGGTGAAGTTTGCCAGCGCAGCGGAAACAAGACGCAAAAGGATGTAAATATACAGGATTATATTATAAAGTATATATTTATAAACTATCAGTGGAAATGCAGCAATATGGTATACACAATTTAGTCAAACACGTTTTGTACACTTGCGCAAACAATAATTATTATCATACTTTACAACATGCCACAGATATTCTTTTTATGGCGACACGTTCTCTATTCTCTACATCATTGTTATCTTAGTTTTGTTATGTTACTCTCTTTTTGCAAACTCTTTCGTCTGTTTATAGTAATATATATTTTTCATATCGTAGTTTATTGTGACATGTGTAAAACGGATGATAACAGAAAATGATATGATGATAATTGTATGTTTTATACAAATTTGTATGCGATTTCATATACAAAACTTATCAGTTCAAACAAATATTATATGAGAAGAGAATTGTATGAATTGATTTGATTTTGTTTTAACACCGTAAGTAATTGTAGGCCCTGAAAGCATTTATTTTTATCTTAAATTTATATTTTGAATCGCTTAGGAAATTTCATTGATTTGTGAATACGCCGCGAGGGGGATGATCTCGAGTTGATATCAAATGCTAGAGATATTCGTATAGGAATTGGCGCGAAATTTAAATATATGCCTGCATTGCATGTAAAGTTTGTGCGAAGTGACATAAGTTTGAATTTTGCACAGGCATGCGCATTGCACGCAAGACACCATCTACCGGACAACACTAGCAACTAACAAAAATTCATTTGGTACTCTAATGCTTCCACGCGATTAGCTTCTCTCTCTATATGAGATTGTTTGTTCCGCACTTATAGGCATGACATTCATTCGTCAACGACCAACAAGTGCGCAACGTCTGCTTCATATGTGATCAGATGCGAAAACAACGCTGAAGGGAGTACTACAGAGTTAAATTTAAAGTTTAAAACATTGCCGTGTTTGTACAGTGTGAAAGAAGAACATTTGTTTGTTTGAAACCACTGCACGGCAGTTAATCCACAGTGTTTATCGCGGAAAGTGGTGAAAGCCACTAGCCAGTCTACCAGTCATCGTTTCCTGGATGTGTTCCACATTATTGGCAAGCCGCGCAGCTGAAGGCCGACGATTATTCATGCGGTGCGTCTCGCGTTGGGCGGTTTCATTAAAATCTACGTAAAATGTCAGGGTTTATTAGTGAGCCATCTGGAGGGTGGATCCACTCTGATAAGGTGATATCTATGCAGGGTGCCACATACACGGTTCGAGTAAGTCACAAAATAAACAAACGAAAAACAGTGTTGTTTTTATTAATAACAACTTTTGCTTTGTGTATTTGTAGTATATTGGCTGTCTAGAAGTTAAAGTCTCCATGAAACAATTGGATTTCAAGACAAGATCCAGTGTTGCAAAGTGAGTAATCAACAGATTCTCATAAAGTCATGTCACTTAATTTGTTTTAATTGGATGCAATAGATTGTCAATTGTTTTCTGTTTAGAGAGTGCATCTCACGAGTGTGTGAAGCAGCTGGGCTGAAAAGTGCAGACAAAAAGAGGAGAATAGACAAGAAGGTGTTGAAATCAATTGCTGATGAGCCAATAATGTTGAATGCTGGCACAAATGTCAGCTTAAACATTAGCAGTACTAATCTTAAGCTTACTGCTTTGGACTCTGCAATGGTTATTGCTAGTCATGACATGCCCCTTATTTCTTTCGCGTCTGGAGGTGACACAGAAACATTAGATTTTGTTGCCTACATTGCCAAGGATGAGTACAATCTAAGAGCATGTTATGTGCTGGAATGTGGAGGAGGGCAAGCAAAGGACGTCATTTCTACCATTGGGCAGGCGTTTGAGTTGAGATATAAACAATACAACATGAAACCTGGGTAAGCTGAACTTATCCTGAGAAATATACAATAAAATAACTTGTTTTATTTGATTTTTAGTTTGGCACTTGGCCAACCAAGTACATCAAACGGTGGCGATGCAGATAAAGATTACTATAACGATTTGCCAGGAAAAGTACCACCAGACGTAGGTCCACCTCCTGTACCACCGCTTCCTGTAACAGTTCCACCTAGAACAACCCTACCGACCTTACCAAATGTGTCCAGTCCAAATTTAATTGATTTGAACTCTCCCACCCAACTTACACAACCGCCGCTTCCGGAAATGCGCGCAAATGATTACGTTAATGATATTGTCGGTACCAGGGACGTGTTTGATATGCGTGAGTTTACAAAATGTTTATTTTTTGTATTTCAACGTTTTTAACCTTTTATTTTGGTTTCTAGAACCATTTGAAAGTCAACCACTTCCTGCCCCTGCAGCAGCAAGCACCGGAACTTTCCGGAAAATGGAACAAAGACACATTGATGAGTTAAAGAACGAAGTTTGGTTCCATGGGCAAATCTCACGTGCGGAGGCTGAGAAAAGATTAGTCAAAGACGGCGATTTTCTTGTTCGGGAATCGCCAAACACAGAAGGACAATATGTTCTCTCTGGTATGCAGGATCGAACGAGAAAACATCTACTACTTATTGATCCAGAGGGTGTTGTAAGTTATTTTGTTTACGTTTTTAAACCTTTGTTAATTTTATTTTTTATTTATTTAGGTAAGGACGAAAGACAGAATGTTTCAGTCTGTTATACATCTTATAAGTTATCATTGCACGAATTCCCTGCCGATTATATCAGCGGAAAGCGTATTGGTTCTGAGGACACCCGTGCTGCGCTCTTGAATGCATTTATACTACAACTGCCTTTTAAATTAAGATGATTACGTGATGGTGGACACAGCGAAAAGAAAATACGGTATATATTTTGTGTACGTAAGAGATAAATGCTTTTTATACGTTATAGTATATCTATATATGCGATATTTTCAAATGTTTAGAAGAAAAAATACTTATTTAAAGCTCGTTTTTTGATTTCAAGTTTTGAACTTAAGTCATACAATACGTAATGATTGATTGTGATAGTGCAGAGGAATGTCACTATGTCGCTAGTTTCGCGTTATTCGAATAACTTCGTGGTGCTTCGGGCGGACTTTGTGCTTCGCTTGCTGACGTCGCGCTCATTTCTGCCCCTTCTTCGTGTAGTAATCTGTAATGCGCAGGCGCAGCTGTTTGCTCATACCTACGCTGCCTCGCATACGCCGCAAATCGCAGCGCAGCGCACACTACTGCGAACAGCACCCCGCTCCGGAAAGCAAAGATGGCACAGTTTGCGTGATCAGCAATCGATAACCAACGCATCCCGTCCGTCGTCACCCGCGATCTAACCCTAAACGTGAACAACAATAACAACGGGGTGTGTGGTGCAAGTATTGTGGCAAACCCGAGTCTGCGAGCAGAGAACGCACTGTCTTCGAGCGGCCAAATTCAGTGCACGCGCGTACCACACGGCGGGTCGCACACAAAATGGCGTGAGTAGAGTGCCACCGCCAGCCGAGCGCGCCGCATCTTCACTTGCGATTTTCGCCCCAATCTGCGGTGTTTTCGCCCTTTGGAAGGCGCCCACCGGCGGTATGCACGCGGCCGGTCGACGTCCGCACGGAATTTCGCCACCGTTACATAATTGCACGCATCTAGAGCCTCGTTGAACTTGCTCATCATGTCGGAGGTAAGCATCTTAGAAAAACTCTTAAAATCCGTACTTTTTAACAACCTGCAGCTCTAAATTTATTCTTCAGTAGTCTCCGGTTAATATTAATTAATTTCCAAGCATGGGCGTGCCGCCATTTGCCGAGAATTAACTAAAAACCTTCAACTTTCTCCAAGTGTACAAAATAGTGTTTGTCTGGAGGAAACCCTCGATTTGGGGCACTTCGAGGACGTGTTCCAACCCAATTTTGCTTTCTGCGTGTTTTTCAGAAAATTCTGCAACCGCCCATGTAAAAAAATCGCGAAATTGTGATGTACCCTTTTTTGCAAATTTTGATCAAAGTTTGTGTTGCTTTACCTACAATATGTCCTAACAGTATCCTGCATGTTTCAGGGGATGTAACCACCTTGTTTTTATTTAGTTTTTGGTACAGCGTTACGTAACAAGCAGCGGTTTAATTGACAACGCACTTGGAAGTTTCTAGAAGATTTTCGTGGAAGTTTTCATTAAAAGAACTTATACAATTCATTAAGGGATGATTACCCATAAAGATTATTAAAATTGATGTTGTTTAGTGCATATAAATAACAAAAAACGCGAAATATCTTGCCGAGTCTTCATGCAATTGAATATTTCTCCCAAATTTATTGAAAATTTACCTTTAAATGATTCGAAATATTTATGAGGGATGAAATGTGTATTTCAGCGTTAATAATAAACTAATCGATGTCGTTTCTTCATGGGAATGTTGCTACATTTATTGAGTTCATCACATGCTTGCCAATTTTTTGAACTGAAAAACTTTTCATTGATAACTTTTTGATACAAATAATTGTTTACATTCTTGCAACATAACCTCGATGTGTTAAACCTGATTATTTCTGCGATTGGATGTGTCCGACTGAAAATGTGGTGTTTTCGAGTCATTTATGTGCGGTATTTTTGCTATTTTCCTGGCCATTTGTTGTTATTAGTTCGGTTATTGTTTTCAGAGCAGTGCATCTGAATCCGATAATTCTGAGAATGAGGTAGAGGTAGGGCAGGCCGCAAAGGAGAGTAGTTCTTCGTCTAATTCTGCATCGGAGAGTGAGTCGGGTTCGTCGAGTTCTTCTGACTCCGAGACGGAGAATAAACACGATGCCAGCACGACCAGTTCTTCAGCTTTGGAGAAATCGAAAAACGATGAGGTACTTTGTGATTTTAATTAATTAAACAAGGTTTATGTAAGGTATATTGTAAATTAATACAAATATTAAGTGGCAGCCCGAGGACGACGTTCAGGAATCGCCTAAAATCCCACAAACCCGTTCGACGCGTCGCAAATCATCGGAAAAGTCCGAAGATTTCAAATACAACGATGCCAGCTCGTCGGATAGTAATTCCGAAAGTTATCAGGAGCGTCCACCACCAAGCAAACCAGTGGGTAAACGACAACCACCCAAAAAGAAACCACCACCGAAACGTTCCAAATACACATCGGAGTCTTCCGAGGACGAAGAAGATGACAGTCGGCGTAAAGCAACTCGTCGCACAGCGGCAACTGTTAGTTATAAAGAAGAAAGTGAAGACAACACAGACTCTGAGGACCTTCTCGAAGTCGACAACTCGGCGCCAGTTGAACCTGTACCCGAAGACAAGTCGGAAACAATTGAGCGGGTGTTATCTCGACGAATTGGTAAGAAAGGCATCACCGGTAATGTCACTACCGTATACGCAGTCGAAGATAATGGTGATCTCAACATCATTGATAAGGACACTCCCACGGAAACACAGTACCTGATCAAGTGGAAGGACTGGTCTCACATCCACAACACGTGGGAGTCGGAAACTTCTCTCAAGGACCAGACAGTTAAGGGTATTAAGAAGTTAGAGAATTTTAAAAAGCGCGAGGTTGAGATTGCACAATGGCGGCGGCATGCATCACCAGAGGATATCGAGTATCACGAGTGTCAGCTGGAGTTGGCACAGGGTTTGCTCAACAGTTACAACATGGTGGAGCGCATTATTGCAAAATACAATCGCCCCGATGGTGGTAAGGATTTTTTCGTCAAGTGGGAGTGTTTGCCGTATTCGGAGGCGACTTGGGAGGACTCTGCGCTCATTCAACGGAAATGGCCACAAAAGATTCGCGAGTTTGTTGATCGTGAGGAGTCAAAGCGTACGCCATCTAAACATTGTAAGGCACTGCGTAGTAGACCCAAATTTCATGAGGCGAAGGAGCAGCCTGATTATATGAAAGGCGCGGATGGTAACTTGGTGCTCAGGGATTACCAACTGGATGGGCTGAATTGGCTCATTCATTCATGGAGCAAGGATAATTCTGTGATACTGGCGGATGAGATGGGTCTAGGTAAAACTATCCAGGTAATAATTATATCACTCAAAGATTTATTTTGTGTATTAAATTTAATTTTGTGGATTTCCAGACGATTTGTTTCTTGTATAACTTATTTAATACGCATCAAGTGCACGGGCCATTTTTGTGTGTTGTGCCATTGTCAACTATGACGTCGTGGCAGCGCGAATTTGCGCAGTGGGCGCCGGAGATGAACGTGGTTACCTATTTGGGAGATGTGAACTCTCGTAATATTGTAAGTCTGAAAAAAGAAAGCAATGCGGTTTATGTTATATTTTTGTGAATATTTATATAGCTGCGACAATATGAGTGGAGTTACGAGGGATCGAAAAGACTGAAATTCAATGCGATATTGACAACCTACGAGATTGTACTGAAAGACAAGGCTTTCCTGGGCAACCTCAGCTGGGCAGATCTGCTCGTTGACGAGGCGCATCGTCTCAAGAACGACGACTCGCTCTTGTACAAGGCTCTGATGGAGTTTGACACCAACCATCGACTTCTCATCACTGGCACGCCGCTGCAAAACAGTCTAAAGGAACTTTGGGCGTTGCTGCACTTCATTATGCCTGAAAAGTAATTTTCTTTCAAAAAAGTTATGTTTTTATTTGACTTCTGTGGGTTTTTAGATTTGCATCATGGGCAGAATTTGAACAACAGCATGAAGATGCTTCGACGAAAGGCTACGGTAAGTTGCACAAACAGCTTGAGCCGTTTATCCTTCGCCGAGTAAAGAAGGACGTTGAAAAGTCTCTGCCAGCGAAAGTCGAACAAATTCTGCGTGTTGAAATGACTGCCGTGCAGAAGCAGTACTACAAGTGGATTCTCACGAAGAATTACAACGCACTTCGTAAGGGCGTCAAGGGTTCGACCACAACCTTCCTGAACATTGTGATAGAATTAAAAAAGTGCTGCAATCACTCGTACCTCACCAAGCCGATGGAAGTAGACTCGCAAATCGGCCAGAATGACTACCTCCAGCAGTTGCTCAAGGGTTCGGGCAAACTAGTCTTGCTTGATAAACTACTCATACGATTGAAGGAAACCGGCCATCGTGTACTTATCTTCTCACAAATGGTGAGAATGCTAGACTTGCTCGGGGAGTATCTGCAACGACGGCATTTTCAATTTCAACGACTAGATGGTAGCATTAAGGGGGAGTTGAGACGACAGGCCTTGGATCACTTTAATGCGGAAGGCTCACAGGACTTCTGTTTTTTGCTGAGTACACGAGCCGGTGGTTTGGGTATTAACCTAGCGACCGCGGATACTGTGATTATCTTCGATTCTGATTGGAATCCGCAGAATGATCTGCAAGCGCAGGCGCGTGCACATCGCATTGGCCAGAAAAATCAGGTGAATATTTACCGTCTGGTAACAGCGAGATCCGTCGAGGAGGAGATTGTCGAGCGCGCTAAGCAGAAGATGGTGTTGGATCACTTGGTGATTCAGCGTATGGACACGACGGGTCGCACGGTGCTGGACAAAAAGGGCTCGTCGAATAATACACCATTCAATAAGGAAGACCTGACTGCTATTTTGAAGTTTGGCGCAGAGGAATTGTTTAAAGATGAAGAGGATGAAAATGATGATCCAGTGGTAAGTTATTTATTATGCCAAGTATTTGAATGTTTGACAGTAATGACATTGTGTAAAAAATGTACTTACTTATACGGCGCTATGCTTTGAACATGGTTTGTGCTGTGTATCTAGTTAAATAGTTTTTGAAAAATCATAGTCAATGTTGAATTATTTTACTAAAAAAATATATTTAATTCTATATTTTTTTAATGATATTTCAAAAACTGTGGCAGCTATTTTTGACAATTTTGACGGAATCTAATGTTGTTGTGCATGTTTAGTGTGATATTGATGAAATCCTTCGTCGTGCTGAAACTCGCGACGAAGCACCCACCCTAGTCGGCGACGAGCTCCTCTCCGCATTCAAAGTGGCGAAAATTAAAGCATTTGACGAGGACGAAAACGAGCAGTCGCCCATTTCCGAAGGCATTACGCAGGAGGAAGACGGTGAGAGTAAAGATTGGGATGATATAATCCCCGAACGATTGCGCAAGAAAGTCGAAGAGGAAGAACGAAATAAAGAAATTGAGGATTTGTACCTTCCCCCGCGTTCCCGCAAAACCCTGCAGCAAATTAACCAGTCTGAAAGCGATGGTGAAGGTAGGAAAAAACGTAGGGCGGTACAAGAATCTGGCGAGTCCAGTGATGAAGAAGGTGGCAGTGATGAGGAACGTCCTAAGAAACGTGGGCGACCTCCGCTTAAAGAAGGCGGTGCTTCACGACGTGAAAAGATTAAGAATTTCACCGATGCGGAAATTCGACGGTTTGTTAAAAGCTTCAAGAAGTTTAGCACGCCACTGAAGCGTCTCGAAGCAGTCGCATGCGATGCGGAGTTGCAAGAGAAATCGTTACCAGAGTTGAAAAAGCTGGGCGAGTTGTTGCGCGAGAGATGCAAGGCCTACATGGGCGAACACACCAAAGAAAACACCGAAAATGGCAGCGCTGAGGCGGGCAAACGGCGCAATCGTGGACCCAGTTTCAAACTGGGTGGTGTGTCTGTAAATGCTAAGACGATGATGCAGTGTGAAGAAGAGCTTGCTCCACTGGATGAAATCTTACCTTCCATTCCCGCGGAAAGACGCAGTTGGAAGTTGGACTTCAACACGAAACCCGCGCACTTTGACGTTGAGTGGGGAGTGTTTGAAGATTCGCGGTTACTGCAGGGTATCTATCAGTATGGTATGGGTTCCTGGGAGCAGATCAAGATGGATCCTTCCATTGGTATTAGCGACAAGATTCTTGCAAACGAGGATAAGAAACCCCAAGCGAAACATCTACAATCTCGAGCTGAGTATCTCCTCAAAGTACTTAAGAAACAACTTGATATCAAGCGTGGATCTGTTGGAGTGAAACCAAAGCGCCAGCGCAAGGCGAAGATGTTAACCAAAGAAATCATTGAAGACGATGGGAGTTCCAACGAAGAGACCACAACTGTTACCGTTACGATTACGAAAAAGATCAACAAGAAAAAAGATGAAGACTCGAATGCGGATGATTCCACTGACAAGAGTTGTAAAGGTAAAGAGCGCGAGGGTAAACCTGATAAAGATAAGAAGAAGGCCGGCAAGAAGGAGAAGAAAGCAGCTGGCCCAATGCATTTTACAGCGAATAATGAACCGAGGGCACTTGACGTTCTTGGAGATTTGGATCCTTCTATCTTCAATGAGGTAATTTGTTTTGAAATAGAATTGTTTAAACTGGCTAACACATTGAATGTTTAGTGTAAGGAGAAAATGCGACCGGTGAAGAAAGCGCTTAAAGCTTTGGACAATCCGGACCAGTCATTAACGGAAGCTGAACAAGTGAGTTACACGCGCCTTTGCCTGGTGCAAATAGGTGAACAAATTAATCATTGCCTGGAGGAGTATACGGACCCCGAAAAACAAAAGGAGTGGAGAAGGTACGGCACTAAGACAGTTTTAATAACAGTTTTAGTTAAAATTTGTATTATTTTGCAGTAATTTATGGTATTTTGTATCAAAATTCACCGAGTTTGACGCTAAGAAGCTTTTTAAGTTGTACAAAAAGGCTGTCACCAAGGAGGAAAAGAAGAATGAGGTAGGATGTTTACCTCAACTATATTTCTATTGCAAATTAAACCTTTTTTGAATTACCCTTAGCAGTCTCAGAACGATAAACCCGGTACATCATCCAAAACTGACAAGGAGCGTGCTGGTAGCTCATCAAAACGGAAACACGACTCTGACGGTGATCGTGAACCAGAAAAGGAACCTAAAAAGTATGTTTTTAGTTATTTTTGCTTATTTTGAGGGTTGTTAACTGTTATTTCCTAGACGGAAAGATAAAGACAGAAAAAAGGTTCGGGTGGAAGACGACGAGAGACATCCAAGATGGCGAGAGCGCGATAGGGAACCACTTCCTCGACCGGCATACCCTCCAGAGGCACCTGAATATGGCAGATGGAGGGATAGCCCGAGGGATAGAGGTGAGCGCTTCCCTCCGGATCATCGACGAGAGAGGTACTCCGACTATAGACCACCACAATTCGTACGGGAACGCGATGTTGCCAGGTTGAACTTTCTATTTATACTTATCCTACAGTTATAACAATTGTAGTATATTTTCAGAATGAGTGGCAGTGATGAATGGCGCTACGCCCGTGGACGTGACTCAGTCGCGCCTCTCAATCGCAGTACAATGTACGCGCACTATCCCTTACCCTATGCGCAACCTGGTGCCTATCCTCCTTCGGAACCACCGGGATACCCACGTGACTGGAGACCGGAGCGCATGGAACGCGCCGATCGCGACTATCGACACGATTACAACCGAAGACAGCAGTAATCTTGGTGATTGTGTGTACAAGCAGAACATTTGAACGGATTTGTCTGATATTTTTAATAATGCTCGCGATCGAAGCACACGACAAAAGACTTGAAATTATGTTGAACATATGATGTGCTAGGCATGCTGATTGGTTTGTGGGCTGGTGCCACGCCCGCGACAATGATAATGAGATGCATTTAATTTCAAGCAGGTACATTTTTTTCAAACTGCAGCAAGATATGATTTGATTGACATTGTATATTGTAAATATAGGACTAATAGGAGATATCTTTTGATATATAAACACTTAATTGAATATGGGCGAGAAGATATTTATTTACGTTGTACATACATGCAGTATATTATGGCAGCGACGTTAAGGTCGATCATTTTTTGTTATTCATTTCGTGAAGACAGAACTAAGATTGTAGAATAGAGCTAAATTGACCATTTTTTGGGCTGGATTATTTGTTAATCCTTTTCTCCAGCACTGCATGTTCTTTGATCAATAATGACACATTATATCTCAGTTTGTGAAATGTGCACAGATCCATTCTTATTGTTTTAACATGTCCTGTGCTTTTATTTGTTATATTTAACAGTATGGCTTGTACATTTGGCACACTCTGATCCAACCTCCAGGCATAACTGTAGTTGCTGTTATTGCTTTTTGTGGCTTCCTTCTGGAGTAACACAATGATACTTTCTGGTAGGTTGTGCTCCTTGAGCAGCAGAGTGGCTGTCTCTGGTGGATTATTGCGTACAATTTCGTATAATTTACTTATTTCTTGTGTTGCTTGTTGGAATTCTGTTTTGTTTGTGATTTCATCAGGGATATTGAGTGTTGGCTTGTTGAATTCTAGAATTGCAAAGGTTTACAATAGGTGTAAAGTTTTTTTCGGTGTGCTTTACCAGATATGATTTGAGATATGACTTCAATGGGTAAAGATGATAGAATTGAAGTCATTTTGTAGTTGAAAATTGCTTAATTCTGCTTACATTCTGTCCGAACATAACCCAAAATCCAAGTAGAATACTCCTGCCATTGTTTGGCCTTGAGTTATTTCGCCGAGAGTAGTTTTACCGCGAAACGTCGCGAGATGGCGCGACCTGCACCGTTTCTCACGTTGCGGTTGAGGTAAGAAACAGGTGTGCAGTCTCATCCGATACGCGCGTCCGGCCGCATGCGTTGCGTTCTCGTGCTATGGTATTTGCTAAGTCGTGCGGTGCAGTAAAATAATTCAGTAAATTCAGTAAAATTGCTAAGTGTTACTGGACGTGAGTGAGGCAACGAGTTGTGTGATGCACCATCGACTAGTAAGTTTATAATTAATTATTCTTATAAAAATATATGTGTAGAGCATGCTTGTTCTTGTTTCCTTCTTAACGTGTTATCAGTGAGGTGGATAAACAACTTGTTTTTATCGCGTTCTCTTGTTCCTGCCGTGTGAATTTGTTGAGTTCACAGCGCGCGTTAGAGTATGAGTTTAAGAATAAAATTGTCTTTTACATCACTGAGGATTTTAAGTTTATATACTGTTTTATTTAATGTTTCTAATGTCTTTCGGGAACTGCTACGAGCCATAGAAAGTCATTTTCCCGTTCCACAAAAATATTGGGCCGACACTTTCGATTGATAATAACATAGATGCATGGATGCTGTTTTCTTATTCGGTTAGCGCGAGAGTTGTTCTATATGATACAATTTAACCGCCCCCGAAAATTTTGCGGGAACTGCCTGATAAACGCCTTAGAAATTTGCATTTTTTCTCAAAAAAATGAATTGGAAAAATAATTGTTTTTATATAATGCACGCGAGAAATTGTTTTTAATTTCACCAATATTTCTTTTGTTTAATTTCATTTGTTTACATTACACCTAGGTTGTGGATGAGGTTTATTACCTACATTCATGGATACGTCAAAATCAGAAGTTACTTCTTCGACCCTTGGGAGATTGGCACATAGGAAATGGGAAAATCGTTTGTCACAGGACGTAAAACGAAATGCTTTCAGGTAAGTTCATAATTCAAATATTTTTATTAATAAATTATACGCGTAAATCGTGCATAGTTGAATATTATTCTCGATTTGATGTTTACGTGCTTATCGAAATTTCTGTATAAACAACTTTTTTATCGTGTTCTTTTGATATATCGTGTGCTGTTTCATTATTGTGGGCGAACGGGGCCTCACACCAATTTAAGCGCGATGTCCAGAGATGCAGAATTTAATTCTCTATAAGACTATAGTAATTTGTTGAAGATTTGTCGGTAACGTGAGTTATTGCAATAAATAATATTTCATCCGGTTTTGCGTCCTCGCGTTAATTTGATGATGTTTAAAAAATTATTACTGCCGATTGGGGACGTCTCACAAACTTCAGCGTGGTGCCAAGAGATGCGGAATTTAATTCTGCGTCAGGTGGTATTTGTTTGGTGCAGGAATTCGACCTACAACCCGCGAAAATGTGCATAAAAGGTGATTTTTACCTATGTGTGCTTTTGACCACTTTTAGTCACATTTTTCGACCTTTAACTATAGGAAATATAATTATTTTTTATCTGATAGAGAATCTTCCAATCTTTCATAATCCGCAATTTGTTGGTAGCTATCTCTTTTAGTTTCAGAGATATGAATTTTTGAAAATCGTCGAAAAAAGTATCAAGCACCCCCTTGGCAATTTTTCTTAAGACTTAAAATTTCATCTCTCAGATTTCGGTTTTAACTATCCTATCTGATAGAGATAGGTCCGTAGATTAAGACGCTGCGATCAGATCTTATTTATCTCTTTTAGTTTACGAGATATTCGCGATTGAATAAAATGGGCAAAAATTGCAAAGTGTCACTTTTAGCACTTTTAGTCGCGTTTTTCAACCTTTTACTCTAGGAAATATAATTATTTTATGCTTTTATCTGATAGAGAATTTTCCAATCATTTATAATCAACAATTCGTTGGTAGCTATCGCTTTTAGTTTAAGAGATATGAATTTTTGAAAATCGTCGAAAAAAGTATCAAGCACCCCCCCTTGGCAATTTTTTCTTAAGACTTAAAATTTCATCTCTCAGATTTCGGTTTTAACTATCCTATCTGATAGAGATAGGTCCGTAGATTAAGACGCTGCGATCAGATCTTATTTATCTCTTTTAGTTTACGAGATATTCGCGATTGAATAAAATGGGCAAAAATTGCAAATTGTCACTTTTTAGCACTTTTAGTCGCGTTTTTCGACCTTTTACTGTAGGAAATATAATTATTTTATATTTTTATCTGATAGAGAATCTTCCAATCTTTCATAATCAGCAATTCGTTGGTAGCTATCTCTTTTAGTTTAAGAGATATGAATTTTTGAAAATCGTCGAAAAAAAGTATCAAGCACCCACCCTTGGCAATTTTTTCTTAAGACTTAAAATTTCATCTCTCAGATTTCCGTTTTAACTATCCTATCTGATAGAGATTGGTCCGTAGATTAAGACGCTGCGATCAGATCTTATTTATCTCTTTTAGTTTACGAGATATTCGCGATTGAATAAAATGGGCAAAAATTGCAAAATGTCACTTTTTAGCACTTTTAGTCGCGTTTTTCGACCTTCTACTGTAGGAAATATAATTATTTTATATTTTTATCTGATAGAGAATCTTCCAATCTTTCATAATCAGCAATTCGTTGGTAGCTATCTCTTTTAGTTTAAGAGATATGAATTTTTGAAAATAGTCGAAAAAAAGTATCAAGCACCCACCCTTGGCAATTTTTTCTTAAGACTTAAAATTTCATCTCTCAGATTTCCGTTTTAACTATCCTATCTGATAGAGATTGGTCCGTAGATTAAGACGCTGCGATCAGATCTTATTTATCTCTTTTAGTTTACGAGATATTCGCGATTGAATAAAATGGGCAAAAATTGATAGGTAATGTGCCTATTGCAAATTCGCGCACAAAATCGCGTGTCTTCGCGTCTTTCTTACCATATACTGTCCCGTCGTCGTCGTTTTACACAGTTTCGGCATGCACTATCGGTGGATTGCACGCAGTTGCGTGCCGGTCGCTGGTTAATACAGTCGTGTTTTGAGAGACTGAATTTGTGTAATACTCGAAGATCAATCGACTATTTATTTGTACTTTGCGACTATAGTAATTTGTTTAATGTTCGAAAATGCCAGTTTTTGATCGCGTTTGTTATATATATTACAAGTCACGTGATAGTCAATTTGATAACAATCTTCACTCGGCATATTGATATATATCGCCCCCATTACGAAAGTTCAATTAGGCTCGTGTAAGTACAGTAGAGTCCGTTTATAATGACATCGAAGGGAATTGGGAATAACTGTACAGCCCAGATTGTTTATTTTGTGTTGATTGTTAATTATAACATAACTTATTAATGTTTTCGTTTAGTTACAGCACTTGTTGTGCCTGGCAGTCCAATAAGCTGTACACTGGTAAGTTTATAATTCAATTATATTTTTCGGTCAAATTTACATTGGATGTTTATATACAAGTTTTCTATTTATCACGTACTACCTACCTGCTGGGCCGTTGAGAGGGGACGCAAACCCCGCGGATATTCCCGGGGCCCGCGCTCGCTCTCGACGGCCCAGTATTGAATCTCCTCTATTGAAATTGTAGTTTTTAGTATAATACGCGAACGTGGTGTTAGTATATTTTCGGGTTTGCACGCGACCTTGGCGGCTCATTAACTTAAGCGCCGTGTCAGAAGATGCGGAATTAAATTCTCCGTCGGGTTGCGTTTGTTTGTTGCTAGTCATTTAGACAGGGTGATGCATGCGTACTTTCTTGTACGTGTCTCACACGTACGCTGCTATTTAAGTGCGTGACCACTCACTGCCTCATAGACAATTTCGCACTGACACACATGCGCGCCACACTGTTTGAAACACTTTGTTGTTTTGTGAGGTACTGTAAAGTGTTTTCAGATGGCGTAACGATGTAGGTTCACCTGGAAATATTCCAGCGAGAGGATTTTGTTTTGTTCAAACGGTGCGATAACGACGAGCGCACATTCCACACTTTCGACTTGTGTTATTCTTTTATGTAAGTTCGGTAAATCGTGTTATATCTCCTGATCGCCGGTGATAATTATTGTTAATAAACTTTTTGAGCTTTTATCAGCTATTTATCGCGTGTGTATTCTTCGTAATTGTAAACTTTGCGTGTTTAATTTATTGACATGTTCGTGAGTCCGTTGCCATCGCGCGATGGCCAATAAAAATATCAACGCTATGAACGCTAATAATTAATTGACTTGTGAAAACATATTTGTTTTCAACAGAGGAGCATGAATCAATGTGCTACCAGGTAAATATTGTCATTCCTATGATTATTATGCGAATAACAAGATTTTAATTCAAAGTTTGAGTTCCGACGGAATGCAGATTCATTTCCGTTGAAGTGCTGTAGCTAATGTTTTGTTTCTCATTTATTTCAGCATTCGCCAACTTGCCGTCGATCTACATACCGTCTTCCATAACCGGTAAGTAAAATAATTTCATTATTTATAGAAACTGTTTGCCGTGTACATAGATTTCAGTTTAGTTCTACGTTTAATTGTATTGCAATGTTGATGAATTTGGTGAAGATTCAATAAGACATATTCCCCAACGCCTCATCTTAATAACATTTATATATCACCTAAATATATAATGTAAAAACGGATAATCTTTCATCATAAGAATTTTAAAATTACATAAATCGAATTTTAATTTATCATTATTTTAATACTTAATTAAAATTATGAGACTAGTAGCAATAGCATGAAGTAAAAATCATAAATTAGACTTGTTTTGTTTAGTTTTTATTTATCAGCCAACGTTGGCATTCGACACGAGAATTGTGTTTGTTTTGAATACGATTTACACTTTCTTATCGCCGTGCGAATAGCAACGACCAAGATTGCGGAGTGTCGTTGCCATCCTTTCGCGTCTCGCTCTGCTTTTCTAGTTTAGTTTAGTTTGAATGTATCGGGTCTATTGCAATTTGCGCGCGGGCAGTCGTCGCGGCCATCCTTGCGCCGTCTTTGCGCGTTAGGGCAGCAGGTGGTCTTATCATGAACTGTTGCGACCGTGTTTGCTTCGCTGAGGTACAGCATGCACTATTTTAATACTTTGTCATATAGAGAATTTTCAGTAGATTAATAATTTTCAATCCGTTCCCCTCTGTCGCTTTCAGATATGAAAATAAGAAAAGTTGAAAATGTCCAATTTTTAGCACTTTGCTAAATTCCCATTTTTTCTTACGAATTAAAATTTCATTTTCTAGATTTCCAATTTAACTAGCTTATTCTATAGAGAATTGTCCGTAGGTTATGACTCTGCGATTCGTTCTCTTTAAGTTTACGAGATATTCGCAATTGAAATTTTTTTTTTTCATAATTGTGAGCGAACGAGGCCTTTCACAAATTTATGCGTGATGTCCAGAGATGCAGAATTTAATTCTCTATAAGACTATATTAATTTGTTGAAGGAGATTTGTCTGCTACGTGAGTTATTGCAAAAAAGATATTTCATCCGGTTTTTGCGTCCTTGAGTTAATTAGGTGCGTTTTTCATTATTGTGGGCGAACGGGGCCTCACACAAATTTGAACGCGATGTCTAGAGATGCAGAATTAAATTCTTTATAAGGCTATAACAATTTATTGAAGGAAATTTGTCTACAAAGTGAGTTATTGAAAAAAAAAAAGATATTTTATCTGCTTTTTGCGCCCACGCGTTAATTTTTAAAAATTATTAGTGTCGGTCGGGGGCGTCACACAAACTTCAGCGTAGCGCCTAAAGATGCGGAATTAAATTCTCCGACGGGTGGTATTTGTTTGCTGCAGTAATTCGACCTGCAACTTGCGAAAATTTGCATTAGAAAGTGATTTACAAAATTTTTATAGTGCAAAATATCACTTTTGGGCACTTTTAGTCGCATTTTTCGACTCCATGAAATTAAATAGTTTTAAATTTTTATTGCGTATATTAAGAATTTGAAATCCGTTCTTGTCATTGCACCGACAAGTGCCGTTGGGCACCGTACGAGGCTAGCGGAAGAAGTGACTCGTGTTCAGGGCATTGTACGAAGGTAGAGGTAGAAGTGACTCGTGTTCAGGCCACCCTACGAAGGTAGCGGTAGACACTTCTACCGAGTCACTACTCGTATCCATAAAATATAAAATATAATTTGTGCTATTCGGAATTGAAAAAGAAAACTGGGTAATAGAGGCCGTACCTCCTCATGTTTTTTTTTGTAATGAATTTTTTTTGACTTCTTATTTTTCCGATTTTAACACTTTATTTTATAGAGAATATTTAAATTAGTCGCGGTGTTGTAAACATCAATTATTTAATTAACTAAGGTATATAGTAAACTTATACGAAGACAATAACTAAACAATAAATTATTTATTTGTATTAGTAAATTACAAATTCCTGTTTTTCTTCATCCTTATTGCATCCAAAAACCAGTATATTCTTTTCTTATGCCGAGAAATATTGAAAGTAAAAGTAGATTTAGTGTATGTGTGTTATTTCAATATTGTGAATTTTTACTTTTGCTTCGCAACTACGCGTTTACCACTACGTTTGTGTATAAACAACTTTTTTGTTCGACTGACGCTACGTACGCTATCGCTTATCGCTACGTACCTGCCTTGTACCTGGTTTCGCGCAGCGCACATGGCAGTCGTTTCACCGCGTGATCCGCGAGCGCGTGTCTCTAATCGCCACGCGTTTTCAGACTTCAATTATTCAATTAATCATCGTGTATTCTTTTCGTCATCAGAAAAATATTCGTAACGAGCATGTGTGCCTGTTTTGTTTGATGAGTTGTAGCGGTTAGAGTGTTCTTAAGTGCCAAATATATATATATATATATAATGTTCTTGGCTCCTATGTGGAGCATAGAGCCTCACTAAGCGCCCTCCAACGGACTCTGTTTCGGGCAACCGCCTTTGCTTCGTTCCAGCCCATATTTTGGTTTCGGAGCTCCTCTATTGTGGATCTTCGCCAGGTATTGGCCGGTCTACCAACCCTTCTCTTCCCCTGTGGGTTCCATTCTAGCGCATTTCTGGCGATATCTCCGGCGTCTCTTCTCAAGATGTGCCCAATCCACCCCATTTTCTCTTGCGTATTTGATTTATATAAGTGCCAAATAAGTATCCGTTAATCTTTACGCGAGTTTTCAGTTGATAAGATATATTCCTGGATCTAAAATTTCTTCATCAATGCACTGGAAGGTGTTTGATCACTTTTGACGTGATAACGTCTTTAAAATCGTTTTACGGGTGACCGGTTCAGAAACTGTGTCACGAGCGAGGTCGATCGCAGGTATACCCCCCTCTCGTTATAACGAGAGAGAGACGGACCGATCTCCCGTCTCATCTCGAGCGCTGCCAGTCATTCCGACCCCCCTCTCGTTATAACCAGAGAGACGGACCGATCTCCCGTCTCATCTCGACCGCTGCCAGTCATTCCGTGCCAGTCATAGCGTTCGAGTGAGTTGACCGATCTCCCGTCTCTCTCACTCTAGCGGCATATAAACGAATGGAGATTTTCTCGTGCGGTTAAGTTTTCGTTGAATGTTTTATCGGCCGATAAAAGTTTGTAGTGTGCGGGTGCCTAACAGTAAAACAAAATGTGAAGTGCAAGTGAAGTGTTACAACAATTGCAACAAACAAAACTTATATCACCAATAAGACGTTATCACGTAAACATCTCGATCGTAAACCTGCTTTACAAACAACCATTTTTTTTTGTGGAATGTTAAGGCGGTTTAACTTAGATTAATTATTCCATTTGAAGGATAATAATTTTGCAGATTAGAAACACCTGGTAGCATTTTTATCAGAATTCTTAGTTCCGTTTCCGAAAATAACATGCATAATTTAATTATTACACACACTGTGTTAAAAGTATCTGAGGATTACTAAATGACAATATTCATTCATGTGATCGACCACGCTCACTTTGCCGTCGACCATCGGCTAGTTCCTCTTTCCGCTGAACGTTTTAATCGAATTACACAGCTTATCATCATTAAATTAAAAAGTTTCTTGTTGATCTAAAATCTTGTATGTTGAATAGTTAGTAAATAGTTATTTTTATCGTATTTACCTACCGTATTACCACGCGCCGTCGCTTGCCGCCTGCTGATTTAGATGTTTTCCGCCTGATGTTCTATCAATTTATGATGATGCTTCACCCGTCGGTTACCTTATGCAGTTGATGCTATCATCAAATTATAAATGTATTAAAATGTAAGTGTTTTATTCTTGTAGCACCTTTTTACTCAACTTTTAAGATGATTTTCGGGTAAAATCTGTCTTTGAATTTATGTTAAAATATTGTTGTTTCGGTATAAATTTCTCTCGTCATGATGTGAATAGTGACCGTATTTGTAATTTTAAAGTTCTTTTGTTTTAAACCTTTTGTAACACCCTGTGTATTAGTTTTCCTTGTGTCCGTGAAAACTTTTCTACAGCTGTGGTTTCAGGGCTTTTTTTGCACTTTAAGTTTTTTTTGTTACACCCTGTTTATTAGTTTCCCGGAGCATCGGGTGAAAACGAGCAATATTTGTAGTGTTAAGATGTTTTCCTCTTTAATGTTTGAGTTTTCTGTTTGTAACACCCTGTATATTTGTTTCCATTTTCAATCACGAAGAAAATTGACTTTGCTAATTGCTTTATCCCGCTAGGTACGCGCTTGCTTGCGCGGCCAAGCAGGTCGGAAATCCTATTTCAATATGGCTGCATGAATTCTGTTGACTTGTAAAATTTAAACTTGTATTATTTTACATTGTATTTATTAATAAAGAAGTGTTAAGAAATATTATGTCTTATGCTTTGAATATACCCCTTCTATCGTTTCAGGTACAGGTCTCTAAGAGAGTTCCCTCTCTCAGGGGATGATCCCCACTATAAAAATTGTTAAGGTATCCTGTATGATTTGTGTACTCCATCCTTCATTTCAGCTACAGGTCACAACTTGTAAGAATATTTTAAAGTGTCCTCTCTCTTGAGGCGACTTAAAAATTAGAAATATTTTTACAAGTCCTTAAAAGGATGTCTATATAAGGAAATCCCTCTCTCCGGGGGTGATCCCCCACCATAAAAATTGTTGATATGCCTGATAATTTCGGGGATGAAGCGCAGAGACATCGTAGCTGTAGGATGGGCCGGGAGCAATGGAGGCATCGAAGCAGTGGGCGATCGACCAGAGCGCCGGAGGCGCTCTGGGAGATCGACCGTAGACTGTCTTATAACGACACGTGCCAAAAAATTGAAAAATTCTGTCACCCCTATTCACTTTTCTTCCATCTCCTCCTCCTCTCTTCTCTACTCTATTTCTCTTCCTTTCCGTCTTCTACTCTTCTCTGCTATTCCTTCCTCTACTTCTCCTATTTCTCTGTTCTCCGTTTCTCCACTTACTTTCTTCTTACTTCTCATATTGCCTTCACTTGTATTGCAATTTCTCTTATATTCCATTTGAGTTTACATATGCAACCCAAATCACACCTGTTATTTTTATATTTGAGAAAAATGCCCTCCACACCTGAGATTCGATCCGTGCCTACTAGCATGCCAGCAGGTGCACGTACCCACTCGACCACCGAGTGTTTTTATCATTTATATTTGATTCTTTTATTTATGTTTCTACTTTATTCAACTTTTTAAAAACAACAACACAAGTCGCAGGCATGTTGCACTCGCTCCACGCGTATAATATCTATATTGAATGTGTGAAACGCTCATATACTGAAAACGGCAAGGAGGATACCAAAAACAAACATGAATGGGATATTAATTGATATTAATTTTATTTTATTGACAACATTTACAAATACAAACATTTTTTATATAGAAAAATATCGACAACTATTAAATACCGCGGAAGACTTGCCTTAAAATATGCGCACATTTGCACTCTTCTGCGACGTTGTCTACTTATTGGATTTAAACATAAATCCAAGTTATTCTGGGCGATAACCGACAGCCGACGGACACGCACGCAGTGCACATGCCGGCCAACACGAGTGCAGTACGAGTATAATCCACACACGAAAAATATTCCCGTTGACCGACAGTAGTTCACTCGTGCTTATTATCTGGCGAAATTCCGATCACGCGCAATTGTAATAAATGCCGTCGATTGCTTATTGAATATAAATCGATTTACGATCAATTTATAATAGGGAGAAACAAAACTAGCCGCGATGAACACGCGTGTTTCGCTCGGCAACCGGAATGCAACTGAATGTGCGCTCTGAAACGACCACGCGGTCACGCGGTGTCGCTATTGCGATAGACTCAACAAAAAACTGTTTACATACAAATATTCGTGTATCTGAACTATACCTGGATAACAGTTTAATATTGTCACAACTAGCACACTAGGCAGTATTTTTACGGGAGCCTACAGTTGTTGTCGAATTCGTGAAATGTGACAAACCAGAACCATAGCCACGGTTACCTGAAGCGAATAAAAACAAAATAATTAACATAAAGAACAACTCCTGTGTTAAACAAGTGTAACCGGTCGGGAGAAACAAACAATTTTCCAGCGCATGTAAAAAAAAAATGAAAAAATGTCAAACGTTAAAGCCGTTTTTGATGCATTTCCTGCAGAAATTTTGGGGGCGGCAGACGTGCTAATTTCTGCAACAAACAAAGGCAACCTGACGGAGAGTTTAATTCCGCATCTTTTGACGCCGCGCTGAAGTTAATGAGCTGCTAAGATCGCATGCAGATCCGAAAAAATACTAACATTTAAAGAAAAAGGGTGCAAAAAATCACCCTTTTATGCAAATTCTCGCGGGTTGCATGTCGAATTCCCGCAACAAACAAAGGCAACCTAACGGAGAATTTAATTCCACATCATTCGACGCCGCGCTGAAGTTAATAAGCCGCCAAGGTCGCGTGCAAAGGCGAAAATATAATAAAATTGAAAGAAAAAGGGTGAAAAACTCACAATTTTATGCAAATTTTTGCGGGTTACATGCCGAATTCCTGCAACAAATAAATAAAACCTGTCGGGGAATTTTATTCCGCATCTTTTGACGCCGCGCTGAAGATAATGAGCTGCTAAGGTCCAGTGCAAACCCGAAAAAATACTAACATTTAAAGAAAAAGGGTGCAAAAATCACCCTTTAATGCAAATTTTCGCGGGTTGCAGGTCGAGTTTTCGCAACAAACAAAGGCAACCTGACTGAGAATTTAATTCCGCATCTTTTGATGTCGCGCCGAAGTTAATCAGCCGCCAGGGTCGCGTGTAAACCCGAAAATATACTAAAACTTAAAGGAAAAGGGTGAAAAAATCACCCTTTTATGCAAATTTTCGCGGGTTGCAGGTCGAATTCCCGCAACAAACAAAGGCAACCTGACGAAGAATTTAATTCCGCATCTTTTGACGCCGCGCTGAAGTTAATAAGCCGCCAAGGTCGCGTGCAAACGCGAACATATAATAGAATTGAAAGAAAAAGGGTGAAAAACTCACTATTTTATGCAAATTTTCGCGGGTTACATGTCGAATTCCTACAAAAAATAAATAAAACCTGACGGGGAATTATATTCCGCATCTTTTGACGCCGCGCTGAAGATAATGAGCTGCTAAGGTCCAGTGCAAACCCGAAAAAATACTAACATTTAAAGAAAAAGGGTGCAAAAATCACATTTTTAGGAAAATTTTCGCGGGTTGCAGGTCGAATTCCCGCAACAAACAAAGGCAACCTGACTGAGAATTTAATTCCGCATCTTTTGATGTCGCGCCGAAGTTAATGAGCTGGCAGGGTCGCGTGCAAACCCGAAAATATACTAAAATTTAAAGAAAAAGGGTGAAAAAATTAACCTTTTATGCAAATTTTCGCGCATTGCAGGTCGAATTCCTACAACAAACAAAGGCAACCTGACGGAGACTTAAATTCCGCATTTTTGACGCCGCGCTGAAGTTAATGAGCCGCCAAGGTCACGTGCCAACCCGAAAATATTCTAAAATTTAAAGAAAAAGGGTGAAAAAATTACCCTTTTATGCAAATTTTCACGGGTTGCAAGTCGAATCTCTGCAACAAATAAGTAGAGCCCGACGGAGAATTTAATTCCGCATCTTTTGACGCCGCGCTGAAGTTAATGAAGTTAATGAGCCGCCAAGGTCGTGTGCAAACCCGAAAAAATACTAACATTAAAGGAGAAAGAGTGAAAAAATTACCCTTTTATGCATATTTTTGCAGGTTGCCCGTTCAATTCTGGCAACAACAAGGGTCGAAGAAGTGACTTCTGATTTTGACGTATCCATGAATGTAATAAACCTCATCCACAACCGAGGTGTAATGTAAACAAGAAACAAGAAATTAAACAAAATAAATATTAGGGAAATTAAAAAATGATTTCTCGTTAGCATTATATAAAAACGAATAATTTCAAACAGCCCAATATTTTTGCGGAACGGAAAAATGACAACTTAAAATAAGAATAATTAATTATAAACTTACCAGTCGATGGTGCATCACACAACTCATTGCCTCACTTGCGTCGATCAACACTTAACAAACTTAATGAATTATTATCCTTCGCCGCACGACTTAATTTTACTGCACCGCACGAGTAAACAAATTCCATAGGTACCCTGTCGAGTCGGCAACGCATGCGGCCGGACGCACGTATCGGACGCGACTGCTTACCTGCGTTGCCTGCTTACTTATCTTAAGCCCGACGTATGAAATCGGTACAGGTCGCGCCATCTCGCGACGATGTGATACAACTGCATCTATCAACTGCAGCCGCGTAGCCTGAAGGACACATTGAATCTTAACAAACAAAATCAGAATTTAAAAATTACAACCATTAATTTTCAAGTTAATTTTTTTTTGCAAATGCAAGTGTTGTAATATGTAATTGGATTTTTTAAATTGAAGGAATGGATACTTACATTTATATTTATTTGGTATACAACAACAGAATAATTAACAAAAATTAAGAAATAAATACACAGATCTACAAATCGCTAGTCCTAAATAAATTATGTACAATATTCAGTATTTTACAGTCTTTGAAATCCAATATGCGCCCTAATAAAAATTAATACTGTATTTTTGGTGAATGTTGACTGGGAATATTTGTGTGATACCCAGAAGATGAAGCACCATTCGCCTGTAAGGGCGGTGATGGTCTATTACATTTATTTGTCTGCTGTTGGTAATTAGGTATTTGTGGTGGATAATTAGAGTTCTGATTTTGACTGCGCGAATATCCTCCGTAATTCTCCTCCGATTGAGGCGTAGCTTGTCTACGAGGCTGCGATCCATACATTGAATCTGGTCTGCGTTGCTTTTGATTCTCTTCTGAATTAGTTGCAGCACCACCAGTGACTTGCCGTGTTGTGGAAGCATACCGATCGGTTTCTCTAGTAGAAGCATAGTTGTCTGATCTTGTAGATGTCCCCGGAGTCACCCCTCTCATGCCGTAGATGCTCTCGGAACGCTGTTGCATCTGGTTCTGCACGTTCTGATTCAATACATGTGTGGTAGGCTGATTAAACCGCATCGGATACAGAGATTGTGCCGGTACCAAAGGCCCAGGTCTCGGTAAACTGCTGTCTTTATTCACAGCACTCGTTGATTTGTTATAAACCGATTGTGATCGGTTTAAGTTAGCGCGTGTCAAAGGAGGAGATTTGCAATACAAAGACTTTGTACCACCGTAGAGAGATTCCACTCTTTCTAATTTACCATTACCAGCTGATGAAGGTGCACCGTAGAGACTCGCAGCATAATTTCCAGATCCACCATTTTGATTTGTAGGTCTGTAGGTGATATAAGTTGAACCATGGAATTTCGGTGGAGTAGGTTTGTCTAAATCATCATAGGTATCTTCATCCGAGTGAATACTACTGCTATCTTCATCAGAAGCCTCCTTTTTAAACTTATGCTTAGTGGGATTAATGATGTGACCATAGACTAGACCGGAAACAATGGCGCCGATTGATGGTCCCATCCAGTACACCCAATGGTTGTCCCATCGATTTAACACGAAAGAAGGTCCCAGAGATCTTGCTGGGTTCAAATATGGCATCTAAGAATAAACAAAGGCCATAAATATAAAATTTCGGTTATTTTTTCAATTACAACACGTACCGAGACGAATGTGCACGCAGCGTAAGCTGCCCCAATGTTTAACGCCGCATTTGATGACCATCTTTTGGTACGCTCCATTGAAACGAAGTAAGTGAGAACGACAACGAAGGTAAGGATGAATTCAACCCCAAAACGCTCCCAAGCTGGCAAACTTGATGTATGCGACACTGCCGCAGCCAAGTTGCCTTGATATCCAGGTACAGTCACTCTGAAAACGTATAAAACACTCTTGAGAAGTTGCGCAAACACATTTTCGATGATATTGAAAACTAAACCCTGCATGCGCGATTCATTAAGTTTGGAATTCGAGCGCTGATCCGAAATATATAGAGTAGAAAAGTATCAAGCGGAAAAAAAACTCGTCAAACTGGTTCGCCCGCACACTGGGTGCGAAAAAAAGTACAAAAAGTGTTTAAAAAAAAGCTCATGCACGCTTGTTAAATGCCAGAAGTTTAAATGTTTTTGTGTTTAATTTATAATGGCGATGGGCAGCTGCCAGAAATATGTGAAAATCGTCTTGGAAACAAAACAGCCAGCCACATTGCACACATCTGCCTGCATGGAGACATGGAGAGTTTGAAAAACATCTTGCGTCAACACACGCACGAACATCACACGTCGCACATGCTGGTTGATGAAGAAAATTAAGAAACAAACAAAAAATATTCATTTTTTCCATTACAACTCACCCTATGATCCACATTTATAAAAATAGTACATGTTCATGTGGAGGGTGTACGGCGGGTGACTTGAATCATGAATTTAAAATTGAATTACATAAGGGTAATTTTTATTGCGGCGTGTATGCGGTGTGGACGAGCGAACAAGTGGATTTTAATGATTGGGGTGCTCAAATGTTCAAGTGCCCAAGCTGTTCAGTCTAATCCGTGATAACTTCATTGAGAAACATTTTAAACGCACGCGGTGTAACTTACACTTGGGGTCAAAACTTTTGTCCTCGTCAAATTGATTACGTTTAATATCATACGCGGGGACCACAAAGTGAAGTGGTTCACATCCCGGCGGTGGGAATTCTGGGAGAGTGCAACACTTGCAAAATTATATCTCCTAGCTTTAAAATATAATTTCAACAACAGCTTGCAAGCGCACCTTGCAATTAGGTAAGATTTTCGTGTGTGTGTAGGGTGATCTGGTGGTGGAATTTGATATTGCTTGGGTTTGAAGCGTTTTAAAATGGTAGTGCGGAACGCATCCTGCAGCTGCTTTGTGTAAAAGCACAAAAATCTTAGGGCCCTTTGTGGAATCACAACACACAATCATTTTAGACATGTGTGCGTGTGCGAGGCTTGTGTTTGCGAGGGTAAAGAAAGGTATTATAGTGCCGGCAGGCAGGAAACAACGTCTAGAGTCGAGCAAGTGGTAAAAGAAGAAGCCGAAGACAAAAAAGGGCCAGGTGTGCGATTATTGAAAACACGTGCGTGTCATTTTTTTGTTTCTATCGGATGATGCGGAACTCAAAAAACAATCACCCTAGGAAATCATAATCATAGCAAAACCAAAATCTGAAACACATAACTTAGATTTTGCCTTTTTATATTTTACACATGTGGTCACCAGATGCACCCATTTTTCATTCTGGTCTGTATGGTAACCACATGTGAAGACTTGACTAGACTAGATAGCTAACTATCCGCAATTTATGGCTCGAAAAATACTAGTAAATAAAATAGGGGTGTCGCGAAAACAAGTGAATGCGGGGTAATTTTTTGTGACGGTGATATTCTCACATGTGCTCACCGCAATGATCACGCCGTTGTATGCCGAATTAACATATATTGTCACACTTCAACCCCCTTTTTTATACAAGCGCACATCCCTCCCAGGAGGGCGAAGATTTTGTTATTGTTGATGAAGCATGGTGGGTGATACAATACAAGTAATAGGGTTATGCAGTTATAGCAAGTGCAGAATTGCAATTATTTTATATTTTGTTTTCCGCAAAGGGTTGGGTAAGTGAATTGTGTGATTTGAACAAGTGCATATGGCATTATTTTTCGATTCCAAACTTTTACTTTACATAGCATAATTTTTTGAAAGAAAAAATATTTTTTTCGATTCTTGGCACACGAATAACACACGCTGCCCTATTGTATAAACGGTGCGTGTGCATCTTAAACAGCTGCTTCTTGTAGCAATGTAAATTCAATACCCGAAGGGTCCTACCAGGTAAAACTATGGAAAATCCAAACAACAAAATCCAGGTAGAAATAAAGTGGCCCGCTATAAATTCCAATACCAAACGACGAGTTTTCGAAGCAATAGAAATTGAAATTATTACCTGAACGGTTTCTATAAGCTAAACTGTAACGTCTGCTTCTGAAAACTGGAGTATTTCGTGCTGTACCAACGGTTTCACCTCGTTAAAGGAATGAAAAACGTGTGCGTAAAGTAAACTCGATAAATAAGGCGAGCGGTAAGCAGCAGCGCGTGGTCCAAGGCAAGATTATGACACAAAATAAGCAGGTGATACCTGCATTACCTGACAGATGTTTTATATTATGCTTGAGAAGGTACCGAATGTACAAAGTTAAATAAAACTTAGTTTAGTTGCAATATGTTTATACATATGTAACACACGCGTTACGGCACGCTTCCTACCGGAAGAAGCTTGTTCATTGCGCTTAGCATATAATATGCCTATTGTAAACAAATTGTTTATGCGTCTGTGATTGAGACTATTGTCACTTACCCGTAGAGAAACGCTGCGCCGGCAATGCCGCCCCCGCATTGTGCAATTACAAACATGCCGGTCCTCAACATTGTTATATTCTTTGTAATGCCCATTGCAATTGATACAGCAGGATTTACATGTGCGCCTAAATAATTTAAAATAATTATTTAATTGTTATAATTTTTTTTTTCTTAAAAAACTTACCAGAAATGTGTCCAAAACACTGATTTAAAGTTGCCATAGTGAATCCCGCCGAAAGTGCGGTGGCTAACATAACAGAAGACAATGATGCACCCGCCCCTGCACCAGCAGCCGCCCCACAAACGATAAAAACATATATAAACGATGCCAAACACTCGCAAATCACCGATTTCCAAAATTCAATCGTGCGAATCTCAACTTGACACGGTAATCTTCGTTCGCGCACGTTGTAACTTTCAATTCGTAAATTTTCGATTTTTTCTAACAAAGTCACAATGTGATAGTCTAAATTTTGGCTCTCAAGTGGTATATTAATGCTTTCATCGGCCATTTTAATCCGCACAACACAAAATTTTGAGATTTTTACGCACACAACACTCAACTGAAGAAACTTCCCTCGACCTCGAATCGAAGCACACGAAGCTTCGAATGCCGCAAAGTTCGAAACATGCCGTTCATCCGCCTGCACTACCCCCACTATTGCTATCATCATGATCACACACACACGTGTATTAACATTTTATATGAGTTGGTAAATTGAGCTCATCATCACGATATATACTCGACCCTAAGCAATGTTGCGCTCCCTTTTTAATCTGGCGCATATTGTTCGCAACGTTTATATATTTTTTTTTAGTTTAGATTAACAAGTGAGCTGATCTGAATCTCACAAATGGTTAATTCACTTGGGATTTACAGAATTTGTGCAGATCATTCAAAGCTGGGAAATAACGGATGCAAATCATTAACAAACACCGCTTTTTTTCTTTTCTGTTTATTTTGCATGCGTAGAAAGATTAAAAATAAAAAGAAAGTAAATTATATATTTTAATACTTAATTTTCACTTTAAAATGACAATCATTTTAAATTTCTCACTCTGTGAGCAAAAACAAAGCTTAAATTAATTTGCAATGTCAACATTTTCATAAAACTGAACATTCAACGCCCACTCGTGTTTGCTCTACATTTAAACGTTAATAATGAACGTCTTTATTAGAAAACATCTCACTTTCTCACGTTCCATGGTTGTGGTTGGTGTGCAACGGGAGTTCATCATAAAATGACCGCATCAATGCACTCCCACGCACGTGGACGTAAAAAAAAGAACGGATTCTTAGCAGGAATAAAGAGAATAACACCGTTTTATCTGTTCTCAGTACTCCGCCGACTTTCAGCGCAACATCACGCAAAACAAATACATTTATCAACATTAATGCTTATCAATGAAACTGATAGTGAAGATAAATCTTATCAACTCTCAACGGTGTATAGTAAAAATCATTTATGTACTCATATAGTTCTTTTACCGTTTGCGATTTGATTTGATTCTGAAAACCCGTTGTGTATTGTGTATTGTTTCGTGCTTATAGTTTCCTTGTGTAGTGCTAGTGCGGCAACGTAGCAGACGATTAATACACACAGGTGAGTTGTGTGGCTACCATTTCTACCTTTACCTGGCGTGTCTGACGTCACAAACGCGGGCGCGTTCTCGACCGCAGTGCGAACATGGCGTTCTCGCGCCTGCGAGCTTTTAATAAACAAATAATCGCGAGTGCGGTGCTGTTATTATTATTATGTGTTGTGATAACTGTGGCTCAAGACTATGGCCGGGAGAGGTACCCTTATCCACCGAACCCGCCGACGTACAATCGCAATCCGTACGCGTACCCGCACGACCCATACAATAGGCCCGATCCGGGCGATCGCGACTACCGTACCTTCTTCTACAACGGCCGCAGGTATGGCCAGCAGGCGACGTCTTCCAATAATCGGGAATATCCCGGGGATCCCAATCGAGTTGGGCAGGATGAACGATTCCTCTATGATCAGGTATGTTTTCATTCAGAGTATATGTCATAATAACAATGCAGCGTGTTCGATTGGGCAACTCCCTGACGCTGATTCATTCGAGTTAGTGATATGACACATGATTGAGTCAATGAGATACAATTAATTAACTGGTTGTTCTTGAATGTAGTTGCATACAGCTGTGTTTATTAATGTAGCGAAAGAAAGTATTAAATTGACGCGAGTGAAGTCGCGAATTGTATTCGAATTTAAGGCAAATAATGAGTGCCATCTATGCTCAATAGAGATAATATATTTAAGTAAGATATAAACAACAGCTGAACTAACACAGGCGCGAGTTTTTCTGAGGTTAATTAACAAATAAATGCTTTAAAAGCATTAAATATGCTTAATATACATCAAAATCAGGGGCGTAGCTACCGCCGTATTTGCCGTATCAATTATACGGGGCCCCCGGGCCACGGGGGCCCCCAAAGTGTGTAAGGAAAAACCTTTACCTCCATATAAGGGCCCCCAAAAAAAATTTTATACGGGGCCCCGACAAGGCACGCTACGCCACTGATCAAAATTAAATATATCAATCCGCAGGCTTGAAATCAAGTTGATTAGTGTATTAATTTTAAAATTTTACTTCATAAACCATGCAACAATTTAATATCTTGTTTGATTTTATAAATTAAGTTCTGTTTTTCATATTGTTTGCTTAAATATTTCGTCTGAGCTCCCAGCGTTTACAAACTGCATTGCAGCGTCATCTCTGTTCAAAATATATAACTACACATGGTATTGCATTAGCAACAATTTTTAAAACAGTTTAAAAATGTTATTACATTAACTAATGTATTTAACAGCATGGAAATGTCGCCCCAATGCTCCCTGGCATCCTTGGAGGATGGCGTGAAGATATCCAGGGTAAACTACGCGCGGATAGTATGAACATCAACCGACCGCGGGACATTACAGTAAAAACAAAACATGGTCCCGTGCAAGGTTTCAAAGTCTATTTATACGACAACCCTGATCCCGATTCCCTTTACCGCTACGGTTCAGAATTCATTGAACGTGAATTTGGTACCACCGATGTATTTCTGGGTATACCATACGCACAGCCACCAACACAAGAAGGTCGTTTCAAACCACCGCGTTGGCATAAAGGATGGCAACTTCTACAAGCAGTAGACTATGGTCCTGCGTGCCCACAACCTGTCCAACACACCGGTGCAACCAAAGGAATACGCGATGTTAATGAAGATTGTTTATATTTGAATGTTTATACACCCACTGTGAGTGGGGTATCGCAAAAATTCCCCGTGATGGTTTATATTCATGGTGGGGACTTTGTTAAGGGTGCTTCCAATTTATTTCCAGCACATATTATGGCAACTTTTTATAATGTTACTGTGGTGACTATAAATTATCGTCTCGGAGTGTTAGGTAAATAAAAACCATCAAAATCTAAATAAATTTTGGGTAACTTTTTAAATTTTAGGTTTTCTAAGTACTGGTGACATAAATTCACCAGGAAACTATGGAATTCTTGACCAGGCAATGGCCCTAAAGTGGGTTTACGAAAACATTGAATATTTCAACGGTGACAGATATTCTATAACACTCTTTGGTCCAGGAGCAGGTGGAGCGTCTGCTGGTCTCTTAATGGTAGCACCAGAAACGCGGCACATCGTCACCAAAGTAATAGCACAAGTAAGTTTTAATTAATATTCATTTAGTTAAAGCTTTTAATTGGTCTAAATTATCTTTCTACTAGAGTGGATCAGCATTAGCTGACTGGGCCCTCATCAGTGACTTATACAGAGCACAAAACACGTCCAGAGTGTTTGGACAATTAATAGGATGCAGTATAGAGTCCAGTTGGAAGTTAGTCAACTGTTTAAAACATGGTCGAAGCGCAAATGATTTAGGAAATACAGAATTTCCTCCTCATGTTGGACTATTCCCTTGGTCACCTGTAATCGACTGGAATTTAACTATGCCGTTTTACGAGGGGTGGAATGAACGTGATTGGCACTTTTTAAAAGAAAAACCAGAAGATTTAATAAAGCGCGGGGAGTTTAATCAAGGATTAAGCTATATGGCAACGTTAACAATGCAAGAAGCAGCTGATTTTATTTGTAAGTCTCAGAAAATTACAATTTTTACCGTCTTTTTGAAAAAATTTCTAACCTATATTCTCCCTACAGATAAAAACGAGTCCCTGGCATCTACCTACATAGTAGACGAGCAGTTTTTCGACCAGAAAGTCCGCGAATTAGTCCTGAGATACAATTACACTCTAAATCCAAACGGGACTTTTGAAGCTATAAAATACATGTATACATACTGGCCTGACCCGCACAATGTTACACATATACGTGAAAAGTACATAGAATTGCTCTCTGATTTCCTTTACGTAGCACCGAATGATAAAATGATCAAAATGTTAGTCGAGCGTAAAGTGCCTGTTTACATGTATGTACTCAACACGACTATAGAATCATTTAAACCGGAGTTTTGGCGAAGGACTCCGCATGACATAGAACATTATTTACTCACGGGTGCACCTTTCATGGATGTTGAGTTTTTCCCCAAAAGGGAGCGATTTGAAAGGACACAGTGGACGAACAACGATCGAAATATGAGTCATTTCTTTATGAAATCATATACTGATTTTGCACGATACGGGTAAGTATTTTATTTTATAAAATGAATGATTTAATTAATTTTTGTTGTTTTTGTGAATTAGAACGCCATCTTTCACGCAAATTTTGGGTTTGCACTATGAGCAAGCAATAAATGGCCAATTAAAGTACCTAAACTTGAATACAACTTATAATTCTTCAATTATGTGGAATTATAGACAAACAGAGTCAGCCTTTTGGACGCAGTACCTCCCAACTGTGGTGGGGGTACTGGTACCAACCTTAAAACCCACTACAGAGTTCTGGTATGAACCTAGCACTCCCCTACAAGTGGCCTTTTGGAGCATGTCGACTGTTTGTCTCTTTTTGGTTGTCCTGCTGGTGATTTGCTGCATGTTATGGCGTAATGCAAAGAGGTAAGCAAAGGTAAAATGATAAAATTCATTCATATTTTACTAATCATTGATAATCTACCATGAAAACCACTAATATTTATATTTATAAGACAATCTAACCATCGTAAAGGACTTTTGGAGTAAGTTTAAGTCACTCCACATAAAACTCATTAAAAAGTCTTTAAAAAATACTAAATTTCAATTTTGTGATTTTTAGAAATCGTTTCTATACGGGTGAGACTTTTATGATCCCCGATGCAGACGCTGACATGGGTATCGAAAACGAATTCACCGACAAACCAATTCGTACGGTTTATGCAAGCAGTGGTGGTGTGGGTTCGGTAAGGTCCAATAGCGCTGCGACATTCCGAAGTAACAGCGCGATATCTTTAAAGGAGCTGCCGGATTACACCAGCAGCCCAAATGGGGAAGCAGAACTACCTCCGAGACGAGGTACGCCCGTAATGGGCACGCGGAAGACCTCAAGAAGTCGTACACAACTAGTGCAAGGTATACCACAGACTGATGTGTGATTAATTTGTTTAAAACTGAATTGTTGGCCATATGACAACTTAAAAATGTGTTCACCAATCACCGTTCATCGTAAATTATAAGGTTTTACATTTTAAACACGCTTTTTGAGAATTTTATAATTGAAATATTTTGTACATATATACAACTAGTTTTAGGTTGATTGTTTGTGCTTGTTTATTGTAAACAATTACATTGTAAACCTGAGAGTGCAAAATGTAAATTGTTATATTTGTTAGAGAAGAATATTTTGTACAGATTTACCTACTTTTGTTTCAAACAAAATAGTATTTGAGTTTCAGTAGTTTAGATTCATGTTGAAGTATTTTTAGATTGTATTTCTTACATTTCTTACTTTTATATGATTCTATTTGTGTAAGAAGCAAAGAACAAATAAATGTATAACAGCACAGTTCTGTTTTGTATGTATTTGTGTGATAAAACATGGACGAAAACAAGTAACGTTATAAAAAAAAATGCAAATCAAAACAAGACTTACCTTGCAAACACGCGGCGCATTGCAATCTTCGTTTTAATATGAATATTGGCTTCATAGCCTTTTAATTTTATTATTAAATTAATTTAATCGCGCACATGGGGTGTGATTAACGAGCGAAATATGTTTAACTAAAAGAAAATAGTTTTACTACACTAGTTTCACTCACAAACACAATAAATATTTGTGTATTTTATCACTGTTCACGGCCGGCGATATCAATACTTACACGCAACGAGGAATACTACACAAGTCGCACTGGTAAACACGAATTTATTTTCGTGTAGACCAACTAGCGCCACGTATGTGCTACTTTTCGAACTGCAATTGGCATTTCAGTGTTGCTCACTACAACATAAAGAATTAATTTAATATTAGTCGTTTTTATTGTATAGTACCTATATACAATTAAGAAATTTTAATTTTGTAGTAATAGTTTTGCATCTCATCCCTTCTGTTATAATATTGAGCTTTTATGTTTATAATTTTTATAATATACTGATTAATCAATAAAATCGATAAATATATTATAATATTTCACGTTCTTTAGTTGTTTCTTAGTCGAACTAAACCTAAGACATTGATCTAAGGTCTAAATCTGGTTGTTTTTCTTTTTGTTGCATGTTTCTTGCATTTTGTTCACATTTTTTCTCTTCTACACATGATGTAGATCATTAAATCGAACAGAATTCCTACTCAACGTTCCTCACAATATTAAATGGTATGGTATAAATATTCACAGTCATCTCTCTTTGGCAATTGTTCCTCCAAAATGTGGAGTTTAGATGTTAAACGAATTTGCTTTGATTACAAATGCATGTATAAGTAAAAAATAACAATAACAAATAATACTCGTAGTTGGAAGCCTTATTACATATGCATAATTCATCAAATCAGCAAGAAATTGTATTGGAATAAGTAATTATTGCACATCGCAATGATCCTTTCAAATATATTGCACTCATCCGACCATTTCGTTTCTTCAGCTCGTTTTTGATTGATTGAATCAAATTGGCGAAAAGTTTATCACAACAATTGCACAATGACTGGCTGCACCAAGCACATGTGCTCTGCCCCACGGATTGGTAACCCATTCAAAGAGAAGTGTTTGATCATTTCTGGGATCGACGTGAATGGTTTGCTGAACTGGCCGAGGATAAATGTCCGCGTGCCGTTTGTTTCTTCTCGTTGGATTCTCATGTGCATAAATCCTCTTGCACTCCTAAAACAACAACAAAATCATAAAATATGTGATTTTACACTTGAATTAATCATTTTTATATACTTTAAAGACAATGAATAGTCTTGTTTGGTTGATTCACTGTTACGAACAAGAAAACTTCCATCTCGTAACACTCTTAGAATATTTTCAGCTTCTACTCTTGTAATGGCGCCGTGATACCATCTGTAACATCATTTACAATAAAAATAAATTGTTTAACACCAGAAACTAATAAAACAAACCCTTGTCTCTCCAGTGGTAGATTAATATCAAAATCCTGCGCTCTCGTCGGACTTTTCACAGAATTAAACCCAATCCCAGTCAAAGACAACCCTAAACCTGGTTTAGGTTTAGCTTTACCACTGGTAGCATCCAAATTAAGTGATAATTTGGGCCTGAAGCTCAATCCTAAGAAAATACAACAAATTAGTTTATTCCACATTCTCCAGAAAAATTAATTACCTTGACTTTCCGGATCTACAACACTCTGACTAGAGGAAGCCTGCGACACACTCAACTCTTTGGGCGTTTGTTGCACCCGCAGCCTCCTTCGTAACTTAGGCATATCAAACGGTAAATCCCCGAAATCTATAGAGGTAGCACTACTGGAAGTACAAGCCGCTTCCTGGACATCCAACCGCCTCCTTCGTAACTTCGGCATGTCAAACGGCAAATCAGCAAAGTCATTATTCTGTCCTCCAGAACCACAGAGTTCTCCCAGAACAAACCGTGACTTTACACCTTCCCCTCTCGACTGTATGGATATCCCACTATCGGATCCTTGAATCTCCAATCCAAGATTCAACAAATTCTTATTCTGTGGAAGGCGTCGGCGTGATTTCGTATCATTGATCTCCTCCGGTGAGCATTTCTGCGAGTTATTGTTGCGATTATTATCGGATATCTCCGAGACGGGTTCCTGTGACGATTTATCCGATATGGGACTTAGAATATGCAGTTTGTTACTCTGAAAGCTCTGCGCGGCAAGATAATTACTCGCAGCTCCAGAATCGGAGTCATGTGAGCTTAGCGAGGAAGAATTTCGACTGTCTGTACTCGTGGTACTTCTATTACCTTCGGAAGTACTACTTTTGATACTTTCCATGCTCCCTGAACTACTGGTAGTCATACTCTCAGTACTGGAATACTTGTGTCGCCTGCGCCTGCTCTTAAACTCTAGAATAGTATTTTTACCGTCTTTGGATCGTTTAAACAGCAAGAGATCCTTGCGTGGCCGATCCTTAATCTCCAAAACACGTTGGTCCTTCTCGGGTCTCACCTCATTGGGTTTAATCGGTAAGTGGAGATGTTTTAAGCGTGCTTTCGAATGTGAGGGTAAATTGGGCGCACTGCGGATACTATTCATAATCAGTTCCTTTCCATGGAACTTCGTGGGTAGTGGTGCGGTGGACGGAGGTGAGGGTGTATACCCTCTCAACATACTCCTGGAACATTCCGGTAGATGCATCTTTTCCAACTGGGTAGACAACCCCGAAATACTAGTTGGTTTCTCACTGATTGTAGACTGATCAGTCTGGAATGCGCTTCTACATCGACTTGTACTCCGACTAGCACCGAACGTAGACTGCCTACGTTCTGGATCAATATGCGACAAGACGGAATGATTGGTGACCTTGTCGATCTCGTCAAGATCGTCGTCCGATTTGGCGACGCGGCTGTCGAACGCCGTCTCGTAGACGTGCCGCTGGCGGGTCATCTCGGCGTCTACGTCATAGGATAATCTATCAGCACCGCTGCTGGTGGAGGTACCCACCGCTTCGTGCACATCGTTGAGCAACGCTATAGCTAACTGCTGCGCACGTTGCGAGTGTTTCGAATTCTCGGAGGTTTTACGGTATTTTTTGTGATAACCAGCCCATGACTTTTGGTTCTTTTTATGGTGTTGACCACCAGTGGTCTGGAAGAGAAGCTGGCGTTCAAACTCGTAACGATTGCGTGGATGGCATTCGGATTTTGTCGAAAAGATAGTCTCAGAATGTAATAATTGTTGTTGCTGTTGCTGAGCTTGCAGACGTGAAGTTGTAGTGTTTTGTTCAGGTTCTACAACACGTGGCTTCAAAAGATCTGAGTAATAATATGGTGACGGATGACGTTTTACTTCGACTTGTTTCTCTACAAACTGGTCCTGAGCAACAGAACCTGGTTCTGTGATACTATCCGGAGAATTTAGTTCAATCTGAGGTGGATCTATGCGTTGACTTAGTGCAACACGATGACCAAAGAACTCTTCATCTGAAGAAGGTGCAGAGGATGCGTCTGTTGATGTAGAAAATAAAAGTTTTAAATTTAAAAATCGATTTGTTTTGTGCCTGGGGTTGAATCGGACTCCCCTTGTTACAGAAAATGACATTTTCAACGTGAATCTACCCTATCCTATCCGACCCACGTCCAGAAATTGCACTGGGATGCAATACGCGTTGATGAGATTGCACCCTCTGTGAATGTCCTGCAGCGCACTTAACGAGATCCTCCAAAACATGCACTAAATGTTTCATAAACGTGTGCAACATATCCTATCTCTACACAAAAAAATATTCCATTGGCATCCTGCCAATAATCTGGTAAACAAACTTAATAAATAAATATTATCATTTTGGTTAAGGATCAAAGTTGGGTCACTTTAGAGTTGAGTTTCATCCTTGAGACTTTTGGAAGTTGTCCAAAATGGTAATTTCGCAAACACAAACATTTTATGACCAATAACAATACGAAATCAGGTGCTAGTAAAAAACCACGTAAATGTTTATTGTGTTTTTAATTAAAACCATAAATTATCCTCTTTATTGTTTATCCTGCATTGAAATGCATGCAAAACGCTTGAAATTAACTCGCTGTACTGAATATGAAGCCTCAATAGAGCATGAAATCGTGAATGTGCTCGCCAGCAGACACAGAAATAAGAAAAGTTTGTTATTTATTGCAATGCGCGAGTTTCGAGCGGAATTTTCAATCTGCAAAGTGAAACGCGTAATATCATATCATATGGATTCCGCGTCACAGCACGCACATCAGCGAATCAATATTGATGGAGCGGAATTCGCAACGCAACGTTTAGAGACGTTTATTCAGACACGGCGGAAGCATGTCTATCGACGTATCTATTTAAATATTTCATCCGTCATGTCAAAGCGACATTTATTTGATGAAGCATTGGTGAAAATCGACACAAACGTAATAAAGGAGAGAGGGGGGGAGAGGAAAAGAGACCTTGAAAGCTGCGACTGCGCGCTGCCCTTTTATACCTGCGTTTTTGCCCACGACCCGCAAAAAGTGGTGGGGGTAGTGTATGCGTGTAGCTTTCTTAGCTTCCTCCGCAACCTGCCGCGAGCGTAGGCCAATTACGTAGTGCCAAGTCTACCCCCACCACTTTTTGCGGGTCGTACGCAAAAAACACAGGCATAAAAGGGCAGCACGCAGTGCGCTTCGCGCTCGACCCTCTCCAGGTGTCTAGTCGCAGCTCTCTAGAGTCTCTAAAGGGTGTCCAGCTAGTTAAATATATTAAAATAATCCCAAATTTGGTAATTACTTCTCCGCCAGCCGGAAGCTAGATCAAACCGTGTGACAAATTCAATTACGACGTAATGATAGGACCTCACTCCCTCCGCCCCACACGCACTTAACGCAAGCGACGCATCAGCGATCAAATTTCATCCCTCTACCAGTCACCGCAGTGTCCACACCCCTTCATCCCGCTGTACTCTACCCTAAACATCATCTGCCGGCGGCTATACGCTATAAACTCGCGACATTTTCGAGGGATGAATAATGGGGTGGTTTCATGTTGACGAGATAGAGCTTTAAAGCTTACCTGTCGTGTAGGGCTGCGAGTATTCCCTGTCTGGACTCGTGAAGCATTTTTGTTCGGCATCGTCCACAGATGCAGACCGATGATCAACGGAGGCGGCTGCAGCGGCGGCGGCGGCAGCAGCTGCGTATTCCCTCTCCCACTCCTCTTCCTCGTGCTGACTGAGGCGTTGTTTGAAGTCTCGCGGTGTCGAATAAGTCTCTAAAACTTCGACCTGTGAAATAAAATAAAAGGCAAGAGATGAAATAAAATTGTTGGAAATCAAGAGAGGAGGTCACAGCAATACCTTGTCCTCATTAGGACTGGAGACGTTCCAGTCGGAAGCGCTCGGCGCGGCAATGCTATTCGGCCGGCGTCTGTTCACGTCATCCAAAGGGAGGCTGTAGTCGTCGCACAGGGAGATCTACAAGCGCAAAGAGAAAGAAGAACGGCTATAAATTTAAGTAGGTGTGGTTTAATAAATTAGACGCCACTCTGACTCGCCGAATCCTTGATTCGAAGGCATTTCCACTCGGGAGCGCTCAAATTTATTGTTTTCCTAACACAACCACTCAACAACTCACGAAAAAACATAAAAATACGCATTAATCAAGCGTATAACATTTAATTCATCGAGTGATACGAAATACATGAGAAAGTCGAAATAAAAGTGGGATACTTGTAGTTCACTTTCGGAAAGGTCTAAATAAAGTAAGTAAACGTCTACGTGCTTGGAAAGTGAAGGAAATTCTTCGCGTGTTACACATTTTGCTTGTGTAGCAACAAAATGCTCGAGGGCTACTAGGGGCATTAAGGAGATCAGGTGTGCGGCTTGGCGAAACGTCGAGCTGGAGTTCGAGCGACGGCTTAATTCCTGCGTGCCCAGCCGCCCCCATGTACCACGCACCTAATGCAAACACGTAATCTAGACGCACTCCGGACGGCTCGTAAATAATATCGCATTTTAGCACGCCAGTGCAAATTTACGGCGTGGGCGGTGGAAATTTACGCACAAAGGAAAATAGAGGTATAATTCATAATCAATTGGAGGGTACGAGTGTTATTGTTCTCGACATTCCATTAGCTGAAGTTATGCAACCAAATATGCATTAATAGCTCTCAAATTTCAAATGGTGCTTCAAATGTTGATATTTTACTTAGTATTAACTAAAAACAGACAAAATTTAAGAAAATTACTTGCGACAGGCAATGGTTTGTTATTTGTTATGGTAATTAATCATAAGAATGATTAAAATGTACCCTTTTAGGCACGCAAGTGTATCTTTAATTCTAATTTGTAGTGCTGAATGCTGAAACTCATGACGAGGGTGAAATTTAATAAGTCTACCAATTAGAGACGAAACTCGCTCTATGTGTGTATGTGTGTGTCGAATTGGATTAGTAAATGAAAGCTTCCACAATCAACGCAAAACAAAACTTAATTCTATACAATATGTACTAAAACATTGAACATTTTTGTCTTCTTTATAAATGAGAAATGAATTCAAACATACCCACTTAATCTCCACTAGAAATAAACGATTTATGATATTAACCCTGTGCCATAAAGAATCTAGAGATAACGCGATAAGCGAAATGAATCGATGGTGGCGCATTTAATCTTTTTTTTTCGGCAGCACGTCATATATCCCGAGCAAATGAAGTAATTTACCCGGCTATTGTTCTCACGCTCGATTGGTTGCCTACTTTATAGACCCTATTGATATCGACTTTTATTTTTTGCGCTTCTGGTGCGCGTATTTACGTATTTATTTTGCGTGGCTCTGGAATGTTGAAGCTTTCAACGCTTTAAGCCCCAACTCGCCCTATAACAAGTCACGGTGGGGGTTGGAGGGTGATGCTTTGTGCTCGAAATGATCTATGGCGTTCATTTTGCGCTGCCCCCTGGGGGGATGAAGAGGAAAACGTTTACAGCGCGGGGTTGTAGTGCCTCTTTATGCTACAAAGCACAACAAAACTTAAAGAATGTCCAAAGTTAAATTTTAAATGTTTAAAAATCACAAAACAAAAAATTCCACCCTCTATATTTCATAGTCTATAGATAAACCAAGATGGAAGAAGAAGAAGAGAAAGAAACTCATCCGCTTTAATCATATCCCACAGGACGATGTTGGCGGTTCAACGGTTCACGGCCGGCACACACAATGAGGGTCTATTTTCCTCGCCTTATATATTTTATGCGTGGGGAAATGAAGAGGCGGCGATTCGTGAGCTCGCGCGCGCGAGACCAGTTCTGGTGTTGACACCTTCATTAGGCAACCCGTTCATCATCTACGTAAAGAAGTTGTGCGCTACTCACACAGACACAAAGCCAACCAAAGACACAAATTGATTACACTCGTTCAAAACAATGTGACACATCCGATTGGCACAACAAAGACAACCCTTCCACTGATGTATCAACTTATCGCGTTACATTTGATTGATAGAAAGCTACTTTATAGGTTAGAATTGCGTAGACATGAAATTAATTACGAATACAAATATCTTTCACCTTGGGGTGTTACCAGCATAAGGGATGGCACAAGATGAGAATGATATTAAGCACCCCTGGTGAAAAAAAGGAAGCAGAAGTAGAAGTGTAGACTTGCAAATAAAAGCTAGCGGCGAAAGAGATTTATGACGGCCATTCGTAAACGTAATGCGGCAACAGTACGCCAGGGGGATAAAAATGGCGAAAAAAACATCACTTGAACAGTGATAACACGCAAAACACCTCGCATACGCCATGACCTTGAAGTGTTTGATTCTTAACCTCAGAATGTATTGATTTAGGTAATTTAATCAAAGACTGCCGGAGATTTATTGTCCACAGGATGTGTAAGGACATTAGTGGACATTATTAAATGGGGGTGTCTTAGGGGAAGCAAGAAGCAATTTCAAGGAGTCAGGATACTCGAGGAATCATCTATTGTTCGTGTAATATCTTGAATCTACTATTATATAGCTTAATTCTAACTTTTATCTAGTTAAATACTATTTTAATCAAAATTCCTTCCCGGGAGCTTCAAAAAAAAGCAGGACGAAAGTTCCAAGTAGTTTTTCATCATTGCGACCGCAGTTAGATTCAATCTGCGTTGAAGTTAAAGGTTTTTGCGACGTTTTTATGTGCGCGGGGATAAGTTAGATGGGTGGAACATGGTTTTAACTCGACATTCGACAAAATTGCGATAGATGAGAGAAGCGGGCGAGAGGAATCAGAAGCTGTCTCAAAATTAGAGGGGTCCATACGTGTGCACGTGCGCGTGTCCAGCAGGAAGTCGAGAGGGAGTAAATTACGATGAAGAGTAACGTGATCCACTATGCGTCAAAACACCAAAGGGTGCTACCGCTACCGAATGTCGAAAATTAAAACCATTACAACCACTACGCCACTGGTTTTCAAGTTGGCTTGGTTGCATATATAACTGGACATTGGGGTGCGTTGTGCACCGGGTGTTTGACATCGGTCGCCATGTTTGTACGCGTACGTGATGCGGATATAAATCGAGGTAATCGACCACACATTGAACATCGATGCCTGTTTTAGACCGAGTAATATCAGATATTGTATCATAATGAAGATTTCTAGCCAAGTGCTTGAGGTACTTGAAGTTTAAACGGATGTAAATTCAAAGTTTGCAACCAACAATACACGACGACTTCCTACGCTACCCTAGTTGTTGCTTTATCTTACCGTACGCGCAGCACACATAATAAACGTAATTAATCACAAGTCACGAGCGCGTTACAAATCGCCTTCCGTAATAACCGAAACGTGGCTTGTGTGGGGGCGGCAGAGCTTTCATTAAACGACGACACACGACACCCGACACCGAGTTTATAAATCGATCAACTAACACAATACTTTCTATGATTAATAGGCATGAAATAAGGTTATGCATATTTTATATTGCGAAAAAAAAAACTCGAGAAAAATACGTTTTCCACGTTTTCCACACGGGTGAATTTAACCATTTGCCATTTGCAGCTGAAAGAGAATTAAAAAGGAAAAAAGAGTGCTTCCACCGCAACCCACGTCACCTGTTCGGTTGAATATACGATTGAGTTCCTTTCTCTCGCTTAAAACCAGCTGCAGTTCAAGCCGAACCTAATCCAATGCTAGTGCGAGTCTAGATTTTCTTTTTCCCGACCAGAGCCATTCAGGACTTCTTTTTCAGCTTGGAACTTTTGCGCCTTTTCCGTTTCCTTATCGCGTGTTATTATTATGGTAATCGTCGGTTTTTCCAATATACGAATTAAGCGCACGTCCCGAAGAACCTCCACTCTCAGGGAGTGTTTGAAATGGGTTTGAATTGTAATTAATATTGCATGCTATCTGATCAAGCATACAAATCCATATCAAACGGGGATAATCTTAAATTAAACATACAAAGGGTCACCGGTTGCTGCATAGGGTTATATTTAGGTTATGTTTGATTTTATCGCCATTTTCCTGTATATAATATGCAAATATGATTAGAAATTGCATTATAATGCATAGCATTACACGCTGAATGTGTTTTTTATTACTACTTATGCATAATCAATAAGTAGAATATAAAAATCACTAAAAATGTAATTTTGAGGTTAGGATTACATCAGGTGGCGCGCACATATAAAAATCCAGCGACAATACTTTTAAAAGCATGCTTAAAGTGCGTCTTTGTCAAAGAGGGTGAAAAGTTTGGCGCGTCGAAACTCACGGCACCCTTCTCGCGCTGGTCCACGCGGAGATCTCAGCATTTGCATGCGGAATGGTTGCGGGTGATTCATGTACTTCCCCTGCACCGTGTATTTTCCACACGCGTGCGTTTCACATAAAAATCCAACGCGCCGGGAATGTCAATGATAAAAACTAACAATACGCGTATATAACCGAAAGTAAAAGTTAAATATGTTATTCTAGTAAAATTTAAGGTTACTTACATGTTTAGAGTAATAATTCCGCTTGTAGAATGTTTTTCTTGGGTTTATTCGATGTAAAATAATAGGAATCCTTTCAAAAACTGTATATTACGTGTGTGGCTGGCTGCGTTGGAACGGATCAGCGTGAGAGGATGAGAAAAGCGTGTTTTCCCCGACGGCGCGCACGGGAAACACTGTCGAGCCGAATGAGTCATCCGCTATTTATAGACGTACACAAGCACACGGCGGAGGTTTTCCCAAGCGCGCGCGCGCTGCCTCCGCTACCGCCACCGCCACCCTGTGGCGTTGGAAATCGATGCGAGCCGCGCACAAGCACTGCCGCCGCAGCATCACAACCCTCGCCGGTAAACGTGCGAGAAGAACAAGAAGAGAAACGTTGCAAAACGCTCAAAAAGAGCAAGGACTCTGAACGCAAGATACTCGAGAGGCATTGGTATTCCCAGATCATGAATGAAAACGATTTGCTTTTGATAAACACACAACTTCATAACCTTACTATTTTGAATTCTGACATTTTTATGACATAGGCAACCAGAATAACATACGACTAACCAACAATTGAAAATGGCTGCGGGTAGCGGTGTAATGCGAAAAGTTTTAATGCCTCACACTCGTAAATTTATTACACGCTGACGTAACAAAAGATAAAAACCGGAAACATGTGCCCATTGTGCTAATCCGCAAATAATATCAAGAAATTATTCGGTTAAATGCTTTTATACAGTGATTAACGAGGTGTTAATTAAAAATACTCTTCTGACACAAAAAATAATGTTTTTGTGTGTTTTCGTGTAGAAAAAATGTATTTAATGATGGCCGCCCCGGAAAATTCACAATTCTCAATGTAATTTAACCGAAAGCAAATGGCGCGACGAGCGGATGAAAGAAACGCGCGGAGCAGGTGATCGGTCATTGTCCGGACGTGCTAATATCGCATCGGGTCGACGGGGATGTTTTCAATGGAGCCTGACTACACACACCCGGGTGTTGGGCGATTCTTAATGAATAACAGCAAAAAAAATACCCTAGGCTCACACGCACAAAGAAATAACAGGACTAAACTGATATTATTCGAATCCACCAAGTTCCGAAACACAAGAAAAACAAACAAAAACAACAATGAGTGATTTGCTATTACTAGTAACTCCCTCTGGCGGAAAAAATTGCAATAAATTGAGCTTAAAAACTTACTAATTGTGGATGATTATCGGTCGGTTATGACCAGCAGGGAAATCCGCGATGCGTAATGTTTCCAGTCTAGAGGACAATTCGATTACACGCTGCACCCTGATCTATTTCACTTGTTCAATTCAACTCCCGAACCGTTTACTAATTGAAGTTATAAACTATGAAAATCGTTTCATAATCTAATACTTTCCATCACGCGTCAATGTATACGTCAATTTGAATTTACAACCACCAGCGCCATCTGCAACTATATGTAACTAATGATGAACTAATGCTGGGTTGTATAAAGGTGAGGTTTGTTTTTGACAACACAACCACCTGTATTACGCAGCAAGTAGAATATCTAGGACAATGAACGTTGCGTGCTCGACGCGTTTATTGTGTTTACGACGGACTCTTAAATAACTAGCTGTAGTTAAGTGAGTCGTTTTGTTTTGTTTTCGTTTCGTAGGTGGGTGCATTACGGGTTGCATATTATTTGATAAATGACCTACTAAACTACACTAGCAAGATAAACACGAAAATGATTGTAAATGCATGTAAATAAAAACACATGATATAAAAGTATGTCGAGATGAGTCAGTAAATGGGTTGACTGACCTTTTTTCCAAGGGTCGATACGCCGTCGGTGTCGCCGTCGCCTCGCACGAATCGCTCGAACTTGAAGCTGTTTGATCTGTACAGCTCGTTGTCGCACTTTCGACTGCAGAATCTTTTCGATAGCAACGCGCGTGATTTGCATGACCTGCAATCGCGTACCGCGTCCCAGTCGAACGAAAACAAACCACGCGTTTTCGCTGGTTTCTTCGCTGCCAGTGTAATTGTGGTGGAGGTGCCGGTAGCTGTGGATTCAGAGGCACCACTACCAGCAGCACCAGGTCGATTGGTGGTTGTGCTAGTACCAGCCGCGGCGATACTACGTCGTCGCGATTTACTACGCCGCCGACGGCGTTGATTCTTTGGCGGGGCGATGGGCTCCTCATCCGCGGATGGTGCGAGTGATCGTCGCGAGAGCCCGACGCGTTTCAGCACTCGCTCCATGGCCGTGCCGGGCCGCGGTGGTGTGGCTGCACCTTCGCACACTGCCGCACGATACCACCCCGCCGCCGACGTTGTGCGAAATTCAAGTCGCGCGCGGGCGGTGCACGCGCATTCCACTCTTCGCACACACGAACAACATTCAAACATTCGTGTATGTGTGGTTGCCTACCACAAAACCAACAATACTTGTACAAAACAAATAATGAGTATTTACACAATTTATATTATCTTAGTGATATTTATTATCAATAAATGAAATAAAAATGTATATACGCGCATAAATGCTGGTTTTGTAGAATTTGTTCTTAAGTTTCTTAGAAAAATAACGCAAATAACATTCGTAACATTGGTGTATGGTTGGTTGCCTACCTCAAAATAAATAATAAGTATTTACACAATTTATATTATTTCAGTGATATTTATAATCAATAAATTTAATAAAAATGCTTATACGCGTATAAATGCATGTCTGGTATAATTTGTCTTAATAAAAAATAACGCAAACATGCGAAACATTGGTGTATAGTTGGTTGCCTACCACAAAACAAACACTACTCACCCAGCACATATCAATACCGAATGAAAAACACAAATAGTAAATATTTACATAATTTATATTATCATAGTGATATTTATATTTGTTTCTTTATAATCAATAAACTATATAAAGATGCACATACACATGAAAATGCATATTTCGTACAATTTTCGCTCAATTTTCTCAGAAAAAAACAAAACGCAAAACAAAAAAGAGTTACAAGACATACAGAGTTCCACCAATCAGCTCTCTCAACAAATCTCTTGGAAAAAAGAAAATAAATAACAGCTACATGTAAAAAAATATCGGCAAACTTATAATATAGCTTCAATGTTCGAATGTTCAAATGTTAAAAAAATATAATCGTGTATATCGGCGCGCGCAACATCCTCAATACTTTCACGCCGGAGTAATGGTCGTTATCACAGGCGGAAAATAATAACCCAGTGAAAAAGAATTCATTTATATTATTCAATTATACCCCAAGTCAGATAAAACAACAGAAAACGACTGCGCAATCCTTGTTTATGTTGTCCATTGATCATGATCTGTGTGTTTTTAGGTGTAAAGTGTGTTTTTGTATTCGTGTCTCTGCTGATAGTTAATAAATAACATCCTATTTACATTTGGTCAGATCTACGCGCCTGACATTTTGTTCATTTCCATCTCTAATGTAAAATAATGTAAAAATTCAGTCCTAGTGTCGTCCTCCACCCTGTGGCACACACTTAATTATGTAAAGTAGCAATTAACTTCCAATCAAAACTCGACGTAAACATAATTACACTGTACAAAGTAGTTTTTCTACATTTTGGGATATAAAAATGAGTTATTTAACTAAGACTGTTACTGTTTTACTTCAGTATGTACAGAGATTGTAGTGTTTATAAACGCGCGGTGTCACACCATTTGTCACTAACTAGGATTTAGGCCGCGAGTTAAACGCATAAAATTCAAAATGGCCGTCCGGGTAACACACAACACATTAGCACTCGCGTTGGCGGCATTGGTAGGAACATGAAACCGGTGATCGCGCGCTAGTAAAAGGGATGGCCCCACGCCGTGGATGGCCACTCCTAGCTGCGCTTCGGCATCGCCGTCATGTTGCCGACGAGCATATACTTCAACTGCGGCATGTAGTCAATCACATGGCGCACCTGCACCAGCAGCACCGTTTCGTTAATGCTTTGGCACTTGCCATTTTCCACCAGGACGTGCATTTGTGCCCTAGGCAACCAAAAAAACACATTAATACAAAATTTTACATTATTTAGTTGTGTTTGCTTACGTGTTACTTTTGTAAACTTCAATACCAAGCACATTGATGACTTGCTGGCAGTTTTGCACAGGAACATTATTGAAAAAGTAATTGACTAAGTCCTGCAGCGTCACCAGCAGATCGTTGTACATGTAGGGTTTCATGTTGATCGCGGGCAGAATCTTGCCGTCGACCATCGCCTTCGAGAGCTTGTAGGGAATGTTAGTTTCGTGCGTGTTGGACATCGAGACGACCTTACGCTGCACGCCAATGATGCGCCCATTCGTGCGGTCATCCTGTGGCGTTGCCGTCGACCGCGGCTGCTGGTGCGCTGGCTGCTGGTTGATTATTTGGTGATTATTGGCACTGAAAACATTTAAAAAACAATGAAATACATTTAAATAATATTTCAGCGGATTTATACTGGACATTCATACAGCACTCCAAAAAAGAAAACTAATTCTAATCAACCCCTAATCGTCTACCTAAGGTCGGCAAGATCCGCGGCCGGTGTCGGCTGATAGAGCGCTTGCAGGCCGCCGTTCATCTGCCGGACGGGGATGAGCGGCGGCGGCGGGTACTTGCGTATCGACGCCTGCTGCTGACGCCCGTAGTTTTCGTTCATCAGCAGGTAGTTTGTCGCCGCTGTGGTCTGCGCGTTCGTGTACGCGGCGGCCGGCCTACAAGTAAATTCGCTTTTAGTCTCTCTCATTCTCAGAAGCTAACCCCCCCCCAACACGCAGCAACACCACCACAACCCGATTCTGTTAGTCTGACACCAAGAAGACGTGCACACAAAAACAACTTTAACCGCAGCGCATGCAAGAAAAATACAATAGAACAAATCAACCCTCACCAATCGTCTTTGACATATCCTGGATAACTAAATACCAGAACACAATTATTACAATCAATGTTAAAAAGCTGTTTTTGTGTTACTAGTAAACACACAAAATGGCTACCTACCCAACGGTGGATCGCACCAATGGCGGCGGTGCTTGTGTATGACACACATACGACCTCCCAGCTCGGGCACTACCCGTGACAGATCCATAAGTAGCTCGATTCGCAGCCGACGCGACCGTCCTCGCCGCCGCCGTCGGTTGATAAGTCGGATGTGCGCCAATCGTGGTCGGATAATTATTGTACATCTGCGACATGTGCTGTGCAGCAGCCACCGCTGGCGTCGGCGCAGGCGCAACAGTTTTCACCACCGGCGTTGCTTTCGGATGCGACAGCGGCGCCGTGGCAATCGGAGGTCCAACAGGCTGCCGCGTCCATTGCCCGACCTGCGTCTGACTCGAATTCTTATTCGTAATCAAATACTGCGTCTCCAGCATCTTCTGCGGCCAGTAATCCTCGAATACTGTACCCGGGGGGAAATAATTCCGTATATCTTCGACGCTGATCACCGAACAGGAATCATGCGCGAATAACTCATTGCGTATGCCTTGCACCTTGCAACAGAACTTCAGGTACGACAAATCCCATCCTTCGAGTTTATTCGCGCGTAGCTTGAGATTATCCGTCTCTCCTTCGAAGTAAAACAAGGGCACAAACTTAACACCCTTGTAAATAGTGTAAGGAACCACTGATTCTTTATTAATGCGTATAAAACCGCATCGATCAAGTGGATTCGAGCTCCCGTTGAGGAGTTTCGAGTAACACGCGTCGAGAAAATTATAAAACTCGACGGCGTCGCTGAGACGCACGATGAGATCCTCACCGGTGAAGCGATCGCGTCCGAAAAACGAATCGCAATGCACGAAATTCACGTCGTTGAGGAGACGCGCTTCGGCATCCGTGATGTAATAACTGCGGATGCACGTGCAGTTGTAGATATCCTGGTGTAGGTAGGTGAGGTATTTGTCCAGCAGTTTACTCTCTACCATGCGCACCGCGCAATACTTATCATCGGTGCCGCGGAAGATGTACGGAATGTGCACCTTCCCCAGCGTCGTCCAACCAAACTGGCCCTTTTGTGAGCGTTCATCCAACACGGGTTTATCACCACTGGGAGTTGTCGCCTCCGTCGGCGTGGAGGTTTTATTCTTACCGTTGCTCTTGATAAAACCAAGAATGGTATTCAAGCCAGCTCGGTTGATGTTGTTGGTTGCTGCGGTCGCTGCCGGCTGCTGCTGTTGCTTCGACTTGTGCGCTTCGACGATCTTCGCTGCAAGCTCGTTGATCTCGGCGTCGTCGTGCCGCTCTTGTTTAACGGTACTCATTGTTGAATGTATTCTAAAAACAAAGTGACCAATGCGTTGATTCACCGCTGTTGATTTCGCTGGTGTGTGATTGACTTACCTCTATCTAATTCACCAGTACCTACATAATAACAGATTCACTAGGTTGTGTTGTTTGGTTATATTATTTCGCTGTGGCCGCGGCCATGGCAATTCCAACTCGTCCGGCACTTGGAGCGCGTCGTCGCCAGCTGCAGCGGCCTGCGCGTCTGCACGTCAAAACACAACGCGAGCGAAGGCAACTGCGTCCGCCAACAAGTTTATACAGTACGCGGAGATGCGAGCGATACGAATTCGAGCCTCGCTGCGCGCATTGCGAGAGTCTAGCGGGCTGCAAACTGTCGACTACTGGCGGGCTGCGCGCTGATGCCGGATGCGACCGCTACGCCGTTTACAAGTCGCGCGCGCTCGCCGACTTTTCCGGCGATCGTGCAACCCCGCGAACACACTGTAGGTTATGTCCGAGATACTCGCGTACTCACACACCGTCTACGCACACATTCGCGCGCATGTAATTTTAGTTCGCATCATGGCCGCCGTGCCAGTTTTCCGACCAATCGACGCTCCGACGCGATGATGACGTCGCACGCGGCGGATAGCTAGCACGCTTACCGCGCTCTCACACACATGCACACTCAAGGACATCTGGCGACGGCCAACTTGGGTTTCCCGCGTGTTTTTCGGCAACAGATGCGACCCACACGAAACCCTTCCGAACCGTTTTTATTTTCCTTTGCATTTGCTTCAAATTATTGCTGCAGGGAATACCAAACAGGTTTCAAGCACCTAGCGTTTTTTCTATTTGTTTATTAACTGGGTTTGTGTGTGTGTGTGTTGCGCATGCGCAGCTCTCGGAGGCCCCCCCGCCCCGCATTCCGCCACCGGCATAAAAAAATCCACCACGCACACACAGGCGCAAAATCAGGTTTCTTCTCGGTGTGTCGGTGCGATTTAATGGTTTTAATGGCAAGCGTTGACCTCGGATTCGCTAAATCCGTGCGCGCCATAAGCCGGTCACGGAAAACTATTGCAAATTGTCCGAAAAAGTTGCGAAACGATGACGTCACCTAACACACAACTTAATGAATATTATAATCGTACAGCGCATTAGCATCAACGGCAGGAGCGTATTTGAGCGGATTTCTTCAACGTGATGACGTGCGCAAAGTAGCCGTTTTGTTTTTATAGCGACAGTGAAAAAGGAAATCTAAAAAATATAATTTTTACACGACACGACCGCCTCTATGCCCCACCCACCGGTCATGCGCAAACGCCGCATGACAAGCAATGTTCTCTACCCCTCTAGGCGAGTATTGTACGGACGAGAGCAATGGCGGCCGTTGATAACGCCGCGCGGAAAATTCACTTCACTGGCGACGGTGACTCACCGACACGTGCGCATGCGCCACCAACACACCAGAGCACACATGATTTATGTGTAAGTGCATTTGGGAGCAACAATGGCAATACAGGCAGCACGAGCGATTCTGGTTTGTTCGATTGCGACAGCCTGTGTGCCGCGGCCACCTAGCGGCATACGCAGGTATTAACATAGCAGCGGCAGCGGCAAACACGTTGTTTACTCATTGCTTCCAGAGCTGCGTTCGCAGTAAGTGAGTGGATCGCGGAGAGGAAGTTTCCGCGCCGAACATAACCACACACTCTCCCACAGCAAGCGCAGAACTATGTCGGGCATTGCCGCCGCACGTCTCGCGGAGGAACGCAAAGCATGGCGCAAAGATCACCCGTACGGGTATGTCGCACGCCCGAGCAAGGGCACCGACGGCGGGTTGAATCTCATGAACTGGGAGTGCTCCATTCCCGGCAAGCGCGGCACACCATGGGAGGGTGGCCACTACAAGCTGCGGATGATCTTCAAAGACGACTACCCCAGCAGCCCGCCTAAATGCAAGTTTGAACCACCGCTTTTCCATCCCAATGTCTACCCATCCGGCACTGTTTGTCTCTCACTGCTCGACGAGGAAAAAGACTGGCGGCCTGCAATCACCATCAAGCAGATCCTTCTTGGTATTCACGACCTGCTCAACGAGCCCAACGTTAAGGATCCTGCACAGGCTGAGGCGTACACCATCTACTGCCAGAATAAACTGGAATACGAGAAGAGAGTGCGCGCTCAGGCGCGTGCCATGAGCCAAATGGACCTATAACATCTCGTCGCGCACGCAGCGACCTTTCTAGTTTCTAGTTAAGTAAGTTTTAAGTTTCGTTGTACATGATTATAAGCTAAATTATTTCATTATGGGTCCTGTTTTTCTCATTCTGTCAAAATCCTAAATCTATGAACTTGAAGGTGGTTGTTATCAGATATGACAGCGATGTGAGCGGCTGTCTAATTTAGTTTTCTAATAAATCTTTTGACATAAATAAGTTTTTTTTTAGTCTTTCATGTTGTAATTTGTAATTTTCAATAAAAATAATGAATTACTACGAGGTGCTTTTGTCTAATTCTTATGTTTATGTTGGAAACAAAATGGCGGATTTACATTCAACATAAATTTATATGGTGTATATTTGGTTGCCTATCTTCTCAATCATACACTACTAAAACACCGAGTGAATCAACATTATAATATAGTAAAATTAATTAATTTTAAGATGAAATATGTAAATATAATAGTCTTTAGTAATTAAATTGGATATTTATTATAATTTATATAAATATAACTTCTTTTCGTGCGGTTTAAACAATGTAAAACTGTAAACTAAATAATTTTCGAGCAGTGTGTATATTTACGTGCATGTTGTGCGCATGTGTATTAAACGAGTTCATCCGATTGCGCCAAACTCGTTTATCTTCGTAGACGTCAAAGTTGCAAACATCCGCAACACTCCGTACGTGTCTACCACACGAAAAGAAACATTTCACACGTACGGCGCCCGAATACGATGGACTGGATAGCGCCGCATCGATGTTGGCACACACACATTCACAACGCACAACTCTAGCACACCAGTGTCAGCAGTAGCAGTGGTACTGAGGACGGTGCGCGCTCTGTTTTCGCCTTTATTAGGTATGAGAAATACAAGTCTCGCAAGTCTCACCGTCTGATCGTCCACATCGTGCACAACTACTTCATGGTGGCGTAAATCGCGCGCGTGGAAACCACCCGCAGCGAAATGGACTCGGAGGAGGAGACGTACGACGACGTCGACTCGGGCAACGAGTCTAGCGGCGACGATGCGATGGATTTCGTCATGGAGGTCGAGCTGTCCGAGCGGCGCGAGAAGGCGAACGACTCCGACGATTACCCCTACGAGGTGTTGTCCACCGAGGAGATCGTCCAGCATATGGTCGACTGCATCAAGGATGTAAATACGGTCGTCGAGGTTAGCGCTAAAAATACACATATTAATTACAACAAAAAAAACACACACACAGACACATGCACACACAAAAATAGACATAAATTAATTTTAGCTTGTTAAAAAGTCAGATAAACAAAACAAGTGATTACATACCTTTGTTTTGACACACTCTGCTATCTTTTAGATTCCAGCAACAACCACAAGAATACTTCTGAATCACTTCAGGTGGGATAAGGAGAAGTTGATGGAGAGGTTTTTCGATGGGGACCAAGAACAATTGTTCAAGGACGCCAAAGTCGTGAATCCTTTTAAGAATATATGCTCTCAAGTTATTGTAAGTGGCAAAAAAACGCAAAACTATGCAATTTTAACCCAAAAAACTTGCATTTTTAGCCTAGGAAATTATCGGTGGGCACAGAAGAGTGTGAAATATGCTTTATAGTCTTTCCATGTCCAGTAAGTTAATATTTCTAACCTAAAAATGATAAAAAAACAGTAAAAAACGATGAATTTTTAGCATATGACTGGGCTTGAATGCGGACACAGGTTTTGTACGCACTGCTGGTGCGAATATCTAACAACAAAGATCATGGAAGAAGGTGTAGGGCAGACAATTGCATGCGCTGCCCATGGATGCGATATTCTCGTGGACGATGCAACGGTGATGCGGCTAGTTAAGGACTCCAAAGTTAGGCTTAAATATCAACATCTTATTACTAACAGTTTTGTTGAGGTAAATAAATAGATTTAAGCTTTTGTTAAAAAAAAAATTAAAATTTTTTGGTTTAGTGTAACAGATTGTTGCGATGGTGTCCATCGCCTGACTGCAGTAACGCGATCAAAGTCCAATACGTTGAACCACACCGCGTCACCTGCAAATGCACGCATACATTCTGTTTCGCTTGCGGTGAGAATTGGCACGACCCAGTTAAATGCTCCCTGTTAAAACTGTGGATCAAAAAGTGCGATGACGATTCGGAGACGTCCAATTGGATCGCGGCGAACACGAAGGAATGCCCACGATGTAACGTGACGATTGAGAAAGATGGCGGCTGTAATCACATGGTATGCAAGAATCAGAACTGCAAAGCGGATTTCTGTTGGGTATGCCTGGGGCCTTGGGAGCCGCACGGTAGTAGTTGGTATAATTGTAATCGGTACGATGAGGACGAGGCGAAAGCGGCGCGCGACGCGCAGGAAAAGAGTCGTTCCGCACTGCAGCGCTACTTGTTCTATTGCAATCGGTATATGAACCACATGGCTAGCCTCAAATTCGAGCACAAGCTGTACGCGTCCGTGAAGGAGAAGATGGAGGAGATGCAGCAGCACAATATGAGCTGGATCGAGGTGCAGTTCCTCAAACGCGCCGTCGATATTCTCTGCCAGTGTCGGCAGACGCTCATGTACACGTATGTCTTCGCCTACTACCTACAGAAGAACAACCAGTCTGTGATCTTTGAGGAGAACCAAAAGGACCTCGAGAGTGCCACTGAGAAGCTCTCCGAGTACCTGGAGAGGGATATTACGTCTGAAAATCTCGCCGACATCAAGCAGAAAGTCCAGGATAAATACAGGTAAAAAAAAATTCATTAAAGCATAAAAATTTAATATTTTAACCTCAAAAATGTGATTCTTTTACAAAAAAATTGAAGAAAATTTAATTTACGAGTGTTTTAAACATAAAAATTTGATATTTTAACCTCAAAAATGTGATTCTTTTAAAAAAAATTAAGAAAATGTATTTTACGAGTGTTTTATGCAGAAAAATGACATTTTAACCTCAAAAATATGATTTTTTCACAAAGAAATTTAAGAAAATGTATTTTACGAGTGTTTTATGTTGAAATATCATATTTTAACCTCAAAAATGTGATTCTTTTACAAAGAAATCTAAGAAAATGTATTTTACGAGTGTTTTATGCAGAAAAATGATATTTTAACCTCAAAATGTGATTTTTTTCTGCAGATACTGCGATGGACGTCGTAAAGTCCTCCTCGAACACGTCCACGAAGGCTACGAGAAAGAATGGTGGGTGTACAACGTCAACGAGAAGATCTAGTCCCTAAGTAAACTAGCCGTAGTTACCTCATCGATAAACAAACAAAAAACAAAAACAAACGCTGCGAAAAAAAGAAGAAGAAAAAAACGCCGTAACTGTACTTATGACTTTATGACTTTACAAACACTATCGGCATAACATAAAACAACAGTTTGTTCTCTCATTAATTTAAATATCTGTTAATTTTTATTATTATTAACTATACACACACACACATACATACATAACCTATATTACGATAACATATTCGCTGAATTTTTACACTTGGATCGATTTAAGTTCTGTCAAAATGTGATATACTACCAGAAAAATGATGTATACATAGTTTTTATTGGCACAACACACACACACACACACATTTACACACTCTCATACACACAGGGTTCTTTCTATAAGATAGCAAATGTTTGTGGTAGATGTCTCTTTGGTTTCTAATGTAACATAATTCATTGATTTGATTCCGCTCGCGACGTTTCGATATCATATCAGTTGTCAAACTCCGGTGATACGCTGTATATTTGCTCTCCCATGATGATGAGACAGGAAGGAAACCTAGCCCCGAATACGACATGGCCAAACAAATAATTCGTTTACTTGTTATTATTCGATGGCCAGCCTGCCGCATGCGTTCATTTTAGTTTCGAAGGGAAAAAAAACCAATGCTTGTAAAAAATTGATAATGAAACAAAGAAAAAACACAGAAAACAAATAGAGATTATATCTATTTTTAATATCGACGATGAATAATTGTAGAAAGTGATGCAGATGATGATTGTAAATATGTTGAATTTGGTTTATTAATGATGATGAAATCATGTTTCTTTATTGGTAGAGATGTTCTATTTGCGAGAGGAAATCATTTTAAATTAGCGCGCCCTCACTTCTATTTAAATTAAAAAAGTATTTTATAGTGAAATAAACAAAAACTAATTCTTGAGGAAGTAAAACACGTGATCGAAGTGACAGAATAAAGGATGTGAAACGAATTGATTCAATTAATTAATTAAAAACGATTTGTAAAACATAAATCACTTGTTTACTTGTGTGCTGCGCATGCGCCGATTTGAATACGGTGCGTTTAGTTGTCTATAGTTATGAAAAATATCATAAATTTATTTATTATGTATATTTGTTGATGCGACCTTGACTTAGATTGTATATTTAAGGTGCATTTTTTGCGTGAGATATCAAATGTGGATTTAATGCAGTTTAGCATCGATGATTGACCATAACCGGCGCATTCGACGCATTCAATGAAAGCGTAAAATGTGAAATATGACCCGTCAACCTTGTTTACGAATTCGGCACGGCATGTACTCATAATAAAACAATCATCGATCAAGGTGTAAGCAATGAATCTTAGGAAAAACTGGTTTGCGATCAAATCGGAAGGAAGTTTAAGGAGTTCCTTGAGTTTTATACACTTGTAATTAATTTCTAGGTGATTCTAAGTGAAATTTTCACATTTATGTCATTTTTACTTTAAAAACATCAAGAAACAAATCAAAAACATAAAAAATCGAAGTAATTTTATCACTTTTTTTGATTTTTATTGATTTATAGTTAATTTCTTGCCAAAACACGTATTTTTTTTATGTAAAAACTTCCAGGAATCAAAAATCCAACACTCAGATTTGTTGTTTTGTGCGACAGACGCGTAAAAAGCGTAAAAACCCATCGTTAATTATTATTAAAAGTCGTTTTACAACGCAGACAATGTGCGAAGAGCCGCAACGTATTTCGATAATGAAACCGGCTAACAATTAGGCAATAAACAGTTTTGTTTTAATTCGCTTCACTAGCATTAGCCGTGTGTTGTGTGTTTGCTCGCGCTAAAATACTTGTTTATTGATTTTACGTTTCACATCTTCACATCATCAAGGTCCATTGATCAACTGATGCATACCTACGTCAAAAACACTACAGTCTACACTTAAAAAAAAACTATCCTCGAAACCGATGCGCTTTTTATTTGCTTCGATAAAGTTCATTGACGAGTCAATTAGTCACTTGTGTACATTGTTCGTTTTACACGATGTTTTCTTTATGATTCATTCGATTACAAGTCGCCTGTTTGTTGAAACATTTAAGAAAACAACGAAAATACTTCTGTGCGATGATTTTTGTAACTTTTGTTATCATTTTAAGTGATTTTTGTGCCTTTCTCTTGGAAATTCAAGCGTAACTCGACGCCATCTTGCGCCGCGGCCATTTTGTAAGCGCAGAAAGTATAGTTGATGGCTACTTGTCCTTATGCCGTGACGAATGTCGTCTAACATTGCGCATTGTCGCGATAATCGACGATCAAGGCGAGAAAAGGGACAACAAAGACCTTGCCGTCTTAATAATGGCCGAATAAAGCGCATTGATAAAGGCGAGTCCGCATGCGCGCGCACTCTGCGCTTAAGTGACAGCTATAAAACTATAATTTCGAAAGCGCTTCCGACGTGCGTGCGCGACACTTTTATGATTGCTGAGAATTAGTCTCGTCCGACGCGCATCGTACAAACTGCAATATAACAATTTCTGCACGGTGCAACACCACCAATCGTCAAAAACCTTAAAAAAAACCGTAAAATATCCATGCTATCGTGAATCACGTATCACACGCTCGTTAACATTATAATTTTACGTCTTCTGATAAGCAATACTAGTGAATATTCATAAAAATCATAAATTCGGTGCGTTAATCAACCGGAAATATATCAATGGAACTTTACCGACGCGCCATTAGGTAAGTCACATTCAAAATGTCGCAATATAAGCCAGTGAAGCGTGTGTGACCGCAAAATATTCGATAATCCAAGGTAAATTATGAAAATCTCTTGGAAATGTCACAATTTCACAAGAATTACGCGTCTGAAATAAATACATACAATTTATTACTTAAATAATACAATAACAAAGTAGGAAATGACAAGTATATAGTTAAATAGTACTTAAAAAGCTAAATTTACGGAAATACAGAATTATCTTTAGATGGAACAACTTTAGACGCCATTTTACCCCACTTAACAACATTTTAAACTGTAAAAAACCATCACAATTTATAATATGACTAATACACTTTAATCTAGACTCTTGATAAGCGTGATAACACAATTAGTTTATCAGAAATATCAAAAAAACATCAAAAAACATTATTTTTGGTGTTTTAGTGTGTTGCGCATGCGTACATTCATGTTATTAATGTAATGTAATGTCATTATTGATAGTTGACACTAGAATAACTAGATCAGGATGATACTAGTACAGGGAAGTACTTGAGACGCGATGAAATGCATTTCAAGGGTTTTCCGATCAATTGTAAAGCAATTAAAGTGCGTGCGCTGATCATGCGCACATTCAATGTCGCGTAATCTTGGCATTGATTTAGGAAACACGCTAGACACATTCACAGATCAATAAAATCAAGGTTCGAAGGAATTTTTCGTCTTGAAATAATTAATTCAATTGAATAATCATCGCGCGCACAGCATCACAACCTGTTTGGCAGGAAACTCGGCGAGAATTTGTGTTAAGGGCATGAAAACAAACAAACAAACAATAAACATACTAATAAACAATTGTTAATGTTCACAACGTCATAGGTTTAGTCAATAACTGCGAAATTTTATAGTATTACTTGTATTATGCGAGAAATTACAAATTTTGCGATAAAAATGTAATTTATGCAAGAAGAAAGGTCAAAGTTTTATATATTACATGTTATCACATAGATAACGACCTATAGAATCCGATAATGTCTTTTGTTAAGGTTGAATAACCGTAAAAACGACTTTAATTGCTGTTTAAACTAAAAATTTTGCATAAACGCCTGTTTGATGCAACCAGTCATACACCAATGAAGAAATTCACGTTTTCTGATTAATTTCTATCATTAAAAGACACGTGCTTCTAGTCTATGCTCTCTGGCTAATATAATAACGTGGTTACGCTTCGCGAAATGCAATTACGCGAGCTAAACGCGCCAATTATCGTGTTACCAAGTGACAAGACAGATAGCCCAGAACACCGCCCGCCATATTGTTTATGTCGACCACACTCGCACTCAGGATGCGCGTAATGGCGTAATTCTAACGATTAAATGATTCACACCGCATCTTCAACTCGCAATCGAGCAGAAAACAAACAAAACGCGAAAAAAAAAACCAAACCAGAAAAACACTTACAATGTCACGCAAGCCGCGATGATAACACATTTTTTGTTCTTTCTTTGTGCCCACACTACAAGCAGCAACTATAATCAACAACAATGGGATTAGAATAATCCGCGTCTAGTCACGAGCGTCATTTTAGTGTTTAAATATGTTTGACGAGTGATAAAACGCGTCACACGACCAGAAAACGAATGAAAAATTCTTGTTTCTATTTACTGATGAATTATTTATTATTCCAATGTGAAAGAAATGCACTTATGCAACGAGAGCAATTGTTGCTGGCCTTTAATTAATTAAATCTCATTACCACAGGCATTATGCAGTGCAGAAAATCAAAACAGACACGTTTTTAGTCGTGTTTGTAACCCGATAAAACTGCAATATCCATAAAAAAAAGTGTTTGTAAACTTTGCATACCGGAGAACATGCATGCAGAAAGATAAACAAACAATAATGACAATGTAGAATAGTGCAGCACATCGTCAAGTCGTGTATTTGTTCGTTTTAGGTTGAAATTGGAGCACATTTTGTGTTTTGTACATTTTTACAACGCGAAACGTGATTTGATTTAGATTAGATGAAGTGGCTGTGTGGTTTTATGAGATTGTTTGCACTACGTCGGAGATTTCGGAGATTTTCCTCTGGGATTCTCTATAAATGCTCTGGTTTCATTACGGAATGATCGCACAATCGCGAGGTTGCTCGCAGCCCCGCGCCTTGGCGTAAAAAACATCAATTTCCGCACAAATTTCAATTTTTTGGTGAGTTTAAAATTATTAAAGTTATAATCATGCGTTGTGTGCGTTTATCTTTCGTCTGTAATTTTCCACACTCAAAATCTTGAAAAATCTACGCATTGTTTTATGCTAAGTGGATTTTTAAGATCGTAAACACTTGAAATTGATTGATACAGCCAATTTTGCGCAGTCAATTCACAATAATTAGTCTAGAATCATTTTTGTTCATCAAAATCATCGAATTTTAGGGTTAAAAGAAGTTTTTTTATTTTTTACAAGTAAAAAATTGATTACCTCACACCTATCCAGCTAATTTACGAACAAACATGAGTAATATATTAACATTGACATAAATTAGCAACCTGGGTGATAATTCAAAAGAAATGTTTGTGTGATAGAAAGTTTTTTTCACGCGCCGCGAAAAATTATGCAAAATATGCAATAATTCGCTTCAATTCGAAGAACGATTATAATAATTTCAATTTCAACGTGGCCTCGAATTTTTTTCCCTCTGCGCATGCCCAAAAAGTCTCGGCGTAAACATTTAAAAGCTTTTTATGTTGTTACCGATTGTCACGGCGTAACTCAATCCTCTACCTCTGTAAGTGTTTGTTTTGTTTGTGTTTGATGTGTGTGAATGCGCCGCTTGTTATTGTCGTGGGGCCGTTTTTCTTTTTCATTATTGTTATTATTATTATTATTATCCAGATGCTTTGTGAAATACTTAAACGTTGAATGCCACATTAACGCGTGGTTAATTGAAGCGTTTTATCAAATTTTACACAGTTGCGTTGCATAAATATCAGATTTCAAAGCGAGGTCGAACAACACACACCCGGCGGCCATCTTTCGACGACATCTTGTGCATACACACACGCGAACCGGTTAACGAGCGCATTAAAACTCGATTATAATATGCAATAATTGCACGCTCGTTAAGAATCAGCGTTTATTGACTATACTTATCGACGGGTGATCCAGTATTATAATATATTGTTTGTTTACGAATCAAATACAACAGATATCATCGCGTAATGGCCGCCGCCCGACTGGTCAGATGAAAGTTTGTTTTGGACTTGTATTTTCGGCGAATTCCAAGCACAGCATCGAAATAAAAACAAATAGAAACGTTCTATAGAAAGTCAAATAGTTTCGTGACGTTTCGACATTAATGTTAATGCGAAACATGTTAATTCACTTCAGATTCGAGACAACAAAGCGGTCAAAACTCGAAATGTCATCGAAAAACGAAGAAAACCATCGATTTAAACAAAAAACACGCCAAAAATGTTTATTTTTCATTAATTTAACATAACCAATCCTTAAAATATATGTTTTCTTGTTGACGTGTATGAAGTTGCCTACATTTTTTATTTATTAATTCCATAAATGAAGAAAAAAACTTATTGCGCGACAATATAAAGCTCAATAATACGAATCGAATCGATGCGTGTTTGAAGCGGTTCAAACTCGTTAGCGTGCCCGCAAAGATGTTTGTCTTGTCCCGGCAACGCATTATGCATGCAAATGTGCTCCAAGACTCAACCAAGAATTAATACCAATAATAGCCATTAATGGCGAATTAATTCCGACTCGTCTGACGTAACAACTCGCGCTCATTTCGAAGTCATTCGGTTTTAATTTCCGCCGCGGCGCGAGAAACAAATTGTTTATCATTTTTGTGGGCCAAGTATAACCAACATGGCGGTCATGGCGTCCAAAAGCAATTGTTTTCGGCAGTTATCAGGTCGTTTGGGGCTTATTCGCCGCACCAAACTGTAAAAAACGTTCTAATTAGCAAAACTATACGCGGCAATAATACCTTCAATCGTGATAATGTAAATTACCACAGCGGACGTTAACATTTGTTACCCAAAGTTAAATTTTACATCGAAATAGTTAAAAATAAGCTTAAATTTCAAGTATTTAACGAAAAAAACAAGATTTTTAGTTTAAATATTTGAAATTTAACTGCAACCTGTAATTATACAGACATTTTAGGCAGAAATTATTTAAATAATTAAGTTTTAACATTTAACTAGCAATTATTTAGGTAATTTCCAATTTACTTAAACGAATGATTCGATTTTTGCAAATATAATTAGCAAAAAAATAAAAAGTCGCTGATTTTATGGTTCATTCATGATGACGTCGAATTTTGGGGAAGGGGACCATCGCGAGCCGCCACCACCGATAAAAGTTGCGCGCACTTTAAACGCGCGCCCCGAACGCAGGCGTCAATTACTTAACGCAGTTACACGACACGCGGACGGCGAAAACGTTGTCCCCGCCGAGCCGAAACCAACGCGAAAGTTCAACTTTTCAAAGCGTAAAACGTGCCTGAATCAAATAAAGTGCGCTGTGATTAAATTCTGTGCGAATTCTCAACAAAAACACGTTTTTTTTCTCATAAATTTCTTAAAAATTCTAACAAAATGCTAGTTGTCAAGTTCATCCACGAGAAAGAATTAATAAAAACTTTTAGCTGACGGACACTGTGTGTGTCACTAGTAAATTATTAAGTGTGAGTGTCTGTTCTTGTAATTTCTAACCAGTTTCTTGGATTTCGGATATTTTCAAGCAGTGTGTTTGTGTGCGTTTACGTTCAGTTTAAGTAAGTTTAAAGTTTGACTATTTCAAGAATTCGCCTGATAGTTAAGTAATGCGAATTAAGCTTAATTTAAATTTACCAGGTGGCTTAAACTACCTGTAACTAACATATCTAGATACATTTTAATTTCAATGTTGTGACACTTTGAAATTTATTTACGCAGTTGACGAAATGTTTGCGTTTTTAATTAGCGTGTGGTCAAGATCATCCGCTGACGTTGATGTGTTTTTTTGTGTTGTTTACAGCAAAAGAATAACGATTTGCTGCCTGTGAGCTGCCACTTTCGCCGTCCAGCGTCCGTACGGCCCCCGCCCCGCCGCCGCTCAATCGTAGAATGGTCGAAGGTGACCGCAGAGAGAAGTCTTCAAGCGATACAGATGTAAGTGACTCGCGCGTGCCGAACGGCTGCGGATCCAAGGACCTGGAGCTGTCGAAGCTGCGCCGCACGCAGCAACCAACCACCACTTGTTTACCGGCGGTTGTACCGCCCCTGAAGACCAGTGCGCTTCCGGATAAGGCGCATAATGGCGGCGGTGGCGGTGGCGGTGGCGGAGGGCATGATGCGGAACGTGGTGTTGTACCACCACCAGCGCCCCCTGGAGTCGGCAGTGATAAAGCCGACTTTGAGGGTGCCATTGAAGCGACCGGATACGGCAAGTTTCATTACTTGCTGTTGGCCGTCTGCGGCTTCGTGAGCACGTCGGAGGAGATGGACGTCATTTCGATGTCGTTCATCTTGCCGTCGGCGCAATGCGACTTAAATCTTAACACGCACACCAAGGGATGGCTCAATTCGATCATTTTCATTGGAATGATGGTTGGTGCTTACGTGTGGGGCTCTGTGGCTGATTCCATCGGCCGGAAGAAGGTCCTCATCGCGATTTCGTTCATGAATGGCATCTGTATTGTCGCGTCGAGTTTCTCACAGACCTACGAACTGTTTATGTTGTTTCGCTTCCTTAATGGCGCAGCGTAAGTTACCGAAATTGTTTTTTAACATTAATAAAATGTCCCCGTTACAGTTTAGGAGGAAGTGGACCAGTTATCTGGTCATATTTCGCTGAATTCCAACCGAAAGCAAAACGTGGATCAATGTTGTCATTCATGGCGGCGTTCTGGACGTTAGGCAACCTTTTTGTCGCCGCATTAGCATGGCTGATCATTCCTTCCGGTCTAGGGTACCACAGCGATACATTCCTGTACAATTCCTGGCGTATTTTCCTGTTGATATGCGCGGTACCATCATTTTTGGTAGCAGTCTTCCTCTTTTTCCTTCCTGAAAGCCCCAAGTTTTTATTAACCTGTGGTAGGAGTGAAGAAGCAATGGAGATCTTCCGTAAAATCTACCAGATCAACACCGGAAATGATAAGAGTGACTACCCAGTCAAACATCTTATCTTAGACGAGACAATGTGTCCTAAAGAACCTAAGAAACCTTTGAAGGGTAAATACGTCAACATGATGGTGGACATTTATGACAACAGCCGGATGTTATTCAAATCACCTTTACTACGGTTTACCTTCATTTCTATAACCATCAACTTCACTTTCCACATTGGTTACTATGGATTAATGATGTGGTTCCCTGAGTTATTCAATCGTTTCGATGAGTATTCCCGCATGCATCCAGGGGAAAGCGCGTCTGTTTGTGAAGTTACTGAATATGTGGTGGCCATGGGTACCCAACAACAAGGCGGCGTGTGTAATGATAAAATAGAAAGCGCTGTTTTCATGGAATCGTTAATCACGGTGGCTGCTGCAATTCCAAGCAATATTGTAGCTGTGTTAGGAATGGATAGACTTGGGAGGAAGTTCTTTTTGGTCTTCAGTACGTTCACTTCCGGTATTTGTGCGGCGTCCATGTATCTTGTGCGTAACAAAGTGCACAATCTGATCGTCTCGGCTGTTTTCAGCAGTGTGATATCTTGCGGTAATGCAGCGTTGGATTGTCTCATCACGGAAATCTTTCCAACAAATTTAAGGTAATAAACAAAGAAATTATTTGAAAAATATGATGATATTAATTGTTTTTTTTGTTCTGTTTAGAGCTACTGGTGTAGCAATATCAATGGTGGCAGCACGTCTTGGTGGTATTATCGGCAATATTGTGATAGCAATGCTGTTGGACATGTACTGCCCAGCGCCGACGTTCATTGTGGCGGCGCTCCTCATCGGGGGCGGTTTGCTATGCCTGTTTTTGCCAAACACGACGCGCGCGCCCCTGTCTTGATCCTCAGAACTCACATTAGTTATACGTATGCGAGGCACACCGCAATCACGTATTTTTTTTAGCTATTTTAATAAGTTATGATTATATGTTTTGACTGTGCGACACCGAGCGTGTCAGCTAATTTTATCGCGCATTGAATTTATTCATTTTGATGAAATCCTGTTGTTACCGATTTACCGAACATAATTTATTTCATAGGTCTTTTATTGTTAGAATATTTATAAATACACAAATTGTAAAATAGCATGCGCGAATATAATAATATTGTAATAATTGATTTAATAAAATACAAAATATTTTACATTACCAACAATTACACTGATAATCAACAACAAAAGCTTAATTTGCATTGAAAACATAAAAAAAATCTGTACACTGATGAACGTAAAGTATTTTATATTGTATTACTTTTAGTTTTTGAAAAAAATCGCTGTCAAAGTTTGTATAGCAAAGTATTGTAATAAACGTACATTTAACGTAGGCAACCAACAATACACTACGCAGGTATATGTACATTTATACTTAAAATTCATGTATATACATATAAGGCATACATGTAAGGAATGTAAACACAACACACCGACTGCTGCGCTTATTAAATTTACAGTCGGCATAAGTGCAACTACAAGTGCAACAAAATGCACGCTTCTAAGCATCTTTCATCCATCTTAAAACTTGACAAACGTTTTCACTGCATCAATTAATAAGTACAACTTAAAAAGAAATTTGTACCTTCAATCATGGGTCTCAACTACACAAATGATCATTTCTACACCCATACTTTTACTCCTCCTGAGTATCAAGTTGAGTTGATCACAAGAATCAAAGATACCAACACCATCATCTGCTCCAGTACTACAGTATCCAAGTCTTTCATCGCAATCAAACTCATTCAAGAACTTGCCTGGCAAATGCGACAACCAGATGGCAAGCGAGCATTTTATATCTTAGATGCTCAGTATACAAATGTCCTTTCTAGTCAAATTAATTTACTAACTGGTAAGTACTTAAAAATAACCTTATATAAACAATATATTTTTTTCTATAAATAAAACTTATTTTAGATTTACCAGTGAAGATAATTACACCAACTATCACACTTGAAGAATGGAGGGTTTTAAAGGAACAATTTGTGATATTTTTGATGACAGCTGAAACCCTAGAGGCTTTATTAATCCTGCTCAACTTTAATGTTGCATTCCTAAATGTGATAGTCATTGATGACTGTTTCTATGGTGAGAGGCAGAAACATTTGAACAATATTATGAGCATGTTTGAGACACCTCAATCACCAAAACCTAGAATTATTGGTCTTGTGTCTGGTTTTCTAAGTGAAGAGTTAAAACCGTCGCATTTGGAAGCAGAAATTCATCGATTAGAAAAACTGCTGCTAGCAAAAGTAGACACTTCAAGTGAATTATGCACACTTGTAAAGTTGAGCTGTGAGCCAAGAGAATGTGTTGTTGAGTTTACAAATACAACTAACCCTCAAGCAGAAGAATTACTAAAATTGATCAATGAAGAAGTAAAACTTTTGGAAGATTTTTTATGTGATCATAACTATGATCTCTGCATGCTGTATGGCGAGGAGTGTGGAGAATTGGCTGAGGAATTGAAAAACATTCCGGATCCGAAGATATTACCTCTACAAATGATGAAACAATTTAAAAACGTTTTGGAGGAATATGGTATTATGTGTGCGCATTATGCAGCGTTGCATCTTTTGTATCAAATTGAAAAATTACGCGTAAATGTTGCCTATGAACGGCACTATTTACTATTATTAAGTGTTCAAACATTAATGATTAAAGTACGCGCTCATATTGAGTATGAAATTGAGGATATAGAAGAAATAGAAGCTTTGCGCATGTTTTCCACCGGAAAAGTGAAGCGATTGATTGAAATTTTAAAAGTTTTGGGGCCTGATCAGCCTAAACCAAAGGTAGAAGAAGTGGATAAAAGGCCAGAGGTAGTGAAAAATATTGTGATTAAAGGACGGCGATTTCCGAAAGGCAACCGGAGGTATTTTAATCGACCACAGCAGGATGACAGTATTTGTGCCTTAATTTTTGTCAAGGATAGTCTTACCGCCAAAGTTGTTCATTCTCTACTAGCTGTATGTATAAATTATATATAATTATTGTATATAATATAAATTAATTTATATTTTATTTTTAGACTGTTTCAAATGGTGATGAGAAGATGTGGTGGTTTGGAGTGCAATTTATAGTCGATAAAACAGCGAATCCCGCGACGGAGATCCGCGAAGCTGAGCTGGAACATCGAAAACAAGAAGATGTCCTGCGGAAGTTCCGCGCACACGAGTGCAATATCCTCATCGCCACACCAATCTTAGAACAGGGCTACGACCTTCCAAAGTGTAATCTTGTCGTGAAACTAAACACGCCAACATCTTTTCATTCCTACGTCTTCACTAAAGCTCGCGCTCGGACTTCCACTTCACATTATGTGACTTTAGTACACGCTGAGGAAGCGGCGCATGCGCTGCGTCAATTCGCCGAATTTAAAGAAGTACAAAAACTTTTACTCTCGCGTTGCGGACAAGTCGAATCGAACACAACTAATGTAATCTATTCAGACCTGCATTGTAATAGGTACAAACCGTATGTTACTCCTAAGGACGAAGTTCTTGGAGTGAACGCCGCCATACAACTGCTCAATCGCTATTGTGCAAAACTGCCAAGCGACGCGTTTACAAAACTAGTTCCTGCGTATCACTTAAAGTGCATTAATGGCAATTATCGGTGTTATTTACGTCTGCCGATTAATTCCCCGGTTAAATTAACAGTGGAGGGACCTTTAGCGCCGTCGGAAATCGTCGCGAAGAAGTTAACTGCGTTTCATATGTGCCAATTGTTACACAAGTCAAATGAATTAGATGATCATTTGAATCCTATTACTAAAGAAAGTTTTCGCGCGTCCGAAGAAGACTGGAATGATTTTGCACTGGAGAAAGAGGACGAAGAATTAAGTATGGAGAATATCGAGCAGAGACCAGGGACAACAAAACGTAGGCAATATTATTTTAAAAATGTAGCGTCAGCTCTGCGCGTTTGTCTGCCAACTACAGAACATCCGACATTTTTCTATCACATTGTTATGACTTTGACTTGTCCTATACCGGAAGAGCAAAACACGCGGGGAAGACGGATATATCCACCGGAGGAATCTCCGCAGGGGTTTGGTTTGTTGACATCCAAGGAAATTCCCCCGCTTTGCCCGTTTCCTATTTTTACACGATCAGGGGAAGTAAATGTGGGGTTGAAGTTGTGCGATGAAGGTCTTACACTTACCGATGAGCAGATTGGGCGTATCAGAGAGTTTCAGAATTATACTTTTACAAGTGTACTTCGATTGCAGAAATATCAAATGCATTTTGATCCAGAGCGCTCGTTGAGTAACTATTTCGTAGTGCCTACCATCACAGGTGAGTTTTTTACTGGTTTTAGCTTCATACATTAAACTGATTTTTTTAAATTGTAGATTCTGAAGTTACCAAGATTGATTGGGACTTTCTCAATGTGATTTACGACAAACGATATGATTTACCAACGCATATTCCGGATAGTGACCGCACTGGTTACGTTTTCGATGCGCAGCAATACAAAGATGCAGTTGTAATGCCCTGGTACAGGAATCAAGATCAGCCGCAATATTTCTATGTCGCCGAGATTTGCAAACATCTTAGTCCGGCGTCAGAGTTCCCAGGACTGGAATACAACACATTTCAAGATTACTACTTTAAAAAATACGAGATTAACATTCAGAACAGCGAACAACAACTTTTGGGTAAGTGATTGTTTATTAATAATTTAGTTACTGATTTTTAAATGTTTTTGTGTTTAGATGTTGATCATACGTCCGCCAGATTAAATTTTCTAACGCCAAGATATGTAAATCGTAAAGGAGTTGCGTTACCGACAAGCAGCGAGGAGACAAAGCGTGCGAAACGTGAAAATTTGGAACAAAAACAGATTCTGGTACCGGAATTGTGCGCTATTCACCCATTTTCCGCTTCATTATGGAGAAAAGCAGTTTGTTTGCCTTGTATCTTGTATAGGATAAACGCACTGCTGATTTCTGATCAAATTCGTTGCATTGTTGCAAGGGAAATTAAACTGGGACAAGAAACTCTGGATAGAAGTACGTTTTTTAAATGATTAACTAACATTTATCTAAAATTACTGAACTGTTGCAGATTTCACTTGGGATGCTCTTAATTTTGGTTGGAGTCTCTCCGACGTCTTGGGTAAAAACAAATCCAACACTAAATCCACATCAAATAAAGCCCGCGATGAAGTTACCGAAATAATTGATGATATAATTGAAAAAGCTGTTACGAAATGCGCAACCACAACTTCAGACAACTCTCCGCTAGACACCGAGGACGAAAACAAAGAAAACGATCCAGACTGGATGGAAATTGGTACATGGTCTAACGATATGGTTGACCCCGCTGCAACCAATTCTGATTTAGTAAGGTACGGATCTCCGACGTGGAACGACAATTACGAATACAACGATTATTCAGACATCGACAGTTTCTCATCAACCGATGATGAGACCGGTGATTCGCAATATGGCGGACTACACATCAAATTCCAGGACGATTACCAAGCAGAAGCGGTTGAAGATGTTGTTAAAGAAGAGGAACCCCAAATTGAAACCGTTCAAGCCTGGACAAACTTGACGTATGAATTACCGCAAACCTACAAGTTACGTTTTGAAAACGCCGTAGAAAAACGATACGAACGTCTGTTGCACTATAATTACATCAAAAGCGATGTAGAATTCAAAAAGGGTGGTGTACAAATTGATGCACTTTGTAAACCCGTCTCGGCACCGTTTTTAACCGAAGAATACCCATATAAACCGATGAAAATTCGATTTCCTGCTGTAAATTCAACCAGAAACAATCAAAATAATGGCAACGAATTACAAAACGATGAGTTCAAGTTTAGTTTTGATTCACAACCGAATTTAGAGAATCATCCCGGCCCAAGTCCAAGTTTTATTCTACAAGCGTTAACAATGTCCAATGCCAACGACGGAATCAACTTGGAACGGCTGGAAACAATCGGTGATTCATTCCTGAAGTACGCAATAACTGATTATCTTTACACAAGGTACGAAAACACCCACGAAGGTAAACTGAGTCATTTACGATCGAAACAAGTAAGTAATCTCAATCTCTATCGACTTGGGAAGCGAAAACAACTCGGTATGATGATGATAGCGTCGAAATTTGATCCGCATGACAATTGGCTACCGCCATGTTATTGCGTTTCCAAAGAATTGGAAGAGGTCTTGATTCAATCACGCATACCAGGCAGTTATTTAACGCTGGCTGACTATGTTGAAACGAGACATATGACTCTAGAGGAGTTGTGCACAAAGTTTCGGAATCAGGCCGATGACACCGAAGATCCAATTGTATGTGGTGCAATACCTTATAATTTAGTTACGCAACACAGTATACCCGATAAAAGTATTGCAGATTGTGTTGAAGCTTTAATTGGTGCTTATTTGATTGAATGTGGACCACGCGGCGCGTTATTATTTATGGCATGGCTGGGGATAAGAGTTTTACCTAAATTAGAAAATGGCGACTATGGAGAATTGTGTATTCCCGATTCTCCGCTGTTGAGGCACGTACCAGACCCGGAAGGAACCCTAAATATTCTTTTAGATGGTTATGATAAGTTTGAGAATATTTTAGGGTATCAGTTTTATGATCGGGCCTATCTGTTGCAATCATTGACGCATGCATCGTACTCGCCCAACACAATAACAGATTGTTATCAGCGGCTAGAGTTTCTAGGTGATGCAGTTTTAGATTATCTCATTACCAGGCATCTCTATGAAGATCCGAGAATGCATTCTCCTGGAGCACTTACTGATCTTCGTTCTGCGTTGGTAAACAATACAATTTTTGCATCGTTGGCTGTAAAATTCGATTTTCATAAGTATTTTCGTTATTTATCACCTGGTTTACATCAGGTTATCGAGAAATTTATCCGAATGCAAGAAGAGGCCGGTCATAAAGTATCCGATGATTTGTATTTGCTTGACGTGGAGGATTCCGAAGAGGTTGAGGACGTAGAAGTACCGAAAGTTTTGGGAGATGTTTTCGAATCGGTAGCGGGTGCTATCTTTTTGGATTCAGGAAGGTCTTTGGATGCGGTGTGGAGGGTTTATCATAGAATGATGCGTAATGAGATTGAACAATTCAGCAATAAAGTGCCAAAGTCACCAATCCGAGAACTACTCGAATTGGAACCAGAAACTGCTAAATTCGGAAGAGCCGAGAAACTAGCTGATGGTAGGAGAGTGCGGGTCTCTGTTGAAGTTTTCGGCAAGGGAACTTTCAAAGGGATTGGAAGGAACTATCGTATTGCTAAATGCACTGCCGCAAAATGTGCCCTGAAGCACTTGAAGAAATTAACTAAATAATTTCTTAACAGTGGAGAGTGAACATCATCTGGGACCCATCGAGAATAAAAGAGAGAATGTCAAATACATTAGCATCTCATAGTAAATTATGTTTAAATGTATATTTGATTATTAATTACATTCAGAAACGAATAAAATTGTTTGTTTTCAGGTCTAGAATAAAATTATACATTAAAATGCCTTATTTACAGTGATGGCCCCTACTTCCTTATGCTTGATGCATATTTCAGTCTTGAGAAACCAAATGAATCTCCCCGAAGTGGAGTTGTGGACATTCTTCTTTCTGATAGAACAGCTATTCTAGACGGGGGTGCACCAGCAGAACGTGTTGCAAGGGAACTAGGGGATGGTTTAATCTGTGTGGGCTGAAAAAAAGTTTCCTAATGAATTCCACATTAATTAAAGCAAATTAAACTCACAGTTCTTAGTTTAGATGTCAATGATTTCAAATTTGACTGCACAGGTTGAAGAACATTCTTCCTAAACGTAACGGAGACATTTGAACTGCTTGTTTTCTTGTTCTCCTTTTCATCAGGTTTGACAATCACAGCTCCTCTTCTCTTCCTCGGCGTGGGTTTTAGTACACTAGGATTTTCTTTTGTTTTGGTCACATTAAGATCATTTCCTGGATGAGTTCGACTGGTGTTTCGTAACACTGGGCTAATTTTAATACCAGAAAATTGACTGTGGCGATAAGCAGCCTTTGTAAATGTTGAATTAACCTCGTTGTCCAGGGCGTCTTTAGCTAAGTTAATTATTTTCAAAAGAGTATCAGAAAATTTCTTGGGTTTGTTATGGTTTGAAGTTGAGACGTTCATCATGCTGACGTTGATTTCTGAGGGCTTCGGAGACATTGGTTCCTTAATTTCCTTTAATTTGTTCATATCGGATGTTTCATGCAATACTTTTACATCATTTAATTCTGTAGCGTTATCTTGTCCAGTAGTTGATATCACCAAAGTTTTTGTATCAACTTTCACAGAAAACCCAAGTAACTCTACTAAAACTTTCAGGTCTTCCATTTGTACCTACCTTAGCGATGAGAAATTAATTAATGAACAATGTATTTATTATTTATTGATAATTAAACTTACATTTTTAGTTTTATCGTCAAATTTATTCAACCATCCGGAGATTTTCTCGCGCAACGCAGGCACGTGGTCAGTGGTCGACATGTTGAATCTTCAGGAGGACTGTACAATGGAAGCAACTGGACCCGAATAAACATGAACAAAATACTTCCAGTTCAATATTCAGTTCTTATCAAGAAATATCGGGACACATATATAGGTCAAAATATATTTCTTGTAACTGCATGCGTGCCGTTATAGAAATTGTTGTATAAATTGATTGAACAATAAAGGAAAACTTAGGAAATATGAATAGGGTTGAAAATGTTCATTTATTTCTTAAATATTAAAAATAATACACTGAAAAAGCCAAAAAAGGCAAAAGATTTCTCTTTTTTATGTTGAAAATTAAAAGTGGGAATTTTCAAATTCTGTTTTCAGTTTCTGATAGACTACATCAATTATTTTGGAAACTTGTTTTGATACCATTAACCATTGAGAGTCTAAATGTTATTAAAGTTAATTACATGTTAGAGGTTTGTATACTTGTATTTCTTATTAAAACTAAGTTAAAATTAACTTTTTAACTTTTAACTTTTAACTATTTTTATTGTATCTGTCGCATTCATAGATGGCACTAGGATACACTAAAAATCATAAAATCAAGTTATACGGCTTATATTTATATTTATCGACAAACGTGGGCACTAGAATAGTTTTGTATACAATGCTGTTATCTGCGTTTCGGTGTAAACAGCGTTTTTATCGCATGTGTTCCGCGCGCTGTCTCCTAGCGCCGCTTCAACTTGCTGCATGCAGCGAAGTCTAGTTTAGTTTAGATCACAGGTAATGTGCCTATTGCAAATTCGCCACAAAGTCGCGTGCCGTCGACGCGCCGTTTCTGCGCACCTCTTGCTTTCTTATCATGTACTGTCCCGTTGTTGTTTACGCAGTTTCGGCATGCACTATCGGTGGATTGCAGCCAGTTTCGTGCCGATTGCTGGTTAATCCAGTCGTGTTTTGAGAGGCTTATATCGTTTATTCGGACTTCAATATTCTAAATTTGTGTTATACTTGAAGATCAATCGACTATTTATTTGTACATTGCGACTATAGTAATTTGTTTAATATTCGGTAATGCCGGTTTTTTGATCGCGTTTGTTATGTATATTACAAGTCACGTGATAGTGGATGTGATAACATTCTTCACTCGGCGTTGTGTTTGGTGTCGGTTACTAAATTAATCGAATATATATCGCCCCCATGTTGATTCTCATCATTAAGATAGATCCATCAGGCTCCCGTAAGTATTATTTTACTAAACTCTGTGCTGTTTATTTGTTTATTTTGTGTTGATTGTTAATTATAACATAATTCAATTGTATGAAATATTTATGTTTTAATTTATGTTTTCGTTTAGTTACAGCACTTGTTGTGCCTGGCAGTCCGATAAGCTGTACACTGGTAAGTTTATAATTCAATTATATTTTTCGCTCAAATTTGCATTTACTGCTTATGAACAAATTTTCTATTTATCATGTACTACCTACCTGTGACTCAAATTAGACGACTGGAACGGTCGGACATAATTAGGAGATATTCGCAATTCAAAAAAAAGGGCAAAAAAGAAAAATTGCACTAAGAATTAAAATTTCATCTCTCAGCTTTCCATACAAGCCTATCCAATAGGGAATAGTCCGTAGATTATAACGCTGCGATCAGATCCTATTTATCTCTTTTAGTTTACGAGATATTCGCGATTTAATAAAATAGGCAAAAATTGAAACATGTCACTTTTTAGCACTTTTAGTCGCGTTTTTTGACCTTTTACTGTAGGAAATATAATTATTTTATAGCTTTATCTGATAGAGAATTTTCCAATCTTTCATAATCAACAATTCGCTGGTAGCTATCTCTTTTAGTTTAAAAGATATTAATTTTTGAAAATCGTCGAAAAAAAGTATCAAGCACCCCCCCTTGGCAATTTTTTTCTTAAGATTTAAAATTTTTTCTTTTAAATTTCCTTTCTAACTATCCTATCTGATAGAGAATAGTCCGTAGATTAAGACGCTGCCATCAGATCCTATTTATCTCTTTTAGTTTACGAGATATTCGCGATTGAATAAAATCGACAAAAATTGCAAAATGTCACTTTTTAGCACTTTTAGTCGCGTTTTTCGACCATTTACTTTAGGAAATATAATTATTTTATAGCTTTATCTGATAGAGCATTTTCCAATCTTTCATAATCAACAATTCGTTGGTAGCTATCACTTTTAGTTTAAAAGATATTAATTTTTGAAAATCGTCGAAAAAAAGAATCAAGCACCCCCCCTTGGCGATTTTTTTCTTAAGATTTAAAATTTTTTCTTTTAAATTTCCCTTCTAACTATCCTATCTGATAGAGAATAGTCCGTAGATTAAGACGCTGCGATCAGATCTTAATTATCTCTTTTAGTTTACGAGATATTCGCGATTGAATAAAATCGACAAAAATTGCAAAATGTCACTTTTTAGCACTTTTAGTCGCGTTTTTTGACCTTTTACTGTGGGAAATATAATTATTTTATAACTTTATCTGATAGAGAATTTTCCAATCTTTCATAATCAACAATTCGCTGGTAGCTATCTCTTTTAATTTAAAAGATATTAATTTTTGAAAATCGTCGAAAAAAAGTATCAAGCACCCCCCCTTGGCGATTTTTTTCTTAAGATTTAAAATTTTTTGTTTTAAATTTCCCTTCTAACTATCCTATCTGATAGAGAATAGTTCGTAGATTAAGACGCTGCGATCAGATCTTAATTATCTCTTTTAGTTTACGAGATATTCGCGATTGAATAAAATCGACAAAAATTGCAAAATGTCACTTTTTAGCACTTTTAGTCGCGTTTTTCGACCTTTTACTGTAGGAAATATAATTATTTTATATTTTTGTCTGATAGACAATTTTCCAATCTTTCATAATCAACAATTCGTTGGTAGCTATCTCTTTTAGTTTAAAAGATATTAATTTTTGAAAATCGTCGAAAAAAAGTATCAAGCACCCCCCCTTGGCGATTTTTTTCTTAAGATTTAAAATTTAATCTCAGAGATTTCTGTTTTAACTATCCTATCTGATAGAGATTGGTCCGTAGATTAAGACGCTGCGATCAGATCCTATTTATCTCTTTTAGTTTACGAGATATTCGCGATTGAATAAAATCGGCAAAAATTGCAAAATGTCACTTTTTAGCACTTTTAGTCGCGTTTTTCGACCTTTTACTATAGGAAATATAATTATTTTATAGTTTTATCTGATAGAGAATTTTCCAATCTTTAATAATCAACAATTCGTTGGTAGCTATCTCTTTTAGTTTAAAAGATATTAATTTTTGAAAATCGTCAAAAAAAAGAATCAAGCACCCCCCCTTGGCGATTTTTTTCATAAGATTTAAAATTTTTTCTTTTAAATTTCCCTTCTAACTATCCTATCTGATAGAGAATAGTCCGTAGATTAAGACGCTGCGATCAGATCTTAATTATCTCTTTTAGTTTACGAGATATTCGCGATTGAATAAAATCGACAAAAATTGCAAAATGTCACTTTTTAGCACTTTTAGTCGCGTTTTTTGACCTTTTACTGTAGGAAATATAATTATTTTATAGCTTCATCTGATAGAGAATTTTCCAATCTTTCATAATCAACAATTCGTTGGTAGCTATCTCTTTTAGTTTAAAAGATATTAATTTTTGAAAATTGTCGAAAAAAATATCAAGCACCCCCCCTTGGCGATTTTTTTCTTAAGATTTAAAATTTTTTATTTTAAATTTCCTTTCTAACTATCCTATCTGATAGAGAATAGTTCCGTAGATTAAGACGCTGCGATCAGATCCTATTTATCTCTTTTAGTTTACGAGATATTCGCGATTGAATAAAATCGACAAAAATTGCAAAATGTCACTTTTTAGCACTTTTAGTCGCGTTTTTCCACCTTTTACTGTAGGAAATATAATTATTTTATATTTTTGTCTGATAGACAATTTTCCAATCTTTCATAATCAACGATTCGTTGGTAGCTATCTCTTTTAGTTTAAAAGATATTAATTTTTGAAAATCGTCGAAAAAAAGTATCAAGCACCCCCCCTTGGCGATTTTTTTCTTAAGATTTAAAATTTTTTCTTTTAAATTTCCCTTCTAACTATCCTATCTGATAGAGAATAGTTCGTAGATTAAGACGCTGCGATCAGATCTTAATTATCTCTTTTAGTTTACGAGATATTCGCGATTGAATAAAATCGATCAAAATCAGACGAAATCAGAATTACGCAAATCGTATTTTAATTTTTCATTATCTTCACTAATCTAAATTTCGAAACTACTGTATCATTTATAGATGGCAATAATATGGACTAAAAATTGTAAAATAAAGCATTGTGTTTGTTGAAACACAATATACACTTTCTTATCGCATTGCCGTGTGTCGTCGTTGCCAGCACCTCACGCCGCATGTTGCTGCATCTTAGTTTAGTTTTGATCTCAGGTAAACTGCCTAATGCAATTCGCGCATAAGGTCGCATTCCATCGACGCGCCGCCGAGTTTGCGCATCTATTGCAATTCACGCACAAGATCGCGTGTGATCGACGCGCCGGCTTTGCGCACCTCTTGTTTTCTTATCATAAACTGTCTCGTCATTGCCTATGCAGCTTGCGGCCAGTTTTGTGCCGGCCGCTGGTTGGTCCAGACGTATTTTGCGCCACTCGTATTGTTTATCCGGACTTCTACTTTCCAATTCGTATTATATTCGATCATCAATTGACTATTTAATTATAACTTAACTTTCGTACAACTTTAGTATTGTTATTTATTATTTGCGCGTAAGAGTATCGCGGCTATGTTGTTTACCTGTTGTGAAGTGGCGTCGGCCATCTTTCAATTGGTAAGAATTGCTATTTATTTTATTCTGCACGTAAATAACATTGGACTTCATTTAAAGTTAGAATGATAAATGTAATTGATTTAGTTTTCCGTTCTAAGCGTCTGTCGGTATCCGATATAACGTCGCGTTCGCCGTGCATGTGTTCGCCTTTCAGGCGCATCATGGCCGCTGCCGGTATTGCAGCTCTGTTGCCAACAATACGGTCTTAAAACCTAATTAATACAGTAAATTCATATGAACGTTTGCATCTTTTATTAAATTCAAATTAAAATCGAAGCGTTTCTAACTTGTGCCGACACTGCCAGCTAGCATTGTGTTCAATCTTCTGACTATTGACGCTTATCGCTGTTTGTTTACAACTAGTGTGTTCTTATCTCGTTCGCCGCGTGGAGTGCACCGTGCACACACATTTCGACAACAAACATCGTGTTTTGATGCACGAATTGATAACATTATTTTATTTTGCATTTGTATAACATGTTTTAACTTTTATTATTCATTTGTTTTAGTAATTGAAGAAATGCCAGTGAGGGCCAGTGACGTTCCATGAGTTACAATGCACAGGGCGAGAGTTCATGGCTGAGATTATAATTAAATTCTTCATTTCATGGGCATAGTTCAGTTTCGCGTCATTGTAATTGTCATTCCGGTTTGAATTACTATAAATTTAATACATTGCCCGCCTGGGAAATGCTTATTTTTACTGATGTTTAATGTTTACACTGGAATGCCCCTGATATGCGAATTTATTGACATTTCTTTTCGGTGCATGAAAATAAAACTGATAAAACTATATTTATTCCGTACCCTACAACTTGCACACGAGAATTGTTTGACTTCTACTTATTTATCGGTGTTAGTATTTCTTTTCTTTTGATTAAATATTTCATTGAATTATTTTGATTTGTTCTTACCGCAGTTTTACTTGATCGGGAATTTCCCTTCAGTACTGTTCAACCATTTTCCAAATTTCGAGTTTTGTAGTGTCGATTCATGCGAACAATTCTGGTTTTAATGCAAATACATTCTCTGATATGTTCCCTACCTGGCTTCAATACTTGTTCTACGATTCTCAATCTCAGGATTTGCACTCCTGGTAAGTCTCATCATATTTTTATGTACTTAGTATATGTACAGTATGTATGTATGTTTGATACTTCTGATTGTCAGTGTTAGGTATATTTTTGTATATTTCCGATATTCTATGCGAACTCGGCGACCTAGTAACTTCAGCGGGGCGTCAAAAAAAGCCGAATTAAAATCTCCGCCGGGTGGTATTTGTTAGCGGTAGAAGTGACTCGATTCAGGGCACTTTACGAGGCTAGCGGTAAATTTGACTCGTGTTCAGGGCACCGTAGGAACCTGCGAAAATTTGAATGAAGGGGTGATTTTTGTCACTCCTTGTGCTAGGAATTGTAGTTTTTTGTTATAGCACGCGAACGCGGTATCACAATTAGTTCGAATTAATTTTTCCAGATGCAGAATTTTATTTTGCATCTCCCAGTATAAAAATATTTTGCCAGAAAATTCCGTAACGCGAGTTATAATAAAAGTTGTGTTTGCGCCGTAGTACTCGTTGCGCTAGGAATTATAGTTTCTTTGTTATAACAGGTGAACCCGGTGTCATAATTAGTTCTGCTTTATTTTCCCCAATGCAAAATTTAATTTTGCATCTCCCAGTATAAAAATGTTTTGCCAGAAAATTCCGTAACGCGAGTTATATTGAAAGTTGTGTGTATACGCACTAATACTCGTTGCGCTAGGAATTGTTCTTTCATTGTTATAACACGCGAACGCGGTGTCAAAATTAGTTTAAAATAATTTTTCCAGGTGCAGAATTAAATTCTGCATCTCCCTGCACAGAAATTTATTACGGGAAAATTCCGTAACGCGAGTTATATTGAAAGTTGTGTGTATACGCACTAATACTTGTTGCGCTAGGAATTGTTGTTTTATTGTTATAACACGCGAACGCGGTGTCACAATTAGTTTGAAATAATTTTCCTAGATGCAGAATTTAATTCTGCATCTCCCTGTATAGAAATTTATTACGGAAAAATTCCGTAACGCGAGTTATATTGAAAGTTGTGTGTAAACGCACTAGTACTCGTTGCGCTAGGAATTGTTGTTTTATTGTTATAACACGCGAATGCGGTGTCAAAATTAGTTTAAAATAATTTTTCCAGGTGCAGAATTAAATTCTGCATCTCCCTGCACAGAAATTTATTACGGGAAAATTCCGTAACGCGAGTTATATTGAAAGTTGTGTGTATACGCACTAATACTTGTTGCGCTAGGAATTGTTGTTTTATTGTTATAACACGCGAACGCGGTGTCACAATTAGTTTGAAATAATTTTCCTAGATGCAGAATTAAATTCTGCATCTCCCTGTATAGAAATTTATTACGGAAAAATTCCGTAACGCGAGTTATATTGAAAGTTGTGTGTAAACGCACTAGTACTCGTTGCGCTAGGAATTGTTGTTTTATTGTTATAACACGCGAATGCGGTGTCAAAATTAGTTTAAAATAATTTTTCCAGGTGCAGAATTAAATTCTGCATCTCCCTGCACAGAAATTTATTACGGGAAAATTCCGTAACGCGAGTTATATTGAAAGTTGTGTGTATACGCACTAATACTTGTTGCGCTAGGAATTGTTGTTTTATTGTTATAACACGCGAACGCGGTGTCACAATTAGTTTGAAATAATTTTCCTAGATGCAGAATTTAATTCTGCATCTCCTGTATAGAAATTTATTACGGAAAAATTCCGTAACGCGAGTTATATTGAAAGTTGTGTGTAAACGCACTAGTACTCGTTGCGCTAGGAATTGTTGTTTTATTGTTATAACACGCGAATGCGGTGTCAAAATTAGTTTAAAATAATTTTTCCAGGTGCAGAATTTAATTCTACATTTCCCTGTACAGAAATTTATTACGGGAAAATTCCGTAACGCGAGTTATTTTGAAAGTTGTGTGTATACGCACTAGTACTCGTTGCGCTAGGAATTGTAGTTTTTTTGTTATAACACGCGAACGCGGTATCTCAATTAGTTTGAATTAATTTTCCTAGATGCAGAATTTAATTTTCCTTGTTTGTCGTTGTCATCCTCTCACGCTGTTGCCATTTGCCGCATGCAGCACATTCTAATATAGTTTAGATCGCATATATGTACCATGCCAAATGTAAAAAAATTGCTAAATTTGCTTTATATTCGATCAACAGTTGATTATTCAATTGTAATTTGCAACTATAGTATTGTTATTTACTATTGCCGCGTTTAATGTACATTATTGATCAAAAGTGGTGATGCTTTTCGTGTTTTGTATGCATACTTATGCAAGTTGTTTTAATTTATGTTTTTTTACAGTATTCGCCGTAGTCCGATGTAGTCCGATGAGTAGTCCGGTGCCCTAAATGTAACTTCTACCGCTACCTTCGTACGGTGCCTTGAATGGGAACTGGGAACTTGAACAGGAGAGGTTTAGCAGTACTGGTGGAATGCGTATTGAGGATGTTTTGTTTACTGAAGGTGGATGTTTCAACTGGACTAAAATACCCAGAACGTATGTTATATTTTTGCAATTTATAATATTTTATATTTTATTATTCTGTTATTCATTCTGATTTATAGAGTCCAAGAAATTGAAGATTGGATTGCCGGTGTTAATGATGATTCCAAACACGATTTAATAAATTTACAACATTTTTAAGCTGTTATTGATATCATTTTTGTTTATTATGTTAAAAATTATAAAAAGAGCATTGTATAATTACATGTATATACTGAGAAATTGAGTTACTGATGGGTGTATATTCTACATGTTTGAATAAAATTGTTGTTTTATACTTTTAACTATAAATTTTTATTATTTTATTTGTTCCAAACGAAGAACATAGCTTGCAACATGGTTACTCCTTTAATTAATCCATAAAACCCTTAAACTTTAATGGAAATGCCACTGCTAGATATGAGAAATAGTGCAAAATCAATTTTATATTGTATCAATATTAATTTAAAAACGGTATCACTAGTGTCATCTATCCACGAGTAACAAAACTACGCCGCTATTCAAGAGATTTAGCCTACTGCACTTTCTGCGATCCTAATATTCAAAAGAATTTTGTTACCATTTTCAATGGATTTCTCGACAAAATTTGTCGAGAAAATTGCTGAAATGTTGCTGCTCATCAGTCTGTAGTATTAGGGACGCAGAAAGTGGACATAGATACTTCCCGCCATATTATTATATATATTATTTCAATTTGTTTCAAAATTCCAACTTTTAATTTTCAACATAAAAAACAGAAATCTTTTGCCATTTTTTTAATAAAATCTTTTCTTTAAAAATTTTTTGTGCCATTTTGATGATTTTTCAATAATGATGCCACCTTGTAGAGAATTTTTCAAGGATCAAGATTATGTAGTTCTTAATTTTCTAGCCCTCTTAGTTGTCGAGATCCTTCAGAATTCGAAAACCGAATTTGCTGAATAAAGATTTTTAAACATTCATTTTACCCGCCATTACTAGTTACCGCCTCCTTCATTTACTTCCTCTCGCTTTCTGCGATCCGAATACCAAAACCTGAGTTTCGACTGTTTCGAGTCCAAATTTTGTGTCATTTTTGCCTCTCAGAGTCGACAAAATAAAGATTGAATATTAGGATCGCAGAAAGTTGAGGAGGCTGAGAAAGTTTTCGCGGTAACTAGTAATGTGCTGCCTCTGGTGGCGACGGACCGAAGCTCAAAACTTTCGGTTGTTGTAGTTTCTAATTGATAGATGGCACGAGCATGCACTTTTCAAAATAAATGTTTTAAGGGATCGATAAAATGTGGTCGGGTAGAAATAACAGAAATAATTTTAATTAGAAAAACTTAAAAATATTTTTTATTGAAGAAAACACACAAGCATACATTTTGGGAGTCAATTTGTGTAATAATCACAAAAGTTATTTAAAATAATGATAAGGAAATTTAATACTGACAATCTGATGAAAGAATGGTCCTTCTACGATGTCAGACTCAGGTGCAAAATCCCTAAAACAATCAAAAATTAGTCATTTGAACATAAAAATGCAATTTTGGAGGTCAATTTGTGAGATAATCGAAAAAGTTATTTAGGAATATGATAAAGGAATTAATTACTTACAATCTGATGCAAGAATGGTCCTTCTACCTTCTCAGGCTCAGGTGCAAAATCCCTAAAACCATAAAAAATTAGTCATTTGAACATAAAAATGCAATTTTGGAGGTCAATTTGTGACATAATCGAAAAAGTTATTTAGGAATATGATAAAGGAATTAATTACTTACAATCTGATGCAAGAATGGTCCTTCTACCTTCTCAGGCTCAGGTGCAAAATCCCTAAAACCATAAAAAATTAGTCATTTGAACATAAAAATGCAATTTTGGAGGTCAATTTGTGAGATAATCGAAAAGTTATTTAGGAATATGATAAAGGAATTAATTACTTACAATCTGATGCAAGAATGGTCCTTCTACCTTCTCAGGCTCAGGTGCAAAATCCCTAAAACCATAAAAAATTAGTCATTTGAACATAAAAATGCAATTTTGGAGGTCAATTTGTGAGATAATCGAAAAAGTTATTTAGGAATATGATAAAGGAATTAATTACTTACAATCTGATGCAAGAATGGTCCTTCTACGATGTCAGACTCAGGTGCAAAATCCCTAAAACCATAAAAAATTAGTCATTTGAACATAAAAATGCAATTTTGGAGGTCAATTTGTGAGATAATCGAAAAAGTTATTTAGGAATATGATAAAGGAATTAATTACTTACAATCTGATGCAAGAATGGTCCTTCTACCTTCTCAGGCTCAGGTGCAAAATCCCTAAAACCATAAAAAATTAGTCATTTGAACAGAAAAATGCAATTTTGGAGATCAATTTGTGAGATAATCACAAAAGTTACCGCATCGTACGAATATAGCGGGTAGCGTTAGAAGTGACTCCCATTCAGGGCACCGTACGAGGGTAGCGGTAGAAGTGACTCCCATTCAGGGCACCGTAGAAGGGTAAGTTCGGTACCATTACCAAGTTACGAAAAATGGCTTATGGGCTTAGCCACTTTTATTCACAGCAAATGGTTTCACTACACAATAAATAAAAACAAAGAAAAATATTAGAGTTATGATGGAAATTTTGTGCAACATTTTTAACTTATAAATGGATTTTTAACTGAAAGAGTTTTAGTCTATTTGCAATGGTTTATTGATGAATCGACAATTGTTTCGCCGGTAAGGGCATCGTCAGGACATCGTCCTGACAGTGCAAATAGACTAAAACTATCCCACTTAAAAATCCATTTACAAGTAAAAACAAATACATATTAAAATTAATGGATACGAGTACCATAGTTTTAATTTGCATTGACGTCACTCACTTAATTGTTCTTCGGTTAACAACAGACATTTAACATTAGTAAGAATTGATACTTATTTTAATAAATTAACCGTTGAATAAATAAATAATAATACCAATTCGACATATTAGCAAGCGGACGGTATCCGACGACAGCCACGAATGTTAGCAAAGTCACTCAATATCCGATTCCATGAGCGACAATTCAATAACTGTAAGCCCCACTGGCTGAAATTCATTGTCATCCATGTCACTATCATATTAACATCTCAAGAAACGCGATTAATAACTATGCGTATTGTACAATCCGCGTGGTACGAACTACTTTTCGAATTTAGCGACTCGAGAATAATGAAGAAACTGTGCGTGCAGATCACCTGACGATAAAAATGAGACTGACGTGGTACACAAGCCAACCGCGTGGCGATCGCACAAAAATTGCACGAGATAAGAAAACATGTTTGTTTGTAAACACTGACACTTTCAGTGTGGAAGTGAAGAACATGAATAGAATTGTACTTGTACTATGCATGGAACTATTAATTTCGATTAAATTTTAAATCGGAAACCTGATAGATAATTTAATAGATAATAGATTATTTTAGTAACTTTTTTGCTAACATTAACCGTTCAGGCCTTATTTACAATTTTAATGCAAACTACATTCGACATAAAAAAGAGAAATCTTTTGCATTTTTTATAACAAAATCTTTTCTTTAAAAATTTTTTGTGCCTTTTTGGTCGTTCTTCAATAAGGGTGCCATCCTGTATAGCATTTTAAAAGGAACAAAAATTTGAAGTCCTTTTTCTCCTAGCCCTTTTAGTTCAAGAGATATTAGGGTTTAAATTTTAATTTCGAACGAAAGTATTGTAAAGAAAGAGTTTGGCCCTGTCTTTCGAACGAAAATATTTTAAGGAAAAAGTTCGGCCCTGTCTATCGACTGAAAATATTTTAAGGAAAAAGTTCGGCTCTGTCTTTCGACCGAAAATATTTTTAGGGAAAAGTTCGGCTCTGTCTTTCTGCCAAAAATATTTTAAGAGAAAAGTTCGGCCCTGTCTTTCAAGCGAAAATATTTTAAGTAAAAAATTCGACCCGGTTCTTCGGGCGAAAATAATTTAAAAAAAAAATCGGCTCTGTTCTTGGTCGACTAAAAATAAAATGGATAGAAATTAGACCCAGCCTTTCAACCCAAAAACGAAAAATAGTGAAAATAATGCCAATTTTTGGACGCTGTTTTAGGGCACTTTCAATTAATTTAAAGGGAGGGGAAGGTATTTACGTTGTAAAGGGACTCTTAAACTAACACTTGACGATAAGATATATAAAATTGCTTCATTGGTTCTGGAATTACAGGGTGTTTTTTACGCTCACTTCACAAAATTATAGAAGAAACAAGATGTTTGGCGGTCATTTTAGGGCACATCCAAAAGGGTAAAAGGGTTAAAACAATAAGCATATTTTAGAAGAATTTCTTAACTATTATATGACAATGAGATAACCCAAATTGCTCCATTGGTTCAGGAATTACAGGGTGTTTTCCACGTCCACTTTTTGAAATTGAGAAGAAATTGCATTTTTGGCGGTAATTTTAGGGCCCTTCCAGAGGGATAAAAGGATTAAAATAGTAAGCGTATTTTAAAACGACTTCTTAGTTATTATTTGACAATAAGATAACTTAAATTACTCCATTGATTCAGAAATTACAGGGTGTTTTCCACGCTTACTTTTCAAAATTTGAGAAAAACAACATTTTTGACGATAATTTTAGGGCACTTCCAAAAAGTTTAAAAGATCAAAAAAAATATTATTTTCTAGAGGGACTCTTTATCTAACTTTTGACAATAAAATTAGAAACACTACTCCATTGGAAACAGAGATACGGGGTGTTTTTCATACCGACTTTAAAACTTTTTAAAAATTAGTAATTTTTGCCGAGAATTTCAGGATACTTTCAAAGAATTTACAGAAACGGAAAGGTACGCATCATATAGAGAAATTCTTTAGCTATAATTTAACAATTAGATAATCCAAATAACTCAATTTGTACCTGAGATACGAGGTGTTTTCCCATCGACCGTGCATCGACCCATCATTACATTTCCATAGAAGCAATGGCTGACAGTTATAAAATACAAATTGAAATATAGATGTCGCATAAAATGCATTCTCTAATTTAAAATCAAAATTCATTAATAAAATATATGCAAATAGATAATAATTCAATTATTCTGAATACTTACCATACATTTTAAACATCATTTTTATTAAAAGAACCTTTTGTCAACAACCCGGAGACAATCCCTGTAATTTCTTATTTCTTAGCAGCGCATCCTAAGTCAGAATCTTGAACTACACCTGGCAAGCTTTCGCTTCCTCTCTTTCTGCCAAATCGTAAACAAACGCGAGTGCACAGCTTTCCGTTCGTTCCATTTCCCCTGCCCGCTAGCCTAGTGCAATGACAATTTGGGAAACATCTTCACGAAATGCTGTTCCTCGACCTCGGTGTTTCATCTAGTATCAATTCTTAACGTGGCTGTATATATTGCGTGAGTGCGCGTTGTGCGGGTGGGTGCAGCTGCCCCTGTGTGCGCCCCGCGACGATTGAAATGGGCGGTTATTGACTAGCAGGTAGAAGCAGCCTCAGCAAAAAATGAGTCACAAGAGTGACAAATCTTCACTCTCCCAACCACTACGTGTTGAAACCGAGGAGACGACTATCGAGCCACCACACTGCACCGGATACTTCCCCGAGGAGGGTAATCATACCAACGATAACGATGAGTCCCTGGGCGCGCTTCCGCCCAAATGGGAGAAGGCCTACACTGAGAGTGGTGAAGTCTACTTCATCGAGTAAGTTGTGCATGTTTTTAGTCTATAAGGTATCTATTGTACTGACTCCTATGACCTATTTTAGTCACACCACTGGAACGTCCCACTGGTTAGACCCGCGACTCTCAAAATTCCAAAAAAAGTCACTTGAGGACTGCATGGATGATGAATTGCCTTATGGCTGGGAGAAGATCAGTGACCCACATTATGGCACCTACTTTATAGATCACGTCAATCGACGGACGCAGTATGAAAATCCCGTGATTCAGGCGAAACGCGCAGCATCCCAAGCTTCTGCGCGGGCAAGTAGAGCTTCCTTTACTAAAGATCCGGCTGAATTATGCGGGCAGCGCTTCCGCACCTCTCTGGTCAAGTCCTCGAGAGGTCTGGGCTTTACAATCGTTGGTGGGGACGACGGAGTGGATGAATTTCTACAAATTAAATCGGTGGTCCCAAAAGGGCCGGCATGGTTAGATGGGAAGTTGCAAATGGGGGATGTGATTGTCTTCGTAAATGACACCTGTGTACTAGGCTACACCCACAACCAGATTGTGAGGCTTTTCCAGTCAATCAGTGTGGGCTCCACAGTTGCACTTGAAGTTTGCAGGGGATATCCGCTTCCATTTGATCCAAATGACCCAAATACTGAGGTTGTAACTACCATTGCAGTTGATTCCACTCTGCAGGCAGTACCAACTGAGAAACGCCTTGGAAATTTAGATACCAACTATAATTTCCTTGAAGGCGATGATATTTCACGGGATGATGTCAGCGCGCTTGATAACAACGATGATATTGATGATTTGCTCAAGGGGATGAACAATGTCAGCATTACGAAAGTCGAGGTGAGCGTTAAAATCGTCAAGGGAAATCTAGGTTTTGGATTTACTATTGCTGATAGTGCATGTGGGCAACGAGTTAAAAAGATCCTCGATCGCCAACGATGTAAAAACCTCCTTGAAGGAGATATTCTCTTGGATATCAACGATATATCCCTAAGAAGTCTAACGCATGATGATGTGGTACAGGTTCTAAAGAACTGTCCGTATAATCTCGAAGCGACCATCTGTGTACAACGAGGTTGTTCCAAGACGAACACAAACCGCAAACCACGCAAGCTGGACAATCGCTTTGGTGCCAAAGATATGGTGAATGCCTTCAGGAGCAAAACTCCCACTGCGGACATCTACAGTACGCAAACCCGCGAAGTCCTTCCAAGTCGACCAAAAACACCTATTGTGGACACGCGCAGCATCACGAAGACTCCCACGAAGGACCTCAACTCCAACGGCCATGATATGATGCGTCCCACATACGCCGAGGGGAATTTACGATTGTCATTCATCGAGAACGGAGACATTGAAGAAGAGGAAATCAATAACATCGTCCAGAAAACTCGAGCGGGTCATCCACAGCATCAATACATGCCGGTGCCACATGCGTACGATTGTCTCTGCTTCCAATGTCAGAACCACCGACCTGGAACAACCGATGGTGGCAGCAGTACATACGAAAGCAACAGTAGTAGAAAAGCAAACAACTTACAAGACTGGTGGCAGTCGCAACAGAACAACGAATGCGTCGAGATGAATATCACGCTGCAGCGGCAAGAGTCCGGCTTTGGGTTCCGGATCGTTGGTGGCATCGAGGATAGATCGCAAGTTGCCGTTGGGCATATTGTTGCTGGTGGTGCGGCTGATGTAGATGGACGCATTCGCTCCGGGGACGAAATTGTCAGCGTTGACAATTACTCAGTGCTCAAAGCGTCACATCGCCAAGTTGTACAATTGATGAATCAGGCCGCGACGAGAGGTCAAGTTAATCTGGTCCTGCGAAGAAGGAATTTTCCTGCTGGAGAGTATGGTTTACCGCCTCCACAAGTTGTCCACAGTCCAATCGGTAGCCCAAATGGTCAGACTTATGATGTTATCGTAAACCGAACCGAAAACGAAGGTTTTGGTTTCGTTATCATTTCCTCAGCGAATAAAGTCGGCTCGACAATTGGTAAGCATACCATCGCTCAAGTATAATACATAAGATTAATTATTTTGTGTGTACGTAGGTCGATTAATTGAGGACAGTCCGGCCGAACGTTGCGGTCACCTACGTGTGGGGGATTACATCGTCGCTGTGAACCACATCAACATCATGCAGTTCAGCCATGGCGAAATTGTAAATCTTATCAAAGACTCTGGTTTGTCGGTGACGCTGACAATTGCGCCGTCCTCCGACCACTGAGTAAGCTACTACAATACAATAATTACAATACATAGTGCGAGCTTAATCAAAAAACGATTTTAATCTGTTTGTGGTAAAAGGGTTGACATCGAATAAAATTTTAATTAATTTTAAAATTTCACTAAACAAAACTGATCTTCATAGAAAAAGTATAAATTTAATATTACTTATTAAGCATTGTTGTTGCTAGAGAAAAGTCTCAAATCAATAAGTAGGGCCGTAGGGAGACTTGTATTATATTTATGTATTATTATTAATTATTATGCATTTATACCAAATGTCGATATAAGTATTGCTGCACGTTATATTTTAGATTTTATCTCCTCTCGCCATTTCACGTTGCTTGTTGTTTGTGATAACAATTTCGAGAAACAATATATGTACTGCCAAATGAAAACGATGACAAATTGAATGGATTAGCCGAGTAATGATTAAAAAAATATTGTAGCGATTTTAGACGGAGGCGGAAAAAGATTTTTTATCTAGAAATGCTTGTGCAATCCTAGACACAGTTATTTTCGCGCCTACATCGATGAAAGTACACATATAATAAGAGGACGAAAAATATAAAGCTCAAATATTTATAAATATATTATACTATGAAATGAATAATGTTTTTAGACTGATTACTGTTTGTATGTCATTGAAGAAGTATTATGCGACGGTAGAAAACTCTCTTCAACGAAGATGATACACATATTGTTTCAAAGGTGGTATCTAAACACTTAATTAAGCAATAATTAAGCATTAAGTTTATTGTTTTAAAGTATATATATATATATAGAATATATATATGTAAAATGGAAAAATGTGTATAAATAATAAATATTATAAAAGAACCAGAGTTAACGTGGCTGTTGAGTGTGTTAGGTATCTGAAAACATACAAGTCCATAAGTTTTCCAAGTCTGCAAAAACGTGAAGCGTCTTTTTTGAAAACGTCAATATATTTATTCAGGTCAAAACTCTCTATATTGCATCATTTCGTAACGATAGTTGGTGAACGTATCGCTTGAGTCAAAATTTAGAAACGGATTCGCGAAGCTCTGTGAGCCACTAGTCGTCGCGTCGTCAAATAAATTCGAGTTATGTGAATTATGGCACTTGCCTTGTGGTTGTTCCGCTGACGCCAGTTGAATACCCACCAATTGTGGCTGGACGTAGCCTAGCAGCGGTCGATCGTACGGCTCAGCCGCCCAGCATTGCTCCATCAGATTCCAGCAAGCCTGCGTAAAGTTCGACAGACATTCCGGTCTTGTTCCTATTGAAAATTTTAGATTTATCTGTATAAATGAATGCGTTTATGATTTGTTACCTCTGCGCACACTTGTCCAAAGTTGTTCTTTGTTATGAAACTGTTCGAATTGATGCGGGAGCTTGACTTGCCCCGCGCAGATGTACCAGAATAAAATACCAAAGGCATAGACATCCACACTGGAATCATACCGTCCAGAAAGGAGTTCCGGTGCCATGTGCACGGGTGTGCCTACTATACTTCCAGAAATCATTGCTTCCGGCATGCAAAAGCCAAAGTCTGTGAGTTTAGCTCTATCGCAATCATCCAACTAAAAATTATACAAATTAATATACAGTCATTCATAAAATTGTTAATAACATACTAAAACATTTTTTAGTTTAATATCCCTGTGGACTAAACCCTGGGAATGTAAATATCGTATGCCTTCGACAACATCCACAGCGATTTGTATGCGTTTCGCCCAGCTGAGGCCCACTTTAAGCCCACAGTATAAATCTCGTGTCATGCGTTCCATTACCAAGAGGACTGCTGGTGAGCTACCACCGCCATAACTATAATCCACCACAGAACCACGCAGTTTAACTATCCTACAGTGTTCAGGTATTGTTCTGTGGATAACAAACAAAAGAATAAAATGACAATTTGGCAAAATATTACATTTTGTTACCTTGTATAATAAAACTCCATAGCTAAATCATTCCAATGACGATCGTCTGGAGGTACGACCGATTTAACAGCGCATGGATTAACATTTCCCCATGCCTCACTAGAAAAAACAACCCCATACTGCCCACGCCCAATTTCTTTGGTCTGCTTAGGCATACCATAACGAATCATATCACACAACGAAGTACTCTCCAAAGCAAGTCGCGCCAGACGCGGCGCGTGTTTTTTCCTAATCAAAATTCGTTGTTCTTCAGTTTGTTCGAGTTTTCCAGACAGTCTGTTTTCCAAAAAGTGAATCGCCGTCTTGAATGCTTCATGTGACGACCGAATGTGTTCCTGAAACTGTGCGCTTATTGTTTTCGCCAGTTTCGAAGCACTCAGTGTGTCTAGAAGCTCAGTGACCACGTGTGCTTGCCACTGAAAATCAAAATCAGGCGTGACACAACTCCGCCATGGTAATTGGAAATTCGACACGAGTTTCCTCAACTTGTCGATGAAAGAATGCACAACCGTGAATTTCGTTGACGAAGTCAAATCAACATTATAAGCTGCAGAGAGTATTTGCTTGACAGCATCGGACGCCAATAGATTACCATCGATTTCATGACAGCTTTGTTCCAAAGCTTCAAGACATCGCTGTAAAGTCCCCGTGAAACTCTCCTGTAAACAACCAACAGAAAGAACAAGTTGTGTCGCTACAGAATTACTCAATCGACGCAAAACAATTTGATGGATTTCCATCGTCGCCATTTTGACTGAGTGCGGATCATCTTCATTATTATACTTGTATCCTGCCAAAACATCTCCAATGTTATTCCGCATCGTTTGTAGTGTTAATTGAATTATTTTCGTAATCTCCTCTTGTTTCTCACTGGCGATACGCATTAAATTATCATAAAGCTGTAGTTCTATTGTTTGCGCATAGAGAATACGCCGTGGAGTGATTTGGATTTCGCGCGCCATGTCAAACGCCGAAAGGATGAATATTCTTAGGCAATTATTATGAATCTGCGAATATAAATAAAAATATGCAATAGATAATAGATAAGATAAAAGTGCATTCACCTGAAAAATGCATGCACTGAAAAAATACGTCACGCAATATCTGATTGCGCAAGTATAGAAACACACACATACCTCACTAATTATCGCAGATAATTTCAACAAATAGGACTTAAGGACGTCACGTACGAATGATATGAATGCTTCGTTCAGATTCGAGTCGCTGATAAGTGTGTTTTCAAGGGAACACTCGGAGCAAAACGGCTTCCTCATCTCATCGGTCTGTGTATTCACCTCGGACAAAAATCCTATACAAATTTATTATCCACAAATCCATTATTTAAATATCTTACCTAATCTCACTAATTGATTTCTAATATTATTCAACTTCTGCGTGCGCATCTCATCCTTATCAAAAAGATGCTGCTCGGATTCAGTCAGAGATTCTGTACTCACTGAAGTCTCCTCCTTGCTGACAAAAACAAACAACAACGGAGTATCGGGGAATTTATCCTTGATCGCGCGTATTTCATTAATGTGCTCATGACTGAGCTGGTCCCCGCTGATGGCATAGAGAATCACCGGCATCAAGCGGTCCAAATTGCGATCAAGGATTTCGACGAATTCACATCCATCGCAATCGGGCGGCACTACAATAGCAACACTCTCGCGCAATAACGGATGATAGAGTTCCACTTCAACAGTGGGACAATGATCCAATGGAGATTCGGTTAAATGGCGTTTAAGATCATGTTCAGGTACGGACTGCCAATTGCAATCGTGTGCGACCAGCTTCTCGACAATTTCATACTCTTGGCCGAGTGTTAATCGCACAGATTTTACCGCACCGAAAACAATTTTTACCCAACGCCAGTGAGCGCCATGGTGCGGCAGGATTGGTTCATCTAGGATTGCATTCACAAGCAGCGCTTTATCATGGCAGTTCTGGCCGAAGACCAGGATAGACGGAGGTGCGTCCAGGATACCACAGAGGGAATTTATCCTTGATTGACTGCATAGTTGATCTTTAATTTCACCTAAGTAACAATCACATTTTAAATTTGATTTTATACCAAAAATACACAATTAAAAATAATATGAATACTTACGGCATTTAACTTGATTAAACCTGATGTCGTTGAGAGCATTTTGCGTATCCTCGAGTATCCTGCGAAGGCTGTCACTGTTCTTAAGATACTTGCGGAATTCTCCAGGTCCGCCGTTAAGCATTGCGCCCGCGTTTAATCACACAGTAGCCAGCTCATGACACGCTGCGTTCGCACCGAAATTAAAAAATTGCACTCAAATGCACCTGATTGCACCTGATCAACAATGCGCGTTATCGCGAATACTGCAGGTCTGTGGGTTAGCGCGCGTCCTGCTAGCGAGTGATCGTTGAATGCACACAACTCTATTCAGCGCCTCGCGTTTTGATAACAAATGAAACCACTCAAAAATTACCGAGACGAGAGCGCGAGTGAAAGGTACCGCGACAATGCACGCAGCTTATCGCACTGTACTCACCGTGTACGTCCGTGCGTGTTTTGTTTTGATAACAGAGAACGTGTGGAAAGTGCGCTGTTTTTGCGATTGTCACTTGTCAGCCTATGAAATGCACCGCATGTACTAAACTTACTTAAGTTTAGTTCGTTTTTTCGCCACTAAGTCACCGATTTGAATGTTTTACCTTTTTTAACACAAATTATACTTAAAAACCTAAATAATTGCATTTATTATGAATAAAAAAACATGTTTAAAATTAAAATAATCAATAAATAACCTTAAATTGTGACACTCGAACATTTTCGCAATGTTTCACAGCAGGCGAATGCAAAACCATGTGAAAACCAGTTGTTTAACCTAGTTTTCATCCTGTAAACTTGGAAAACTAGTAAATACCCGTTGTGTTTATCTTGAATTTATCCTGTTTACCAGGCAGTTACTTTTTATCTCGGCGCTTTTTATATTTATGAATTTTTATAAAATAATATGAAGATAAATGCAACAGGATTTCAATGTGATTCATCTGTTGTCTCTAGAAATATAACTTTTTCGTTTAAACCTTTTTACGCCTGATTATAACCGGCTGAAACATCTGAAGTGTCTCATAAAGTTCAAAGGTCAGTGTGATTGCATTCATCCCGATTAATTCTCTTCTTATTCAGGTCTTATCGGTTATAAATAGATAGTGTTATAATTAACTGTCTTTAGACATAATAAATAACTTCTTATGATAAATCTTGGCGTCAATAAAGTGTTTATTGTGGAAAGGTACCAATAATTTTGTGTGCGTTCATTCGCCTGCATTTATTCATTGATTTTTCGGTGGTGTACGGTGTCGAGAAACGGAACTAACCCAAAGAAAAAACTTGAATAAAATATTTAAATAATTAAATATTAAAAGATACACTATTGGGTTGTCTAGATAATAAATTAATGTACTACATTTAAATATTTAAAAACTATCTAAATAAAAAAATATATTAAAACTTGAAGAATTTTGTGTTTGTGAGTATGCTGCGCATGCGTAAATTTGAATTTCAGAAACCCAGTCCTTCGGAATTGTCATTCACCAATGACGTACGAATATTCCCGACCTTCCAGAGATTCCCTTTGGGTCAGCAGGACAGCAGGAGGCGACCGTGATTGTGATAAGTGGAGATAAGGCACCGAATTAAGCGGAAAAATGTTTCATCGCTTCTAATATCTTGGGTGTTGGCAACGAAAGCGTAAAAATGGCAATGTACAAGGGTTTTCGCGTCTTGGAAAAGAACCAGCCGCCGAATCCGCTCAGCATTCTGCTGGAACACCGTGGTAAAGAAGAGACACTACTCTTTGAAAGTCAAGCTGTTGCTGTTTTATGTAAGTATTAATACCAGTTAAACATCACAAGTGAAGACCTAACGATACTAAATTTAATTTGTGTTATAGCTGCACAAGAAACAGATGCTGTCAAGAAACAATACACCAAGATATTAGATGCATACAGTTGTCTTGGAGTCCTCCAACTGAATGCTGGAGAGTCAAGTGTGCTTTATCTTGTGATGGTCACAGGATGTTTCTCAATGGGAAAAATTGGAGACTCAGAGATATTCAGAATCACTCAAACACAATTCATTCCATTACACTATCAACATTCAGAGGAAAGAATAGCAGAAGTAAGATTTAAACCGATTTTTAAATGAATCATACTAAAATTTGATGATTTAGGTGAGGAAATTACTCAACTCTGGTACATTCTACTTCTCATGGGCAGGCACAGGCACTTCCACAATCCCCATAAAATCTCCACTTGATTTAACCCTCTGTGCCCAAAGAAAAGCTCGCACTTCACTAACAGACCACAGATTCTTTTGGAATCGTATGCTGCACATCCACCTGGTGCGTTTCGGCATTGAAACCTCCTCATGGCTGGTGAAAGTAATGTGTGGATCAGTGGAATTACGCACTGTTTATGTCAGCCATCGCAAGGCAATCGCCGCTGTTATTTCACGACTCAGCTGTGAACGAGCTGGAACACGATTTAATGTACGAGGCACCAATGATGAAGGCCATGTGGCAAACTTCGTCGAAACTGAACAAGTAATCTTCATCGAGAATGAAATATCCTCATATGTACAAACACGTGGATCAGTCCCACTTTTCTGGGAGCAACCAGGGGTGCAAGTAGGTTCACACAAAGTGAAATTATCCAGAGGATACGAAGCATCACGATCCGCATTTGATAGACATATGAGTATGATTAAAGAACGATATGGAAGACAAGTTATTGTCAATCTCCTGGGTACCAATCTAATTGGTAGCAAGGAGGGTGAAAGTACACTTAGTAATGAATTCCAGAAGCACCACAATGAATCCCCACACACAGACATTCCACATATTGTCTTTGATTATCACCAGGAGTGTCGCGGTGGTAACCAAACAAATCTATCGAAATTAAAATCGAAAGTTGATCAACAATTACAAGAGCATCAGTTTTATCACGCTGATGGCACTAATGTGTACTGTCAACAAACAGGTACAATCCGAACAAATTGTTTGGATTGTTTAGATCGTACCAACTGCGTTCAGACCTTCTTCGGTTTGGAAACGTTGAACAAACAACTGCAGGTGATGAATATGATCGATAAGAAACAAACAGTCACACGGTTTGAAGAAGTGTTCAAACAAATGTGGGTTAACAACGGGAATGAAATCAGTAAAATCTACGCGGGGACCGGTGCAATCCAAGGAAGTTCCAAGTTGATTGACGGGGCAAGATCAGCAGCAAGGACAATTCAGAATAATCTCTTAGACAACTCAAAACAGGAAGCCATTGATATCCTCCTCGTGGGATCCACATTGAGCACTGAACTTGCAGACAGAGCAAGAACTCTTCTACCTTACAATACTCTTCATGCTCCACCACATGTCCTGCGAGAAATGTGTCGTCGTTACACAGAGTATACAACACCAATGGAGTTGCGTGTTGTTGTAGGGACGTATAACGTCAACGGTGGGAAACACTTCCGAAGCGTTGTGTACAAAGATGCTTCCCTGTCGGATTGGTTATTAGATCCGCAAGTAACAAGCGGAAATGGAAGTTTAATGGATGCTGCAAGTCCAAGTGAAGATGGGAAGATCCCAGATATTTTCGCGGTGGGATTCGAGGAGATTGTTGATCTAAACGCATCGAATATAATGGCGGCAAGCACGGAAAACGCCAAGGCATGGGCGGAAGAGTTACAGAAAGTGCTATCACGAGATAGATCATATGTGCTTGTATCATATCAACAGTTGGTCGGTGTTTGTCTCTATGTTTACGTACGACCTGAACATGTACCGTATATAAGAGACGTTGCTGTGGATTCAGTAAAAACTGGTCTAGGAGGACACACGGGTAACAAGGGCGCTGCTGCAATAAGATTAGTCATCAATGCGACATCCCTGTGCTTTGTCTGTGCACATTTTGCTGCTGGGCAGTCGCAGGTTACAGAAAGAAACGCGGATTATGCGGAAATCACAAGGAAAGTTAATTTTCCAATGGGCAGGACCCTGAATTCACATGAATATCTTTTCTGGTGTGGCGATTTTAACTATCGCATTGATATGGATAAAGAAGAACTGCGGGAGACTTTAAAACTAGGCGCACTTGAACTTCCCTTAGAGAATGATCAACTTAAAGTGAGTATTATTACTAGAGTTATTGAATAAAATTAATTTGTGGATGTTTTTAGAAACAACAAGAGCAAGGTCTGGTGTTTAAGAATTTCATCGAAGGCGATATAACATTCCCACCAACTTACAAGTATGATTTGTTCAGTGATGATTACGATACCAGTGAAAAATGCAGAGCTCCCGCATGGACTGATCGTGTCCTATGGAGACGTAGACCCCTACTCCCTGAAAACGGCGAGGAGAACTTCAATCCAGGTCAATTGATCCACTACGGCCGGGCGGATTTGAAACAAAGCGATCATCGACCCGTAGTGGCCGTTATCGACATCGAGGCTAGAAGAGTGGATGAAGAAGCGCGTGATAATGTATTCTACCAGGTCATTCGGGATCTGGGTCCCCCTGATGGTACTATAATAGTCCATTGTGAGACACCCGCCCCCGAAGGGGAGGAAAGTGTGTTCGATGATAACTTAATGAATGCTTTACTAATGGAATTGTCTCAATTCGGTGATGCTATCCTGGTGCGTTTTGTTGCGGAGACAATGTGGGTGACATTCCGGGATGGACAGTCAGCTCTACAAGCCGCCGCTCGAAAATCTCTTAGAGTATTGGATACAGAGTTGATTCTGTCATTGAAAACCCCCAATTGGGTAGAACAAGCAAAAGAGGAGATTGGATTGTGTTCGAGTAACACTATCCCGCTGTATAATTTATCCCTGCAGGAATATAATTGTTTGGGGATACCTGATGTAAATAAACCCAAGGCACCACCATGCCGCCCGCCACCACCCAGTGTGAGATCACCAGCACCTCAGAAGAAAATCACACCCAAAGCGGGTGTTATTAGTATCCCGCTTAAGCAGGTACCACCTGAGATGCCTCCACCCATGCAACCAACACAGGCACCACCCATACCACCATCGCCATCTCATCCAGTGGCCCCACCACCAATCTCACCACCTCAGGTTGATGATAGTGGGATTTATGAAGAGATTAATGATGATATTATCAGTCGGCCGGAGCCACAGGGCCCTCCACCGCCGCCACCGCGTCCCGAACCAGCCAACCTACCGCCGTTGCCACAGCGGACGGCGGCGCCGCCGCCCGTGCCGGCACGTTCGGCGGGCCCGCCCCCGCTACCTGCTCGGCCACGTTAAACACAGCATGTGCGTGTGTTTAGTACTATTAGATTAGGCAAATTGATTGCTTTGATTTTTCGGTTGGCTGTACACTAGTCGGAGCAATATTTTTAGGGCCAGTATTAACTCTTAACGAATTTAATAACTTGATTGCGCTAGCCGCACGTTTAATTTATTCGTAGTCAACGTACTTGTAATTATTTCTTGCCGGCCAGCGGGTTTATGTGCGTTTTGCGTGTTAGGTGGATTCGAGACAGCAATATCGGTTTGTCATTTTCTCCTGTATGTAAGTGTTGTAAAGTCAAATGCTGCATATTATACATTCCATTTGAAACAAGAATACAAACGAACAAAATCTATTATAGTTATGCATTACAATTTTAAACATGAAATGTTGCATATATCAATGTTATAGTTACTTAAAGAATAATAAATGGATTAAAATTTATGCATTTTCTTTGTTGTAACTCAATGACTAACCATTTTTTTCAGCCTGCAGATAGGCAACAAATATACACCAATATTACCAGCGAATTTTCCGCGCTCGAGTTTGAAAAATGTGAGGTTATGTTGAATTCAACCTATGCGAAACTAATCTTAAGATTGCGTTTTAATCAGTTAAGCGCGCATATAAAATTATATACCACATGAAAGACAATTTTATAATCTCAAGATTGATGTAACTTACAACTAGTTCTCTGCTGTTTTCTGCACAAAAACTTGAAATTAATGCGGACTCCAACCGACACTGCTAACCGTTCTTTTAACTCTGCATATAGGCAACCCAAACAACACTAAAACAACTAAGCTGCATATATGACGTGTTTCCAAAACAGAATCTAATTTAAACCTGTGTTTATTTTAAATACTATAAACTTAGCAAATAATTTATTGATATTTTCGATTTGTCGGATGTTTGACCTTCCGAATTAACTCCTTGTTATGACTTACATTTACAGCGCGTGTGTAAATATCCGCTACATAAACAAACACGATTCGGAGCATCTCCGGCGAATTATAAATGCATGCAAATTGATTGATTTCAGCAGATCCGTTTGGTCAATGCACTAGCCGATAATTTAATCATTGCGGTAATTGATGTCGAATGCTTTATTAATTCATTGGTTGAGTGGCGGCAGTGGCGGTGGCACGCATTAACTGGATCGTTATTTCTATCATTTCAATTTGTGTCGGAGTTGAATTGTAAATTATCGAGTAATTTCATGGGATATTTCAACGTGCGCAAGGATAGAAGCATAAAATTGAGATTCTAAGTTGATTTTATCATTATTTTTCAATTTGAAGCAGTAAATAACTTTTATTTGGTGTAAATTGTATAAAATCCACAAATAAACATAATATACTTCTTTAAATTGTCGCTAGATGTCGCTGCGATGCAGTTATTCACATTAAATCTTATTTTGTTTATGGAGGTGAGTTGTGCATGTGTATCAGTGAGTTTATATGAAGATAAACGTGATAAACATTGTATTGTTTGGCCTCGTGCACAATATGAATCTTATCTAAACCTAACTAAATATTTCACCGCTAGATGTCGCTAGAATGCACTTATTTCAATAAAATTGAACTTGATTCGACACACTATCATCCGATAATCAAATAATCAGCCAGATATGACTTGTTTGTTTGTAACTGGTATTATTCTCCACGATGTATTAGTAAATCGAATCATGTCGACCTGCTTGACAACAAACATATAAATATTCGAAGCATTGTACGCAAGTTAACTATGCAAATTAGATTGAACATTAATGTTGTGTATTTCGCGTTGAAAAGCGCGTCAAATGCCGTAATTCTCAGTAACATGTCGACAAAAGCGGAGGCAATAACCACCACGCAAAAACGAAGAACATTCTCTTCACGTTTTCCATTTGAGCATATTTCGTATGCGCGAGATGCAAGAATATCTTCAGCGTCACGTGTGTACACAATGCATATTTGTTTATTCAATGGATACATGCATTTTACATGCGTGGATTCGAGGATACACTTTCACTGGAAGCGCATGAACATAAAAGATGCAAGCGTGAGTGCTTTTTCTTTCAAAAACCATCTCAACGCTGACATAACCAAACTCCAACAACACCGCAACTCAACATACACTAATATCAATTGCATTTCAATCAAATTTAATTCAATCACTGCTCTGAATACATTTCCGTTTGTTTTACAAGATATAAATGTAACAATCGTTCATCACTGCACATAAGTCAACAGAATAGAAACAGAGCGCAAAGGAAATGTAAAAATACGTAAGTGAGTCTAGTGTTCTTAGTTAGTTGGCCCTTAGATGAACTCCCCAAACGGGAAGCACCTGCACACGTGTGTCAAACGCACGCCGCCTCAATTGCGCATGTGTGTTGTGCGTGTGTGTCGCACGCTTTCCGTTTCCGGCGGGGTTCATTTCTCACATAAGGTTCGTCATCTAAATTTGGCGGCGTGCATTTTTTAAAAATACCGTGCCACAGCGCGCAGACAACTCCAAGATGCAGTTTACTCTCACTTTCCATCTTTCCATATTTATATTTACTCAGTTTATATACAGAGAGAACTAATAAACATCAAATTTCATAATTTTAAGAAAAAAACATGATTTTACGCTGTTTTACTGGTGTTTTACGTGTAATAATAGGTAAAATTAAATTTTTGAACAAAAAACTTGATTTTTATTTGACTTAAGTCAAGAAAACGATGGTTTTATATCAAATTTGATGTAAATTTGTGATTTTTCTTGTATTTTATCTAAAGGTCAATGAAATAAACACTAATATTAATAAATCTTTTGTTTTTTGCAATTATTTCTTTTAAATTATACGAAAAAACGTATTTTTACTTGACTTAAGTCAAGAAAACACTGTTTTTATATCAAATTTGATGTAAATTTGTGATTTTTTGCGTAGATTATCTAAAGAACATTAAAATAAACACTAATATTAGTAAATCTTTTGTTTTTTGCAATTATTTCTTTTAAATTTTACGAAAAAACGTATTTTTACTTGACTTAAGTCAAGAAAACACGCTTTTTACATCAAATTTTATGTAAATTTATGGTTTCTCTTGCATATTATCTAAAAAACAATAAAATAAGCATTAATATTAATAAATCTTTTGTTATTTCCAATAATTTCTTTTAAAATTAACCAAAAAACGTATTTTTACTTGACTTAAGTCATGAAACCACTGTTTTTATACAAAAATTTGCTGTAAATTCCTAGTATCGTTAGGGAAACTTAAATAACAAGCAAAAAAAGGTGATATAACTAACGACGCGACCGAAACGCGACGAAAAAATGAAATAAAAAGCGTCGCCGATGAAAGCGTCGGCAGATAATTATAGCCGCCGTTTGGGAGGCGCGTTACTCTCTAGGAGCCGTGTGCCCGTGTCACATCCGCCCCCAAAGGCCCGAAATGATCAATACTCATTCAAATCAACTAATATTAATAATAATAAGTTTCGCTGCATTTGCGCTCGGCGTCTGCTCGGCTCGGCGTTGACAAGTTGCACAGATTCATCGCGACACACGCGACGAAAATATCTCCGGACAGAAATACGCAATGAACGAAACGTGAAATAAAAGACTCGACTACATATTTGCAAGATGTTCCTTCAGAAAGCAAGTGGAATGTGCCATTTTGGATTAATTGTTAAAATTATGATTAATATTTAAAATTAAAAATCACAAATTTTGCATATTTTACAAGAGATAACACACAGCAATTGCTGATATTCCTTCAGGAATTAACTAAAATGTAAGAATTAGGCAGCCATTTTGATTTTATACACCTACATTACCTAAATTATCATTAATTGTTAAAATTATTTATGCACCAAAAACCGCAAGTTAAGCGTATTTTACAAATGCGATGACATAACCTACGTCAAATGTCATTATTCCTTCCAAAACCAACTGAAATGTAAGAATTAGGCAGCCATTTTGATGTCATACACCAATATAACCTAAATTTCCATAACCTCTATGTTTAATTATTAAAATAATTTTAAAAACCGCAAGTTTATCGTATTTTACAAGTGCGATGACATAACACACGGCAATTGCGCAATTTGTCCGATTCGCAATTGTCGACCGCAAGCCAGCGACCGCAGAATGCAATTTATCAACAAATCTAACGCGCAGTCACGGAATTTATCGCCCGCCGCATGCTAAATGCGCGCCACATCAAACTAAGCATCCCGACCATCACAACCGGCCGTACATACCAACTAGGACACGTATTTAATTCCATTAACACGTGGACATGACCTACCGCTGCTACCTGCTGCACGGAGGAGCTGGTGCGGTGTGGTGTGTCGTTAATGTCTTTATCTCGTCCCTAGGCAAGTCAGCGATTATTTAAATTGAGCATGTGTGGTGGTGTGTTGGGTGACACAGATGCGAGGCGAAGATAGATCAAGGATATGTAAATGTCGTCTTATCGCCGGCAAGGTGGGTAGGGTGTTGGGTGTGGAGGGTGCAGGTCGACAAGGAAATGCTAACATGGAACATGGTGTAACTTACACAGTCAAAACATTGAAATTCAAGGTGTATTGTGTTAAAATAAGAGAAATTCAATTTTTAGGAGAAAAAACTGAATTTTGTTTGACTTTAGTCAAGGAAACAATGTTTTTAAGTAAAATTTGATGTAAATTATTGATTTTTCATTAATATTTTGTAAGGCAATGATTAAATATTAAGAAATTGTAGCAAAATATTTAATTCTAATTTAAAGTTTCTCAAAAATAAGCAAAAAACTTGATTTTTATGTGACTTAAGTCAAGAAATCTCTGTTTTTCTATAAAATTTGATGTAAATTTGAGAATATTCTTGTATTTGGTTTAAACAACGATGAAATAAACACTAATATTAGTAAATCTTTTGTTTTTTTGCAATAAATTCTTTTAAAAATTAGAAAAAACGTATTTTTACTTGACTTAAATCAAGAAAACACTGTTTTTATATCAAATTTGATGTAAATTTGTGATTTTTCTTGTAAATTATTTAAGGAACAATGAAATAATCACTAATATTAGTAAATTTTAATTTTTGCAAGCATTTCTTTTAAAATTTACTAAAAAAACGTATTTTTACTTGACTTAAGTCAAGAAAACACTATTCTTATATCAAATTTGATCTAAATCTATCATATTTCTTGTATATTATGTAAACAATAGTGAAATACTAATAAATATTTGGGAAATTTGTTGTTTTTGTAATAATTTCTCTAAAAACTTCTCTTTATTTGACTTAAGTCAAGAAAACACTGTTTTTACATCAAATTTAATGTAAATTTATGATTTTTCTTTAATGTTATGTAAATTATAATTAAATATTAGGAAATTATTACAAAACATACATTTTTTTGTGATTATTTCTCAAAAATTAGCAAAAAACTTGATTTTTAAGTGACTTAAGCCAAGAAAACACCTTTTAAACAATATTTATAGAAAGACACCTACAAATCTTTTTCTGAGCTATAAAAAATCAAATAAATATAAACAAATTTAAGTCAAATATTTACTTTTGTTAATACTTTTTCTCAAATTAGCAAAAACAAATATTTTTCTATTTTTATCCGCCACATTATTAAATTATAGTGTGAAAATACCCACCACACAACATAAGTCAACTTATGTATGCACGTATGTATGTAAAAGCGCTACCGGCTACCGCGCAACAAGTCCATAAACTTTGCGCCAAGTCGAGTTTAGTTACTTAAGTCGTCGGCGCACAGTCGCATCGCACAACGTGCGCCCGCCCACTCGCCACTCGTCTGCGTTAACTTTCCGCGGCAAAGATTCCCGCATCTCGGACTTTTCAGCGTCGTCGTTTCAGCGACGCAGACGCCGCGACGTTTCAGTCCTCACGCGCACACCAAACGCGCCGGTCCTACTCACTCACGCCGAAGACAATTCCAAACAGCTTCACCTCTCACGCGTGTGTACAATTGTGACCCGCATCACCGACAAAATGTCTTTTAGTGATGATTTAGTGGCGAGACTTTGATTTTGTGAACGGATCTAACACATTTTTGGCGATTATTTCAACCTGGTAAGTAATAAATGTAAGGCGCGCTGTTCAAGGAAAAAGTTTATGTATTTTAAGACGCACGCGCAAACGCCGGCGTTATTATTCTGGGAAATTTCATTCCGAATCTATTAATAAGATTTGTTTTGTAAACACAATTAGAATTGCAGCGTGGAACTGGATTTTTCGCCACAAATCGGGTGCTAAATATAAAACCTAATACTTTAAACACTCACAGCTCACAGACGCATACAGTTTGGTGTGATTGACGTACAAATTAAATATGCAGCGCGTCGTTGTTGTACCTCACAAGGAATATTAATACCAGCGAGCTGCGTATGGATGTGCAACGCAATGGTGCGAAAGAACGTGTCGCGCGTCGTCAATGCGATAAATTTAGGCGCTCACATATTCGAATTGACTGTTAAATATGATATCCGGTGCACGACAATTCGTATGCACTCGCATGCTAATGAAGCTTGGAAGAAAACGCGCATTGTTTCGGTTTCCAGTGGCCTTTAAGTTTAAAACTTACAGTCTTGTCAATATCGTTGTTTGAAAATAAAACGCGCGCTTGTAATCCGAGCCAGAGGACGCTGAAAAATAAATCATGATTTTATGGACTTGCTGTGTGAGTTGTGAGCGCAGTTCGACAGCTGGTTTGGCAGTGTTACTAATTGTTTTCTTTTTACCGCGAGTGAGCGCGCGCCAGCTTCAATGATAAATAAGCAAAACACGCTTTTATTACGAATGCAACATGGCGGACACACCACAATACGGCCCTCGGATGTGAAAGAATGCCCCTATCGGATTGCAATTAATGAACAAACAACGAATTACTCGCATTCGACGCATTCTTTCATCGATTCACAAACAAATTAAATTCATATTGGACTAAAACGTTGATAAAAGTACCGATAAACCGAAAAAGTATATTAAATTATATATCATATGAAAGATAATTTAATTATCTATAGATTTATGTAACTTACAACTAATTTTCTGTTGTTTTATGCATAAAAACTGGAAATAAATGCGACGCTGCTAACTGTTATTTTAATTCTGCATATAGGCAACCCAAACAACATTAAGACAACTGTGTTCCAAAATAAAAACTTTTATATTGGATAAAAACGCAGACAAAAGCTTCAATAAACCAAAAATATCTTCAATTTTTTAAGGTTATGTTTAAGTACTTAACCAAAACCCACTTATAACGCTTGTAATAATTAATGAGCATCTTCAAGAGGTGTAGAAGCTCCGACTTTGATGGAAACCTGATCATTTCTCATCTGCATTCAAGCATCTTGAAATTTATCACCGGTTATTGTTGCCCACATGGCGCCAAACATCCTCCAAAGTAACTTCGTTACTTGAAATTAAGATTACAGACGATAATTCACCGAAAAATAAGCATAATTTGTTGTATTTATGTAGTTTACCTACACATATTCTATTTATGGTTATAATAATGTTATAAAATCGCTATTAACGTGCTACCAACGCGTGAAAACGAGGAAATTACAAAATAACGCAGCAAATTTAATTAAACATCTACTATGCAATGTAAAACACCTTAAAATATTCATAAATACAACAATAACCTCACTTTTAATCAAATAATAGCAAATATTTGAGGTTATGTTAAAATATTTTAAAATTTATTCAATTTCTTAGTCCAGTCCTGTTTCTGAAAGTACAAAGATGATGTTTTGCTCGTCAATTCATCCTCACTTCTTGCCGTAATCTTTCAATTGAAATAATACGCGTTGTTTCAATCACGACTTGTTATTTATTGTGTCCATAGCAGTCAATTGATTCTAATTGCGCATGCGGACTGTATATTCGCTCGTCGAATGTTTTTTCCTTTATGGTGTAGATTAGTCTGGTCCCTTTTGTCAAAGTAGTGATAAATCCGTCAGGCAGAGGGTGGCTGGGTTAAACCCAAGCGCTGTAAATCTAAATTTAGTCATATGCCGCACAGACGTCAACCGGATTCGGTATTACCCGTGCATTAACCAATAACATCCGATACACATCCGACTGGCGCGTTTTTACGCCGCGCATATGTGCGTGTGAAATGAGTAAATATTTTTTATTATCGCGATGAATGAATGATTTTTCCGTTTTTTTGCATTGAGCAACACTTTGTGTAATTATGCGCTGATTCATCAGTATATTGTTGCGGAGACAGATCATGACCATGCATCTTGTCCGAGGGTGGTTCCCGACGGTCCCACCCATCTGATGCTCAACGCTGGGCATTGCTTGCATTCGGTTTTTATCAATTGCGAACACGGCGGGGGTGCGCGTGCACATTCATCACACGGGTTGCTCGGGATTCTCCCGCAATTTGCATTCGGCGCTGTGTGTGCACTTCGGGGCGCAGCCCTTCGTCTGCGGTGGAAATTAAACGGCATTATACCAGCCCACAGACACGACCGCGAACACACGGTTGTGTTTATTGCACATGCGGTCGCGTTATTTCATTTTCGGCCACCGCATGGATGATATTTGATGGTTTTGAGGTTAAGTAGCGATGAATTAGTACTGCTACCTGCCGCTAGGCAACAATAAACTCAAATTGTAGCAGAAATATGAAAATAACTAACAATAAACTTGAATTTCAAGAGTTTTTGATTCCTAGATTCAAATTAAACATATTTGGGCACCGTACAAATGATATTTGATAGTTTTGAGGTTAAATAGCGATGAATTAGTACTGCTATCCACCGCTATGCAACAATAACCTCAAATTATTGCAGAAATATTAAAATAACTATCAATAAACATGAATTTCAAGCGTTTTTTTGTTTCCTACGCAAGAAAAATACGTTTTGATTCACTAAACTGAAGATATTTAAGAGTTTTGAGGTTAAATATTGATGAATTAGTAAAGCTATCCTCTATTACGAAATACTTGTGCTTATTGTTGAAGAAATATGAAAATAACTAGCAATGAACTTGAGTTTGCCTTGATTTTTTGTCGAAACTAAAATTCTGAGAAAAGAAAAGGAAAAAAATGTGGTGTGTCAAATGGCGTTTTGAAAATGGTCGTCGAATGGAAGTGAAGCGCAAACACGTGCGTGCCATATGCGTCCAACTTTGGTCGTTTCCAGCCCGGCAAGCGGCGTATTTCCGATCCCACAACCCACACACACAAAAACCAACAAGTTTTACCGTTTCAACTGATTTGAGTGCAACTAAAATTAAAACATTAAAATTGCAGGTCAAGACAATCGCCATTGTATGAAAATTGCTTTACAATTCTTTTTATTTCACTTTCAGATATTCACGTACTGTAAACCGCAAAAATTCAGTCACGATGAAGAATTTTATTATAATTTTATTCGTTTTACTCACGGGGACATTTGCAATCGACCCGGATGAAGACGACATCTCACCTGGACCAGCCCTGGCCAAACCAACGAATTTAATCGATACGAATGATTACGAATCAGTTGATAAAAACACATATCCAAAGTTTACAAGATTAAATGTTAAGTATTCAGGGAATACAGCGATTATACGATGCAAAGCAACTGGTATCCCTACACCAAACATAACCTGGTTTAAAAACAATGAGTTACTCAAAGATCCTTTGTTACGTTATGGTAACTTTTCCATCACCTTAGAAGATTTGACCCCTTCTGATCAAGGGAACTACACGTGTCATGTCTGTAACATAATGGGTTGCATAGATCATACACATCCGATTGAAGTAATTGATGGTACCCTTGACTATGAACCCTCCACGATGATTCCCAATGAAGAAGAAACCGAACTGGAAGTAGAGCATGAAGAAACCCCAACAGCCAAGCCTAACCAAAACACACTACCAAAATTCGTCCGGAAAAGCATGCCGTTATTCAATGCCAAACCAGCTGGAAGTACCGCGACACTAAAATGTAAAGCAACCGGAAATCCAGCTCCAAACATAACCTGGTCTAAAGATAATGAACTCCTGAAGGATCGGGAACTTGGAAAGGTCCGCTACGGCAGCTTTTCCATCGCTTTGGAAGACCTGGTATCCTCTGATCAAGGAAACTACACCTGTGATGTCTGTAATATAGTTGGTTGTATAAATTTCACCACCCGGTTGGAAGTAGTCGGTAAGTAAATATAATTTAAGAGGAGATAATGAGTTGAATACTGATGGTACCACATTAGAACGCATCAAATCACGACCATTGATAAAAGAGGGCTTTCCTGGTAATCAGACCGTGCTGGTAGGGACCGAAGTCAACATATCCTGCTCGCAGGTCTTTGTTGACCTGCAACCATACGTTGAGTGGATGTACTCAAGGGTATCCATTCTAAACCAGCTCAATGATATATTGTTCAAAAACATTACCGTGTTACATAATGTCTCGTATTCCTATAAGCAGGTATTATTTTCATAGACAAATTTTTAAACTCAAAGGGCGCACATACCATGAATCTGATAGCACTGGTGTTGGTTTTGGTCTTGGTCTATAAGGTGGAAGGTTTATATCTCTATGTGTTTATAATGTGTATAACCCACGCATGTCAACTATTTCCTAACCTCAATTCTTCTAGAGCGTATGTTGAGCAAACCGGTAATCGTGGGGGATATTAGTCACAACACAACGGTGGTGGTTGGTGGTACCGCCAAACTCAACTGCACCCTTCTCACGGATATGAGCACAGCTAAACACTGGTTCAAGAGTCGAATCATTAAGAATGAGACGCAGGTATATGTCTCTATTGGTGACTAACAACCTAACCTCAATCTTTACCAAATAAAACAAAATATTCATGGTACCATTTGTTTTGTAGCTCAATTGGCATGACGAAGTCTATGTCATACCCAATGTAACCTATGAAGATGAAGGTTGGTACACTTGTTACGCAGCCAATTCACTTGGTGCCAGTCTAGCGCATGGGTACCTTCAAGTTGTTGATGGTAAACTGAAATTCAATTGATTGTCTTGCGCAATATATTGATGAGTATTATAGTTCTAGACACGCCATATCGCAATGAAAAGATTTTCTATGTCAGTTTGACTGTGGGTACCATCATCTTCCTCGCAGCGCTGTTAATCACCACTTACTGGTTCAAGAAGTACAAAAGGTATAACAACTTTCACTTTCTTTTGAATCTTTTGATGTTAAGTTGAATTGTGTAATGCAGTGAGAAGATCAAGAAGCTGATTGCGTTGGAAACAGCACGCGCAACATTGGTGACCCAGTGGACAAAGCGGGTCACCGTCGAGAAGAAGTACGATGCCGATAATGCTTCCGAGCCGCTGGTGAGTAGTTCCACTAAACGAAAACTTCTCCCGGAATAGCCGGGAGAGACACAGGACACATCTGCACGAGCAATTCAATTGCGGAAATGGCCCTTGTCTCGTTTACGTCAATTATCTTGAATCTACGTTATATAAAAAAGCGCGCTTCATGATTGCAGCTAATGCCCATTGTGAAAATTGAGAAGCAAAAGTCACAGAACAACAACTCGGCGAATGGCGAAGTAACAGAATATGAGCTCCCGATGGATTCCGACTGGGAGATCAATCGGGAACTAATGGTCCTGGGTAAAAGTCTAGGCGAAGGAGCATTTGGGAAAGTCGTACGTGCCGAAGGCGTTGGATTAATCAAATCCGGACAAATCGGTGTTGTAGCCGTCAAAATGTTAAAAGGTAAATAATGACAACACCCTGTATTATTTACAACTACAATCACATGTGTTTTAATTATCATTAGAGGGCCATACGGACAACGAAATGATGGATCTGGTATCGGAAATGGAGATGATGAAAATGATTGGAAAGCATATTAACATCATCAATCTACTCGGCTGCTGCACACAGAATGGCCCACTGTACGTGGTGGTTGAGTACGCGCCACATGGGAACCTGCGGGATTTCCTGCGCCAACAACGGCCCTCTTCCGGTTATGAACCTGCGTTTGGTATTGTTGACAAGGACAAAAAGAATCACCTCACACAGAAGGATCTTGTCTCGTTTGCGTATCAAGTTGCTAAGGGCATGGAATATTTAGCATCACGTCGTGTAAGTATTATATTAATACAGAATAAGTAACAATGAAGTAGAATGGCGGGAAGTTTAAAATGGCTGAAAGTATTGTCTATGGAAGTATAGTGTACAGTCTCCATAGTGTAGTCAATTGGATTTGATGTTGACGTAGCTGTCAGTAATACAGTGTGATAATACAGTGTGATGGTACTATAGTACTTAGGTTTGAGCTTCATTGCTGGAATGCTAGATGGCGTTAAAGTAGTCAAATAACCAGATGCAGCGGTATTATTGGCTAAACAATTTCTTTATTTTATTTTAAAAAATATATTTTTTTATTAAATAAAAAGTAGCCTATAACCATTCGGGGACCACTAAGAATATGTGCACAAATTTTCATGATGATCGGTTAAGTAGTTTTTGCGTGAAAGTGTAACAAACATCAGGATTTTCGCATTTATAATATTAGTAGGGATTTTTAGGTTATGTTAGTTGTGACATTTTATGTTATTTTACTTTAGTGTATTCATCGTGACCTTGCTGCACGTAATGTCCTCGTCAGTGATGATTATATCCTAAAAATCGCTGATTTTGGACTTGCTCGTGATATCCACTGCAATGATTACTACCGTAAGACGACTGATGGCCGACTTCCGGTTAAGTGGATGGCACCGGAAGCTTTGTTCCATCGTGTGTACACTACACAATCAGATGTATGGTCCTATGGGATTTTATTATGGGAAATAATGACTTTAGGAGGTTAATATTTTAATTATTTATAAAAAAACAAAATTAATGTGTTTTTTTATGTTAGGCACACCGTATCCTTCGGTACCTAGCGTTGAGCGTCTTTTCCAACTGTTGCGTAGTGGTCATCGCATGGAGAAGCCGCCATGTTGTTCACTCGAGATCTATATGCTCATGCGTGAGTGCTGGAGTTATCAACCGAACGAACGACCGAACTTTACCGAATTAGTCGAAGACCTCGATCGCATTCTGACAATCACAGCGAACGAGGAATACCTTGACTTGGGCCTGCCGCCATTGGACACGCCGCCATCTTCGCAGGAATCAAGCGGCGACGATTGCGACGGCAGCTATTATTGAATTCCGCGGCGTACACGTGCGGAATCAGGAATTTAATCTGCTAGTCATGCGGCATTCGTGTGTAAATACAGTATACCACAGATACACAACAAGATGGCAGCCGCGCAGAGCGAGATATGTGTTGTAACAAAAATGATGTGCATTAACTCAGTATTATGTGTGACACCAAAAAAAAATACTAAAACAAACATTTATCGGCATTAAAATGAAAATATTCGTATTTTAGTCGGATAGTATTTAGATATTTGTAGTGTTTATTAAGTTTTTCTCTTCTTTTTGTGTTGAATTTGTTTATACTGCATCAGTGTACCCAGTTCGCCCGGCGCTAAAACACAATGTACATATTTATTTAAATGGAAAATGGCATTTAGCAGAGGAGGGTAGTGCTAGTGGTGGGCGCCCTCGATGTGCAATTTCAAAGTACAAACGTTTAATTGCACGTCGGTTTTTATTTTCCCAATGTACCTATATGGGTACTATTCGCTTTTATGTGCATGCATGACTTTACATTATTATATTTTATTATTACGACGGCGTTTGTTGTTTAATAATAACCGTAATCGTTTTACTCCGACTTTCTAATTGTTTGCGTCCGACGTTATGAAGTGTTTTCAATAAAAAACTGCTAAATATTATAAAAATAAAAATTTACAACATAAAAAGGGATTGGGAATTAAAGGGGCACGAAATGGACAACTCAGGAGTGATTGAGTGTGGTGTATACTGCATACAACCCGCAAAAAGTGGTGGGGGTAGAGAGAAAGGAGTGAGTGACCTTGAGAACTGCGACACAGTTTACTGCTGGACGACTCAGGCAAGACTAAGCGTGGTGTGCACTGCGCGCTGCGTTTTTATACCTGCGGGTTTGCACACAACCCGCAAAAAGTGGTGGGGGTAGAGAAAAAGGAGGGAGTAACCGCGACTGGACGACTGAGCACGGTGCGCACTACGCGCTGTCCTCTAACACCGCACGACCCGCAAAAAGTGGTGGGGGAAAGACAATGAACAGAGGAACCTACGCGATGAGGGCTGTTCTCTTATACCGCATAATCCGCAAAAAGTGGTGGGGGTAAAATACAAAGATTAAAAATATAAAATGTGAAAACTTTGAATCTTTGAAACTAGATGGAATTCACAAATGAGTCTAAGCTTGTCTGAGCATGCGGCACTCTAATTGCCCTAATTCATTATAATTAATTCGCTAATTTCGACTACTATTTGTTATTGGAAGGAATTTGGGCCTTTAATTAACGCGCGCCGGCTACCTACCACTTTCCACTGCACGCTGCACCCGCCATTTAATAGCTGCCTAGCTCCAGGAGTTTTCCAACTTGATGCGAAACGTGACGACCGGATTTTAGACTCTCAAACTTCCTCCACCAACAAAAAAATAACACAAAACGTTTAAATATTTACACATCAAACGTCCACCCAAATAAAATTATGCAAAAACCAACAAGAAACAAGAATAGATCGAAGTTTGATCAAAAAAAAATTCTTTTCATCCCTCTATCCCTATTCGGGCATGTTGTACTTTTTTCTAATAACCCTCAAGCAAAAAACCTAGCTAGCTTGAATTTAATCTTGATAGCAGATAAAAACCCGCTATGGAAGGCAACGAGTTGGGGTGGCAGGCGCGGAGTTTTCATGGGGAGTGGGTGTGGGCATTGAAACAGCGTCTAGCTTCTATTCTCCGGACATTACGCAGACGGGCGCACGAGATTCGTGCACGGCGTTCACCCCAGCGAGAATGTGTGGTGCTCGGACGTGTGCGATCCATCATCGCTTGACAGTCGCATGATTGCCGCCCCCACACGTACACATTCACCTAAAACACAATGTCACGGGGTGGGTTTAGCACATTTCATTTTGGTAATGTTTTAAAAACGAGTATTACTCATAAATCAATAAAATTAATTATGTTTGGTTGCATACCCAACCTAACCTAACCTAATATAATCCAATTAAAAATAAGTTGTGGAATGCTCTTGGTTATAATTGGCTGGTTGCAAGCGGCGGAAAAGGATGAGAAACATGAAGAAAACTTGTTAGGATTTTTCATTTTCAATTTGGCGAAGAACTAGCAACGCTACGATAGCCACCAGCTACATTTTTATTTTTTATTTTCCGCCATCGTGTGTTGGTTATTCTACTTTCGTATCCCACCTGCAGGGTTCGCTGTGTGTTGGTGTGTGATGCGCTTCGTTTATTCTGTATTGGCTCGCAGCAATATAACGGTGCAGTCAGTCGGGGTGTGCGATTTAAGGGCGCCCGCGAGGATCGTAAAATTTTTGAATCAAACCTGCGTGTAAATTATTTTACATTTACATCTTCTATTCCCGCGGGGATTATCGTTTCATTTTTTCCCATCATGTCACACACTCAGGACCGGATTACTATATGCAACCCAACATACACGCAAGTATGTATAAAGTATAATAAAATGTTTTTTTGATGTTTCTAAGCCGTTCCTGCCTTGATGTTGTACTTGTACTTGTTCCGGGAAGCACAAACCTTAATCGCATTTAAATATAAATTGTTTTATTAAAAGAAAGCGCGTTGGCGGGACGAAAAAAGAAGGTAAACGGCCACTTGCCTTCGGGTCTTCGGCTCCTCTTCGCGAGTTTATTATGTTTTATGATAAGTGGCAGTTCATGTCGGAGAGCTTTTATACTCCAGCGTATAACCATGACTGCCAAGGCATAAATCCACGCTGGGAAAAGCTCAAGAAAGTTGCGCGTTGCCGCGTTTATGTTTAATATTAGAAACATTTGATGCTGTTTGGTAACATCCTTGTTTTGTGTATGTTCGGTGGATGTTCTTCATTTGCGCGCGTTCGTTCTCCGATTTGTTTGTTTGTTCTACCGCTTAACGAGAACACACACCCGAATCGGCAAGTGGAATCTTTTTATTTAGTTTTAGTGTTTTCGCAAACTGTTGGCATAAATGGCGAACGGCAAACCGGATGTAATCCTTGTTTTCCACTTTCGCACTATCGCCGCCATTTTGTTGTAATGTAGGCACTTTAGTGCTCCGCCGCCGCTGTTTTACATTTTCGGTTTAAGCGGTGCATAAACACTCGGCCATCGTCGTCGACACAACAATAAGTTGGCGGGGAGCAACCGGCGTCCGGTCGGGGACAACAACGAGTTCCAGTTGTATACTTGTGCGGTGTAAGTGTATGCATGTTCGTAAAGTATAAATTGGATTGCGGACGACGTTGTGATGGAGAATAATTTGATAGAAAAGCAATTTGTGTTCTACTTACCCTAGTTTGGTAAGTACTAACAGCATGTTTTAGATTTTTTGATGCTGTGGGCGTTGGGATTGCAATAAATTAACAAAATAAACGCTAAAATACATCTACATTAAATTCTCTATCTGATAATATTTTGTTTATAATTCTGTGTTTGTAAAGACCTGAGATATTTAACGGTAAACATTAAACATGAAATTATTTTCAGTTTTTTAATTGACAACTTTAATTGTTTATAACTTTTAAACTATTTTTAGTATTTATCCAACAAAACTTAAGAATATATCTATGTTAAATTCTCTATCTGATAATACTTTGTTTACAATTCTATGTTGGTAAACACCTGAGATATTCAGTGATGAAATTAAAAAATGAAATATTTTTCAATTTATTACTAAAATGGACAAACTTTAATTGTCAATAACTCATAAACTATTTTTACTACTTAAAAAACAAAAATTTATAATTAATCTACATCAAATTCTCTATCTGATAGTAGTTTGTTTACCATTCTATATTTGTAAACACCAGAGATATTCAGTGGTAAAGTTTAAAAATGAAATCATTTCCAGTTTATTATTAAAATTGACAAACTTTAATTGTCAATAACTCATAAATTATTATTTAGATTTAACCGACAAGACATCAGAATATATCTACATTAAATTCTCTATCTAATAACACTTTGTTTTCATTTCTATGTTTGTAAACACCTGAGTTATTTACCGCTAAAGTTAAAAAAACACAAAAAAATTCTTTTTCTCACTGCTTAGACAAGTTTAATCCTTGAACAAATCCCCTATAACCACAACTTTCCTCAAATTGAACCCTAGATCTCTAGTGTAGAACCAGTTGGAATGACTCGGATGACAGCTCCGTGCCGACTTTTGAATATGTGAATATGCAAATGCGCCGCTTCCGCCCGCGTTATTTACTTAATGAAATCCAGTCAGTGAGTCAGTGATTGATAATTGAATTAACCGACGCTGAAACGTCTCCGGGCGAACTTTAATCCGGCAATCCGACAATCCAAGTCGAGAGTTGCTGCGCGCAAAATTTCCGGCTTCCGCTTTCGCTCTTGCACACACATCTGTTGCCGAAACGCGTCGGTGTCATTTATTCATGAATGCGTCGGTTTGGTACGAGTAGGTAACCTCTTCCGGTGCGACAAGTTTTCTACGTTGCATGCAGCATATGAGCGCCGCTCCAACCCGGAAAAGGGACGCGAGTTGTCTCTGGGTCATAAATATGAGCATTACGCAACCGGCGTTGTGAAATTGGAACAGCTATAGACAAATGCGACGTAATTGTTTAGGATTTGCTGTCTTAGATTCACATGTTTACATTGGCACAAAATGGCGGCGATGGGAAACTTAGTTCCAGCATATCTATATATTCCTAATCCGAGTTTGAGTTGGCGTTGGCGTAATACGGATGTAATGCCATTGTCGCGGTGATAATTTATCGAAACACTTTGTACGCGTCGACAGAACGCGGACGCGTATCAATCTTTCAGATTAGCGCGCGATTTGTCATCAGATTTGTTTACAACACATGTGTGCCCGGAAAAAGATGGCAAAGTAATAGTAATTTATCTGCAATTTATATTTTCCTAATGCAATCTGATAAGATAATTCAAGTTTGATATGCAAAATGCAAAATACTCGCTCGGTGTTATGTGGAAACGTATAAACATTTATCGCGTCATGCACGTAATTGGGGTGATTGGCGAGGGGGCGGCTGTACGCATTACACTCTATCAATTATCTCGTAATATGTGAGTAATGGCCGTGCATTAGTTTGGCGGTTTAATATTCATGATGCATAGAAATTAGGAATTTATTTCGATAAAACTGATTGATTTTCTATTGTGCATAAATTTGTTTTTAATTATTTACGAGGAACATATTGCATAAATATTTAAACAAAGTATTGGGTTTAATAGAGTATTAAATTGTGAATCGTTTAAGGTATTTTTTGTTATTGTAGGTTAATTTTTATGACCTACAGAGCGTTTCAAAATTTTAATATAATTGATTGATTTTCATTATGCATACATTTGTTTTTAATTATTAACAGCTAAAATACAATCAAAAGATTTATACAAAGCAACGTATCTTATAGAGTATTAAATTGTGAATCGATTAAGGTGTTTTTTGTTATTGTAGTGTAATTATTACGACCTACAGGACGTTTCAAAATTGACGTAAAAAAAGCATTTTTAAGTTTTTATAAAAATTTACATTTTTTAATTATCAATAACTCAGAAACTAATAAAGATAATCCAATATTTTTTTCTTGAAAACATAGATAATTAAACCTACTTTAATAATAAATAAAGTCCCTAGTACAAATTAGACGTTTTATACGTGAATAATGACTTTGAAATTAAAATTCCCTTTTGTAATTACCATTCCGTAAACATTAACCAAACGCAAGCGCGACGCAAAAATAAAACATAAACTAGATGCAATCTGCAGTTGTGTTGCCGTCTCCACAGAAATTTACATTAATATAGACCCGAGTCTCGCAACAAAGTTTATATTTAACTGGAATTAGTTATTCGATGTTACGATTCGTGGCGTTTTGCTTTCTTCCGAAATTTTTCCTCGGTGTGTGCGTCTGTAGGTATGTAAATGTGTATTCGCCGGAGACGGCGTATCGAATATTAATTATTCAGCTTCCCTTCGAGTGCTTAATGTATGCGCGGGCGTCGAGCGCTAATTCGCATTTCTATTAGTTTTGTATGTAAATCCGCGCGATACTCGAGAATCTGCAATAAACTTCGACATTACCATTACGAGCGGCGGCGGTGGCGGCGGCGGAGCACATCAAAACGAAGATGGCAAATTAAAAAAAAGACAAATCGTGAGTTTTTTTCTTGGTGCGTTACCGCAATCGAAGTTTACATTTTTTCCTTGGTGGAGGCGCCGCGCGGACTTGAAGCGCTCGTAAAGCTGTTTTAATTTCGAACTAATCGATTTTTATTTTCGGCTTTGAGCTTTCCACTCGGGCGCCGCGCGCGTCTTAATTGCTTTTTTAGATTCGCTTGCATCCGGCGTTTAATTTTTGCTCTTTTTATCGTCTTTGCAAGCAAAAACCTCGCCGAAATCTTTTCCTGGCAAAACACATCAAGTGTTGCGGATTATATCGACGGGATCAAAGCTCAAGGGGCGAGAAAACCCAATAAAAAAATAAAACTGTTTTTAATCAAAACAAAAAAGTAAAAAAAAAAAATACTTGTGCGCATGCGCGTGTATTATACCGAAGCAATCAACGCTCAATTCGATACAATCACGGCGTGCACGAGTAGACACCACCCCTACACTCGCATTACTCTTATCGCTTTCCAGTTCCATCCGATTCTGTATTAAATTATGATATTACCTCTCTAAATTACGCAAATTTCCATAAATTTACCGCCGCCATCTATCTCACCCGGCTCGAATTACTTGATTACTCATACAACTATTATATCCGTGCGATAGACTCCGACATTACTTTTATTACACGCACACACGAATAAACACATCGGGTATCGGCGCGAGGGTGAAGTAAAACAGTGAAAGCGCCATGCATGCGATTGCGGACGTGCACAACATGCAAACCAAACACGACCCGAGGGTAGTGTGGGCATAAACTCGACGTTTACTAATTACCGAATTGCATTTATGCAAAAATTCTTATATTACGATCAGATAGAGAAGTGCACTTTGGGAACGGGGAGACGGAAGGATTTCCACGCACGTAAATTATAGATTCGTCATTTTTCTATTATAGGAGGAAAAAATATGGGGGAAAGGTGGATAGGGAAATAATTTGGCTGTTTACATCATAAAATACCGCAAAATTTGACCAAAAAAAAAACCAAAAAATTCACTTTTTAGCCCTTTTAATTTTGTTTTTTGGACCTTTTATCCCACGAAATTTAATTATTTTATATTCTTCCCTGATAGAGAATTTTCCAATCTTTCATAATCAACTATTCGTTGGTAGCTATCGCAAGTTTTTTCTTAAGATGCTTTTATGATAAAATTTCATCTCTCAAATTTCCGTTTTAACTATCCTATCTGATAGAAAATAGTTCGTAGATTCAGACGCTGCAATCAAATCTTAAATATCTCTTTTAGTTTCAGAGATATTCGCGATTGAATAAAATGGGCAAATATTTAAAAATGTCACTTTTTAGCACTTTTAGTTGCGTTTTTCAACCTTTTACTCTAGGAAATATAATTATTTTATGCTTTTATCTGATAGAGAATTTTCCAATCTTTCATAATCAACTATTCGTTGGTAGCTATCGCTTTTAGTTTAAGAGATATTAATTATTGAAAATCGTCGAAAAAAAGTATCAAGTAATTTTTTTCTTAAGAATGAAAATTTTATCTCTCAGATTTCAATTTTAACTATCCTATCTGATAGAGATTAGTCCGTAGATTAAGACGCTGCGATCAGATCTTAAATATCTCTTTTAGTTTACGAGATATTCGCGATTGAATAAAATGGGCAAAAATTGAAAAATGTCACTTTTTAGCACTTTTAGTCGCGTTTTTCAACCTTTGACTCTAGGAAATATAATTATTTTATAGTTTTATCTGATAGAGAATTTTCCAATCTTTCATAATCAACTATTCGTTGGTAGCTATCGCTTTTAGTTTAAGAGATATTAATTATCAAAAATCGTCGAAAAAAAGTATCAAGCACCCCCCCTTGGCAATTTTTTTCTTAAGAATGAAAATTTTATCTCTCAGATTTCAATTTTAACTATCCTATCTGATAGAGATTATTCCGTAGATTAAGACGCTGCGATCAGATCCTATTTATCTGTTTTAGTTTACGAGATATTCGCGATTGAATAAAATGGGCAAAAATTGAAAAATGTCACTTTTTAGCACTTTTAGTCGCGTTTTTCAACCTTTGACTCTAGGAAATATAATTATTTTATAGTTCTATCTGATAGAGAATTTTTCAATCTTTCATAATCTGCTATTTGTAGGTTGCTATCGCTTTTAGTTTAAGAGATATTAATTATCAAAAATCGTCGAAAAAAGTATCAAGCACCCCTTGGCAATTTTTCTTAAGAATAAAAATTTCATCTCACAGTTTTCCGTTTTAACTATCCTATCTGATAGAGAATAGTCCGTAGATTAAGACGCTATAAGTATTATTATTATTATTTGTTTATAAGTATTAATATATTTTGCATGTGCAAAATGAAGAAATGTGATGCTGAAGACGCCACATAAAGTTGTAACCGACATAACGCTAAGCAAACACAAATTCCGTTTCTTTCCTTCCTCTCCACACTCCTCTCACGTTTACATTAATAAAGTACCGAGTTTGAGCTGGAAACTTGAATAAATAGAACTTCTCGAGGGCGCTCCTCTTGCTCGTAATTATGCGAATATAATAACGCGCATGCGCACGCGCACCTCGATAACAACGCACCCTCTTTTTCATTTTGATTCATTTCCCGTGATTGTTTCGTTTTCATTCGAAACGAAAAACCTGCGAAACCTGCACAGTCATACAAATACAAATTGATGCAGGAGAGGCCTGCCGGCGACGACGGCGGCAGCCAAAAACGGCCGCATCCCTCTGCTAAGGGTCGTTAGCGCGCCGCGCCGACAAATAATTGATATTCTTTGCCTTTCGCGAGAGAACCAAGGGATACAGTAATTAAAATAACTCACTCAAATTGCAGCTATTTAGGCAACTGCGGGGGCTGCAAAGGTTCATGACCCTAAATCGACGCGGAAAAAATCACGATTAAAGTTTAACTGTCCAAGTTTCCGTAATAGTAAGTGCTTGTAGTTTAACCTAAATACCAAAACTTTAATCCGATTAATAAATCACCAGTGATTAACGTTAAAATAAAATACTGGAGTTTATTCATTGCGAATAAACAATGAATTATTAAAAATTAAGTTAAAAAATCTTGTTTTTTTGGAGAAAATAATTTTTTATGTCAAATTTGTTATTTTTTAATAGCAAAAAATTATGTATAAAATGTGTAATTAAATTCTCTACAATTTGGTATATTTTTTATTATTCTACATTAAAAACTTTGATAGATATTTGAGTTTTAATGAAAACTAAATTAAAAAATTCTAATTTTTGAGGAAAATTAAATTTTACGTCAACTTTTAAATACTTTTCTGTAGTATTAAGCTATACATAACATGTGAAATTGAATTATCTATGATTTAGTAAAATTTTTATTATTTTATATTAAAAACTTTGGTAGATATTCATGTTTTATTGAAAATTAAGTAAAAAAATTCCGTTTTTTTTGTGTAAAATATATTTTATGTCATATTTTCCAACTTTTCACGAACTAACAAGCTATTATTTTGATGTGGAATTAAATTCTCTTTAATTTGGTATATTTGTTCATATTTTACATTAAAAACTTTCGTAGATATTCGAGTTTTATTAAAATTTTAGTTCAAAAATTCCTGTTTTTATTTTGTTAAAATTATATTTTATATTAAATTTACTACTTTTTCAATACAAAAAAGTCATACATAAGATACCTAATTAAATTCTCTTTGATACCAAAAAACCAAAACTTAAATTCGATCAATAAATCTCCCATGATTAACTTAAATAAAATACTCGACTTTATTCACTGCGAATATTTGCTCCATAATGAATTATGATGGCTATTTTTTACGTTTTAAGATTCATAAAGTCGAGATTCTTTATCTTTAGCCTTAGATATATCATTATTTTCCAAAACATTAAACGTGTTGAGAGTGTAGCCGTCGACTGCGCGCGCTTTGTCATTCCTGCACCGGGAGGCGGAAGAAAAACTCCTGCTTGAACTTTATCGCCACTTTATGCAAGCGCGCGGCGTCTGGAAAGCATTCGAGCAATTCAAATAGTCATCCCTTGCGTTGCACATCAAGTGCAAAACATTTTTCACTAGTGCAGCGCCCATTTTTTCCCTCTTTTCGTCTTCTTCTGGTTTATTTTTCAAAAAGTGGATTTATACTTACACAAGTTCAGAAACGGGTATTACCAGGCTGTATTACAAGTTATTAAGGTTCGTGTCCTGGAATAATTAGGATATCCAGCGAGCGCGGCTCTCTGACTTGTTGGTGGATGCGAAAGAAGCTTGCTTGTTGGGTGCACGAGCGACGTTCATTAAATATGCTCAACAGGACTACACCGAGCTGATTTAATCAGCCATCATGGGCCTCCGCGCGCTGTAAATACGTTTACTTTGCGTCGCCGCCTCCCGATCACATACACACGGGTGCTACGCAGTGTGTGATAAAAACCACGCACGTAGCAAACGATGTTTACACGTTATATTAAACGCAATTACTTCTTTCACACGAAATTGATCATTTTGGAGGAGAAATTTGTCAAAAAACTGAAAATTTTGGGAAAAATTTGAATTTTATGATAATTTTGGACAAAAAATAAAAAAATCTTACTAAATTTAGTTGTAAATGATAATATTATGGTGTATTTCAGCAAAAAAAATGGGAAAAAGTGGTAAAAAAGTACAATTTTTTAAAAATTTTGGTCAAAAAATAAGAAAAAACTGCGTTTTTGGCAAAATTTTACACAAAAAATATCAAATTTTGATTGTAACTATCAAATAATAAAATAATAAAAGCAAATAATTTTTGTAAATTACAATATCTGATAGAATTTTTCAAAAAAATGTAGAAAAAAATGCAAAAAATGTGAAATTTTAGTCAAATTTTGTCTAAAAATTAGAAAAAATTGCGTTTTTAGCAAATATTTTCAACAAATAATATAAAATTTCGATTGGATCTATCAAATAGAAACAAATATGTGATGTAAATAACATTGTATGATAGTATTTTTCATTAAAAGAGTTTAAAACAACAAAAAATGTGATTTTTTTGTAAAATTTTGTCTAAAAATGAGAAAAAAATGCGTTTTTAGCAAAAATTTCACACAAATAACATAAAATTCCACTAGTAACTATCAAATAAAATCAAATATTCCTATTAATCAAATTTATACGCAGTCAATTTGAGTTTCGAGTGCGTAAAACTTCCGAAATCGAAGTTTTAGTGTCATATTTCAGGCGCGACACGCTGAAAACGATCGCAAGTTATGCGCGGCAAACATAAAGTTGATTTTTCATTGCGTGCGCTCACCTAACCGACGAAAAACGACAGGTATGCCGGAAAAAATGTAACTTATCTAATTTTCCACTCGAGTGATGACGGTAAAACTTTCTACGATCACTTATATATCACATAAACTGCTTTCCAAGACGTTTCGGACACAGAAAATCATATTGCACGCATAAAAAAAATATTAAAAACCTTCTAGGGTGAGGGAGATTACTCTGCTAATTTAATTTACTAAGTAATAACTCACAGGGATAATTAATGCATGGTTATAATGGTATTCAAACTAAAAAAAGAATTGAGTGCTGGGTGTTGGGTGTTGGGATGTAAAAAAGAATAGATTTGCATAATTTGTGTCTCTGTGTCGCGTGAATGGGACACAAAAAATTAAATATATAGGCATTTCGCACGGCAGACACGCGAAAATATCCACCAATTTGTTTTTCTCGCTTGCCGCCCAACTGGGGCGCATTTAAATATTGCAAAGCGCGTCGCGTTTAATTTTTAGCGCTGATCCCTTTTGTATAAAATATGACGGCGCGCCGGCAGACACACCCAGCACAAACAGAATATCTGCACACACATACGCCGCCTGCCAAAGGGGCGGCGGCGGCGGCGGCGGCTTAAATATGCACACGCGTCGCACACTTTGTTTCTCACGTCCGTTCGGAAAATTCGCGAGCGCGCGTGCTGCTCAAATCCCGACTTAATCGAGGCATTAACTAAAAATGTGTCGGCGGAGGTGCTACTGTCATTTGAGCCGGAAAACGGCGAAGAGTTTGAGTTGGAATTTGCACCCACGCCAGTGCGTGAAGTCAAGCAAGGTGGCATTAATGCGAAGGGATGCGTCTATATTCTCGTCACATTCTTGACATGTGCACATTAACACGTCTAAAGGGGATGTTATTATGTTAACTTAGAATTTTACACATGGATAAAGATATTTTGCTTGCTTTTCTGCAAAAATTTGAGAAAAACTGTGTTTTTTTTTTGTTTAAATTTAAGATTTTGATAAGATAAATTAAAGTTTTGTTGATAACAGATAATACATTAGATAGAGAATTAAATTATCTATGATTTAGCGTATTTGTTATTATTTTACACTAAAAACTTTTGAAGATATTCGAGTTTTTTTGAAAATAAAGTTAAAAAAATCTTGTTTTTTTGGTAAAAATAATATTTTACGTTATATTTTAAAATTTTTTCAGTTATAACAAGCTATGCATACGATGTGAAATTAAATTATCTATCATTTGATATATTTGTTAATATTTTACAGTAAAAACTTTCAAAGATATTTGAGTTTTAATAAAAATTAAGTTAAAAATTTTCAGTTTTTTCTTGTAAAATTATATTTTATATCACATTTGATAGAATTTCCGAGATAAAAAGTAATATATAAGATACGTATTTAAATTATCTACAATTTGGTATATTTTTTATATTTTACAATTTAAATTTTCGAAGATATTCGAGTTTTATTGAAAATTTTCTAATTTTTCTAATTATTTTGCAAAAATTTCACCAAAAACCCTTAATTTTTGCAATTTCCCTGCAGATTAAAACATTTTGCACATGGTTAATCCCAAATAGCACTCGTAAACCTCCAACTTTTCGCCGCCCATAACTTTGATGATGAAAAGAAAGAAGTTATTCATTTTGCGCGCATATTTCTCCGAATGCCGGCAGCGCAACCAAGTACACGCCGTAGTTTGGTTGCGTCTTGGCAAACATTTTCGTGCATGAACAATTTAATAAAATTTTATCAACTGTAATAACGAAAATAGCGGATAAGCATTTAAGCTCGAAACTAGAGCGACCGCTCGAGCGCCACTAGTAGTGCCTACTCGCTTCAAAGGTAAAGAGCGGCTAACACGGCTAAAGCAAGCAGAAAGCAGCGCGAAAGACAGCCGCGGTCGTTTTTCTTCGAGATATACGCCGATTTTCCGCTCACGGAATGATAATTTTGCGCAATTCGCAATTGAAACTTGAATGGGCGAAGGGATGAAGGATTTCAATTAAAAGCTTTGACTTACAGCGCGAAAAAAATCAATTTTGCTATAATTGCCTATTCACAAGCTTTGAATTTCAAACTGATTTAATTATAACTATTAAAAAGTTAATTTACTACATAAATGTAATATCAAAGTATAGAAAACTGAAATATTGGTTGCCTATAGTCTTTTAAATATTTCTCGTCTTATTCTATTGTAAAAAATTAGTTTTAATTGCAATTTACGGCAAAATCATGATAAAAATGTATAGTAAAATGTAATATTGGTTGCCTATAGTCGTTTAACACATTCATATTTCATTTAACTGCAAGAAATGAGTTTTTATAGCAATTTACTGCTAATACGCGATGTCAAAGCATAGTAAAATGTAATATTGGTTGCCTATAGTCATTTAACACATTCATATTTCATTTACCTGTAAAAATGAGTTTTAATACCAATTTACTGCAAATACGTGATGTCAATGCATAGTAAAATGTATTATTGGTTGCCTATAGTCGTTAAACAAACTCACATCTCCTTTAACTGTAAAAAAATAGTTTTAATAGCAATTTACTGCAAATACGTAATGTCATAGCATAGTAAAATGTAAGACTGGTTGCCTATAGTCATTTAACAAATCCACATTTCATTTAATTGCAAAAAATAGGTTTTAATAGCAATTTACTGCTAATACGTGATGTCAAAGCATAGTAGAATGTAATATTGGTTGCCTATAGTCATTAAACACATTCATATTTCATTTAACTGTAAAAAATAGTTTTAATTGCAATTTACTGCAAATACGTGATGTCAAAGCATAGTATAATGTAATATTGGTTGCCTATAGTTATTTCCGCTTAACATATTCACGTCTCCTTTGACTGCACCTCAATATTAACTTGTATAAATACAGTCAAGATAAATATGCATTTCATACACTGTGCCACATTGTTTTGACTTATGAAACAAGAAGAGTCTGTCTGGCGTCTGGCGGGCGCTAATGCGTGCCGTGCATGTGCACCGCCGCTAAATAGAGCCACCGGCGGCACACGTAGAGACAAAAGACTCCACTATCCCGCCGAAATAAAACAAAATTAATATTTACATCACGTTGTGTGCTTCAACTTCATTTCATCCAACATACAAAAGACGGATGTACAGCAATAAAATCCAACGAATTAAATTAAATTTTTTTGTAAATTTTTGCTTATTTGTCACGAGATCATTGTCTACGTCTTCATAAATTGCAAAATTTATGAGAAGAAAGTAGAGAAAAGTAGTTAAAAATTTATTTCCGTTTTTTACGAGTTTTTACGAGCGTTGATCACTTAATTTGTTTCGCGTTCGCCGAGAGAGCGACAGACAGGCGATAACAACAGCCGGAAACTCGTTCGTGGCAAGTTTGTTGCGCGACACACAATAAACAACACCGAATAGGAATAAAACAACAATGCGTGACTCGCGCGTGAAAAAACTCCAGCGACGTGAGATGCGTTACAAGTTTTTAACTCGTAAAAATAAAAAATTTTCAGGTAAAAAAATATTAATTTATTTTTGGTTGTATGAGTACAGGTAGATGATGGAAATACAATGACTGCGATGTAATCTTTATTCACGGCGCAGGGTAAAGCTAGGATGGGATGAAATATATGATCTATTATTACCAAGTGAAATGAAGTCGGCGTGCGGTTGGAAATGCTGGAAATCATGGAAGCGCAAGTGCTGCGCCGGTACGCGTGCTATAAAAAGTAAAAACCAACGACATTGCTTCGGGATTCCGACTGGAACTGAAACAGAAGCTGCAGTGGCTCCAGTGATACCTAGATATATACATTCGTGTACAACTGCATAATATGCGCGTCTCATAATTTTCCACGGCGCTTCTTAACACCGGTACGACCACGTTTTGCATTCCACATCTTTGGTTTATAGTATACTATTATTTACAACTACATTTCTTTGCCAAAAGGGAAAGAAAAATGTAAAAAAGTGGTTTTAAGTAAAAATTGTGAAAAAATTTATTTTTTTGTTTAAATTTAAGATTTTTGCAATATATATTTTGTTTTTGTTGATAATTGATAATAAATTAGGTAGGGAATTAAATTATCTATGATTTGATATATTTGTTTGTATTTTACAATAAAAATTTTCGAAGATATTCGAGTTTTATTGAAAATTAAGTAAAAAAATCATATTTTTTGTGTTAAAATAATATTTTATGTCATATTTTATAGTTTTTTTAGTTATAACAAACATTGTATAAGATGTGGAATTAAATTATCTATGATTTGATATATTTGTTTATATTTTACAATAAAAACTTTTGAAGATATGCGAGTTTTATTGAAAATTAAGTAAAAAAATTCTATTTTTTCTGTTAAAATAATATTTTATGTCATTTTTTATACTTTTTTTCAGAAATAATAAACTATGTATAAAATGTGGAATTAAAATATCTATGATTTGGTATATTTTTTAATATTTTATATTAAAAACTTTTGAAGATATTCGAGTTTTATTGAAAATTAAGTAAAAAAATCATGTTTTTTCTTTTAAAATTACATTTTATGTCATATTTTATAGTTTTTTAGTGATAACAAATCATAAATAAGATGTATGATTAAATTATCTACAATTTGATATGTTTGTTAATATTCTGCAATAAAAACTTTCGAAGATATTCGAGTTTTATTGAAATTTTAGTAAAAATTTCAGTTTTTTTTTTGTTAAAATTATATTTTACTTCAAATTTACTAATTTTTCTGTGATAATAAATAATGTATAAGATGCGTAATTAAATTCTCTTTGATTCAATATCTTTCCCAATATTCTACCTTAAAAACTCTTCTAGATATTTCACTTTTTCTGAAAAATTTTCCAAAGAAAAATAAATTTTTATTTTTCCTTCATTAAAATTATATTTCATACGACATTTTTGTTACTCTTGCAGATAACAAGTAGTGAATACGAACTGGTTGTGTTGGCTTTGTTTAGATTTGTATTTCACCTCCGAGGCGCAACCTCCGTCATCACATTTCAAGATAGGTATCAGTCGTTTCTTGCAAAAGTAATTTCACACCGTGAACTTTTGCGAACAACGCGAAAAAATAACTTTCCTTCCTGGTATCTCCGCCACATTCATGCTGCAACAGCGGCGGTGGCGGCAGCAGCAACGGCGGTGGCGGTAGTTGCAAGTTACGACCGCCACCCCTTGCGGTTAAGATGAATGTCGTCGCTTCAGGCAACGCATTATGTTTTGTCATCACTTAAAACTGATATTACACATATTTCCAACACAAATTTTGATTTTAAATATTATTCATGCTTTATCATAATTAAATCTAATTATGGAAATGGAAATAATGTCGAAAATTAATCATTTACATTCGATGATTGAAAACAAAATTAATAAATCAAATTTTACCAGTGTTAAAATGAATTTTAAATTATTTTTGTCTATTTTCACTGTTTTTCAAAACAAAAAGTGGTATTTTATGCACGGTCGTGACTAAAGTACTTTAATCACGAGTTTTAGTCACGGGTTTTAGTAGATTAATCACAAAATTCATTAAAATTAATTTCAGCCATACTAAAATGAACTATAAATTACTTTCGCGTTTAATAAAAATTAGGCAACATCTACGCACATGAAACCGGAAGAAGGAAAAAAACCCTCTCGCAATTCCGTAACGGCTGCGTCCTGTGCGCCTGTTTTGGCAATTTTAACTTATTTTTGTCTATTTTCACGGTTTTTCAACACAAAAAGTGGTACTTTAAGCACGGTCGTGACTAAAGTACTTTATTCACGGGTTTAGTCACGGGTTTAGTAGATTGATCACAAATTTCATTAAAATTAATTTCATCAGTACTAAAATGAACTATAAATTACTTTCGCGTTTAAAAAAAATTAGGCAGCATCTACGCACCGGAAACCGGAAGAAGAAAAAACCCCTCTCGCAATTCCGTAACGGCTGCGTCCTGTGCGCCTTTTTTGGCAACTCTGGCAACTTTAGCCTGTTTTGTTTTCCTTTTAGCAAGAAGTCTGTCGACCGGCGTCTTGTGTATAGGGTGTGCGGTGTGGCGCGCGTAGCGGGGGCAGCAAGTGAACACCAACTTCGGCTTCGGCGCAAACTCTACCGTTCTACACTCTACACTTCGGTTGCGTTCGACCAGCGGCGTCAGTCCGTTGCCGGCGCTTGTGTCGACGAGTCGGCCGCGTATTCCACACCTAGTTCAAAACACGCGAGAAAACAACAAACACCGCGCGTGATAACAGACTAAAACACGATATAAAACTCGTTTGACCAGTGCTACAAAACGTACAAAACGAACAAAACTCTTGCTAATTTCATATTCAACACAAACCGAATTAATAAAATTTGTATTTTAATTAAATATGTGTTGCGATATCACGTGTTACAAGGACATAACACAACCCCTACGAAGGCGCTGTTTCTAAGTGAGTACATACCGAATGATTTCTACTTTTTAAGTGTGTAATTAGTGAAATTTTAATTGCACACACCCCGTCGACAATTACACTCTTGCTGTACTATGACTACACCCTTTTACAACCCTTTTAGGAAGTTATGAAAGGGGCGATCAAAATATTTTCTAAATATGTTGGGTTGTAGTAAATTATCAGTACTAAAAAAGGGGTGTGGATTAAGTGCATCGGGAAAATTTTAATTACAATAGGATATTAAATATCAAGTGGGATAATGGGAGTTTTAGTCACGAGCGTAGCAAACGTTTAATCAATCGAGTGTTTAATAAGGTTTAGCCACGTGTTGCTTACGTAATTTTTCTATTTCTACTGATTTGCGCATGCGTAAGCTCCATCCCGTGACTAAAACCCGTGACTAAAGTATTTTACTCACAATTTTGCCCGTCCGTGTTTAAAATACAACTTTGTGTGTTTCTAAACCTTAGAAAACTTTGTGGAAATATAAAAATATTCATTTTTTATTATATAATACCTAATGTTTTCTATTTATAAAAATTTTTCTTTTTCGTCACCGAAAATAAACTCGCCAACAAACCGCCATTAATACACGCGCCGCGCCAGCTTCACAATGTAATCTCTGACAAAACGGCGTGCGTGGAACAAAATAACTCGGAATGCGTGGGTGCGACGTGTGTTTCGAATTAAAACATTCGAGAATCCGTGTGTCACATGTTCGCACTTAGAAATGCAATTAGATTTAATAACATACTAAACTCACACTCACCAATATAAAATTAAATATATTTAGATTTTATTATATCGTTATGAAATTCGGTGGCGAAAATCTCTCGTAATTTCTCCGTATTTTCACTCATAATGAACATTTAACACAAACTTTTACCGGCCGTAATTAAATCCGAACGGCGTGCGCTCATGAAAGTTTGACCCGCGTTCGCTTTTTTTTAATTAAACCCCTCGTTCAGCTGATTATTAAGGGATAAACGATCGGCGATAATGAACCATTTTAAAAGTCGTATTATCCAACGCTTTGTCTGCGAAATTAAAAATATAATATAGGCAACCAATATTGAATGCGCATATAAATATTATTCATACACATATCTGTTACGTTTACATAATTAAATTTAATTAATCAAGTGGAAATATACCAGTGAATAGTAAATATAAATTGAAAACAAAATTTGAGTAGATTTTTAATATAGGCAACCAATATTGCATTTTTCAATACTAATATTAACTTAATTACGAATATCAAACGTGAAACATCGATGGACTAATTAATAATACTCTCAGCCTGTGCGATATTTAAATGCAGGGCGCGTTGTCCAACCACCGCCGCCTCCAGTGGTGTGGTTAATGTAAACGTATTCAAATTCGGGTCGCCTTGATTAAAAGGCCAATTTTCTTCCAACTTCAACCGGTTTCCACGGCATCCACCATCGTCTTATTCGTTTTATACAAATTAACCAGGGGGTGGCAACGGGGGCGGCGTCAGTTGCTGTTTTTATTGCTTTTTCACAATTTAAATTACAAGCCGGGGATAAATCATTGCTAATTGAATAAAGTCCAATGCACATTTAATGAACTAACACCATAAAACACCCTGTATATCATTTTAAGGCATATTTTATATTAAAATGACATTTCAAGGTCGTTTATTCAACACAAAAAGTGGTATTTTATACACGGCCGTGACTAAAGTACTTTATTCATGGGTTTTAGTCACGGGTTTTAGTAGATTGATCACAAAATCATTATTTCAATAATGACAATACAATTACTTTCACGTTTAAAAAAAATTAGGCAACAGCTACGCACCAGAAACCGGAAGATGAAAAAAACCCTCTCGCAATTCCGTAACGGCTGCGTCCTGTGCGCCTTTTTTTGGCAATTTTAAATTATTTTTGTCTATTTTCACGGTTTTTTAACACAAAAAGTGGTACTTTCAGCACGGTCGTGACTAAAGTACTTTATTCACGGATTTTAGTCACAGGTTTTAGTAGATTAATCACAAAATTCATTAAATTAAATTTCAGTAGCTGTTTTTATTGCTTTTACGCAATTTAAATTACAAGCCGGGGATAAATCATTGCTAATTGAATAAAGTCCAATGCACATTTAATGAACTAACACCATAAAACACCCTGTATATATTTTTAAGACTTAGTTTATATTAAAATGGCATTTCAAGGTCGTTTAAGCGGTATGTATCCTTTAATATGTTAATATTAACTACGTGCGTCGACATGCCTGTCTAATATCTTCATGTAATGACATCGAGGCGACCGCAGCGCCACCTTCATCCACCTCTCGTCCTTTTCGGGCGCGAAAGGAGAGAAATAAATTGCGAACGACCCCAGCACGTCACTAACTTGACCCGCACGCAGAGTTTCGGCTCGCTTCTATTGCTATGAGTTATTGTGCATTTAATTATAAACAACTCGTTCGTTAGTCGTCCCGAACCGCAAGGATAACACTGACAGTGACAGCGGTGTCTGCGTTAACCCTTTTTCCCCCGAAAACTAACAAATTTCATCTGGGTATTAGTCACATTCAACTCCCGGAACTTCAAAAAAATAAAATCATCAACTTTAGTTGCGTTAAATTTATATTATAAACTTTTAACTTTTTTAGAATAAAAAAAAAGTTTAATTATCGCACATTTGAGCGTTGAGGGTGTTTCCGGAAGCATCACTTAATGCACTGTTTTAATTGCATTTTTTTCTCGTGCTTGCTTGCTTGCTGGTGTTTTTTGTTTTTGTTTTGCTTTGCTGCGATACGAGTGCCCGTGTCATCGTGCGAATTGCGAACGAGGGTGTAAAGATGAAACCACTCGCGTACACTCGCACATTCTCACAGCGCGCAATTTTTTACTCGTGTCACTTTGATGGAACTTCACAACGTCACACTTAAGGGCGCAAAATAATAATGCGAGGGTGTCGCACTTAACAGCGAGAGAAAAACATGATACGGGTCAACATGGCGGCGGTTATAGGTTACACAGTTTTAGAACTTTGAAGAGACACGTATAGGTGGCGTTAGTTGGTTTTAGAAGTTAAATCATTAATAACTCTTAAAATAAACAAGATAAAAATGAAATTTTTGCTGTTTTAGTTAGAATAAAATAAAAACAATTTAATTTTGATATGTTTGATCAATTTTTGTTTTAAAATTTAATTAAAACTGGCAAATATAAAGAAATAGTTGTTTTTTGAGGTTAAATCATGAATATCTCTTAAAATAAATAAAATAATATCAATTTTTTGTTATTTTTGATAAAACAATAAAAAAACAATTTAATTTTGGTGAATTTTTACAATTTCCGTAGTAAAATTTAATAAAAACCTTCAAAAACAAAGAAAACTGTCAATTATTTCCCTAAATAGTTATTTTTTGATGTTAAATCATCAATACCTCTCAAAATAAACAAGATAAAAACAAATTTTTTGTGGTTTTAGATAAAATAATAAAGAAACTATTTGATTTGAGTAAATTTTGTTAATTTTAGTTGAAAAATTTAATTAAAACAGTCAAATATAAAGAAATAGCTGTTTTTTGAGGTTAAATCATCAATATCTCTTAAAATAAACAAAATAAAATTATTTTTTTGATAGTTTTGATAAAACACTAAAGAAACAATTTAATTTTGATAAATTTTTACATTTTCCGTAGTAAAATTTAATAAAAACCTTCAAAAACAAAGTCAAAACTGTCAATTATTTCCCCAAATAGTTATTTTTTTAGGTTAAATCATCAATATCTCTCGAAATAAATAAAATAAAAACAAAATTTTCGTTTTTCCTGTTAGATTTTAATGGAAAACACTAAAATTTAATTTAATTTTGGTTAAATTTTGATAATTTCCATAATAAAATGTAATTAAACCATCGCTGACAAAGACGCCTGTTAATTAATTATGCAATTAATAACATTTAAACGCAGGCAATAAAATTCCAACCCACCGCAAATGTTTCTCCATCGTAAAATCCATCATGGCTGACGAATAGCGCGAAATTTACATTCGGAACATCCGCGGCCCTCCACTATGACACTGTCCGACAGCTGAGTCCAATGCAACGATGATGATGATGAGCACGAGCGTGATTTAAACGATTCAATTTGCGCGCGCCCGGGATTGTCATTTCACTTTTCGGCGGTTGGTAGTGAGTTCTAATGAGATTAAAGTTTAACGAGCGCTCGCGTGGGGTTGAAGTGAATGAACGGAATCCAATTTGTTGATTTCCTATATTAATTATCTCGTAATCAGCAATTAATTTCGCTGCGGCGGTGGTATCGACGTTCGTCAAATCCCATTACACGCAAACAGTGCCTATTATGTTCCCCGGATCAATGTTTAGACCGCTGTTATCGATAACTTTCCCAAGAATTGAAAATTTTTTTTTTTGTTTTTTTTTCTGTGCACTTTTGCGCATTGTGACACGTCCATCAGCGTGTTTATCGGATTAAGCGTCCCGTGGGAGGCGGCGGGGGTGGCGTGGCCAGGCGGGAGCATTCACTTTTGGCGGATTAGTCAAGGCTTAGGCTCCCGCACGGCCACCTGCGGCTAATACTGATACAACTAATATGTCATCTTGTGCGTGTGCAGAGGGGCCTTGTTTATGCTCGCGGGCTCAAACTAGGATAATTTGTATCTCTGGGTGTCACTCTCGGAGGTGGGACTCAGAGGTGGGTCTGTAAACTGCCACTCGGACAAGCATTACGGATAAATCCATAGCTTTCACAAGAGTTTGTGTCACGCACTAAATTTTGGTTTATTTAGGTTAGGTTTCAGTGCTATCCAGGTGCCAATTTAAGTTGCCAACAAAAAAAATTAAAATTTCAATATTTTCTTCCTTTTTTTATAAAAAAGGACAACTAACACTTTTATAGTAAATTGTACAGTTGCCAACTTTAGTTGCAAACAAAAATTTATCATTTTTTACCAATTTTTTAAAGAAAAAAACATAAAAAAACACTTTAGGTTAAATTATACAGTTGCCAACTTGAGTTGCAAACCAAAAAAATAAAAGATTTTCATTTTTTAGTATTTTTTCATTAAAAAACCTTAAAAAATAAGTTGTACAGTTGCCAACTTAAGTTGCAAACATAAAAATTCAAAATTTTCTACATTTTCTTCATTTTTTCAATAAAAAATGCCTAAAAACTCATTTAAATTAAATTACCCAGTTGTCAACTTAAATTGCAAACCGAAAACCACATTATTTTCCATTTTCCTTATTCTTTCAAATAAATCCCCTGCGGTTTCTTAAATTTTATTATATTTTTTTAAGCGGCCATTAAAACCCCTAAACCGTAACGAGCGAAAAATCCAATTTTATTCCAAAGATACTTTTTATGATATATCGCCGTAGACGTTATCGCGATGGCGGTAGTAATGCCGCGCGTCGGTTTTGGGGGGCGGCGAGCCACTATGTAAACGCTAAATGAGTTTATTATCCAGGGGCGACGCCGGCGCGACATATGCATCCCTAATTTCAGCCGTGCGTCCTCTGACCGGCATATCTAATTCACAATCGGGCACCAACACAACAACAATATTTATATACATTGCTTGTACAAGAGTACAAGCAGGAAGCGATAGCAAATATGAAATATAAATAAAACACAAACAAAACAAAACTCACAACAATTCAACTGGGAATGAAACTGGAGTTGAGTTTCTTAGTTTGTAAACTTTTTCAACGATAACACTTACTGATTAATGAGTAAAACATTTTTAAATAGCTCTACGCCTTAAAGTAGGCAACTTTAAATACACGGAGTATTGTGGGTAGTCTATTCCCACTTCGGTTATTCCCAATCCCCTGTAAACTTTTGTTCGGTTCCACCTTTACCCCAAGCGTGTATAAACACAAACATATACAATAAGATGACATTTGTTCCGCAACCCAACAAGCACACAACTAGCTGTACAATGTGTGCGCGCCGTGCGAAATGCTCGAGGTTATGTGATCACCGGTTCCTCACGGGACGTACGTGCAAAGTGCAAACGGAATGGGTGTACTACTACGTATACTATGTGTGAGTGTATGTTGGGTTGCCTTTACGACGCGCAGGTACGTCTACTCGTACATAAAATGACGCCTGACAGCACATTCCATCACGTGCACACTTTAATAACGCCTAAATCATTCGTGTTCGGAATGTCCTCGACGCTTTCGGACAATTCCCACAACCACGAACTTAGCAAGCATCAGGAGGTGTTTATGATACGCCGAGGACGGCATAAAATAAAACGTCTTCGGCGCGTCGTTTTGTCAAATATTTATCTCGACCTTTGCGCTATCACTGCTTATCATCAGCATATTTATATGCGGGTGGTGAAAAATGTCAACAGACCGTTTTATTACCTACACATGCGGGTTTTGTCATAAAGTTGAATTATGTGCATCTTATTTTGTGTTTTAAGGACATTTCAAGGTCAAATAAAAAATTTTGAGTTATCGCGTCGGATAGAGAATACCTTTTGCTATTTTTCACATTTTTTTATTTGTTTCTAGCGTGTTTGAGTAAAGCAGGAGAGCATTTTGAAGTTACACTTGTAAAATGGGTTTTATACATAATTTGAGAGATGTATTTATTAGTTATTTTAAGTTTAAAGGGCATTTCAAGGTCAAAGAAAAACTTTTGAATTATCGCGTCTGGTAGAGAATACTTTTAGCTATTTTTCACATTTTTTTATTTGTTTCTAGCGTGTTTCAGTAAAGCAGGAGAGCATTTTGAAGATACAGTTGTAAAATGGGTTGTATATATAATTCGAAAGACGTATTTATTGCTTATTTTAAGTTTTAAGCACATTTCAAGGTTAAATAACGTATTTTGAAGTATCACGTCTGGTAGAGTATACTTTTAGCTATCAATAAAAATTTTTAATTTGTTTCTAACCTCTCTGAGTGAAGCAGGAGAGAATTTTAAAGTTGAAAATGCAAAAAATTACAGTTCCAGATGAAAAATGGGTTGTATTTATTGCTTATTTCAAATTTAAAAGGCATTTATAGGTTATGTAAAAAAATATATATAATCACATCTGATAGAGTATATTTTTAGCTATCTATCAAAATTTTTTACTAGTTTCTAACCTCACTGAGTGAAGCAGGAGAGTGTTTTGAAGTTAAAAATGCAAAAAAATAACAGCTGCAGCTGTAAAATGGGTTGTATACATATTTTGATAGATGTATTTATTGGTTAGGTAGTACAATAATCTGTTGGGAGCGGTTGACGTGTGGTTTGGCACGTTTGTCGCCGCCTCTTCAACACCGTGCACATTTTTATGGGTCACAGAATTTATATTGACTCAAATGGCGGTGTTACGAGCATGTCAAGTGCGAGTTGTATTTACAAATGAATCCCAACGGCGGTTCGAGCCCGGGCGGCGACAGTGGCGGCGGCGAAGAGTCATTCCCAACTTTACAACCACCGCCACAGCCACGGCCCAAAAATACTTGGATGGTTTGTCGAGTGTAAACGAAACATGCACATACGAATGGAACAAAACGCGCATTGAAAGCAAGGGGGTGGCAATGGCGGATGGGGGATGCAATAGTGCGAAAAGTGCACGGGGCCTTGCACTGCTCGTCGTATAATGCGTGAATTTACGCTGAGCTCTGGCCAAACGAATTCTATTTGCTTTTCCGGACTTTTCCTCGCATTGCCGCCCCCAATACGGGGTTAATACCGAATTTAGATCGTGATACATTTCAATTTCATATTAGGTGCGATTGCGTCGACTGTGCTTCGTCGATTGACTCTGCAATTGCACACAAATTCAACTTTTCCAGCCAAACTAAAGCAAAAAACAAGCAAAATGCAAAAACAACCCCCGAATGCAAAAGAGACAATCTTATCATAATAAATCATTATGTAAGGCGGCTATAAAAAGTTGAATCGGCTTCTTCGTGTTATTTTTTCTGCAGAGGGAGCGTTAAAATATAAAGTTTTATTCAGCGGCGCTGCCTCAGTGACTTTGCGTTTTAATTCAGTTGTTTCGGATTTCAGTCTGTTGAGAAAAAAAAGCGCGCGCGCGTTGCTGAAGTGCACTGGGCGGTAATCCATCACCATCACAGTCTTCGTTCGGCAACGAATCCGATTGTTCTGGTGGAAAAACGCAAACAAAAACTACATTAGCCGAATGGAGGCAGTCAAAGTGTATTGACTCATTTTTTTCTGGAGCGCCATCTTGCGAAACAACGCAGACGTATTTGAATAGTATAATATTGCGATTTACGCGTTACTTTTTGTTTTTACGGACTAATAAAGGTTAAATTTGCCTGGGAGCTTATTGCATCTTATAGAAGATACTTTAGGGAATATTTTACCGTTTTTTGTTTGTTTTTAAGATGGCTGATGTGATGTAGATGGCGCTTTGAAGTTGATAAATTTAATTCTTTTATAACTCACGAATAAAACATGATAAACAAATAATTTTTTTTGACACAACAGCGCATGCTTTGACTTGTTAGACTAAGTAAGCTCCACCCCGTGACTAAAACTCGTGAATAAAGTACTTTAGTCACGTTTTTGGCTATCCGTGTATAAAATATCACTTTTTATGTCTCAAAACAGTGAAAAATTTGACGCTTTAAAAGTGACAGTAAAAAAAACAATATTTTACTATTTTTTATTAGTTTTTACCATGGGTAACGCTTCATAGATGGCGCGTTAAAGTTGATAAATTTAATTCTCTTATAACTTACGATTAAAAAGCGATACACAAAAAATTTTATTGACACGAGCAGTAGCAGCGTATGATTTAACTTGTTTGACTAAGTAAAGTCCACCCCGTGACTAAAACCTGTGAATAAAGTACTTTAGTCACGTTTTGAGTTCTCCGTGTATAAAATACCACTGTCAGTGTTTCAAAACCGTGAAAAATCTGACGTTTTTAATGAAAAAGTACAAAAAGAATATTTTACTGTTTTTTGTTTGTATTTAAAACAGCTACCACTCCATAGATGGCGTTTCAAGTTCAACAAATTTAATTTTCTCATAACTTTTGAATAAAAAACGATAAACAAATAATTTTTTCACCATTTTAACCCACATGAAATAAACTAACAATGCGGTAGACTAAAAACTTCCTAATGCAAGTTTCTCTCCGCTCTGCACCTCAAATTAACTATTAATTACTGCTGACGACTTCAGCTTCATAACCTCACGACGCAGCAAGAAGTCACTTCTTGCACATTACGACAAACTTGCACGCCTACTTGCCTCCAGCCGTACAATTTGTATTCGTGAAACTCTCGCACCGCCACCATTGCCACCGCCTCACTTTGCGCCCGCGATTTTAATCTGCTAATGTATATATCCGCGTGAGGCGGCGGCGCGCGCGTTTGAAAAACACTCCGGCGGGATTACGCGAAATTTATTTGATATCATAAGCCCGATTATTATTTATCATATGGTTAGATGTATTGTGTTTGGTCGGCATGCTGTTCGGTTTTTTTCATTCGGTTCTTTTGTTTGCAATGGCAAAGTGGGAAAGTTTTTTAAGTCGGGATTATCTTCGGGCGAGGATTCTCCGGAATTGTTTAAGTCTGTGATTAATTTCTACGGGTGTGTAGTTAGATATGTGTATACACGATTTATTAATTGCTGGATTAGGTTTTGGGGAAATGGAAATGGAGAAATCAGTGTTTAATTTAATATTTGCTGAAATTTTGCTATTTTTCGGTGGTTTTTTGACATTTTAAGGAAAAATAAAAACAAAAAATAAATTTTTCTAAATGGGTTAGTTAGAGAATTATTTAAGGCATCTTTTAAGCTATTTACATTGTTTTTAAAATAATTGTGCCGCCTTCAGGAGCGTTTTGAAAACTCTAAAAAATCAAAATTTTTGTAATTTTACCAAAAAAAAAAAACACTTTAAACTAAATTTTTTAGCTTCTATTCCCCCTGTATAACTAAAAAGTAACGATTAAAAAGTTTCCAAACGTTTTTCACCCTTAAATATTTCCTCTGAATCCTATGTGCAACCCTGATCATGATCAGGGGAGGCGACAGCCGACTGCGACTGAGTTAGTAACTGTAATTCCCGATCCCACAAACCCTCTTTAACACACTGTGCCTGTGCAGATCCCGTTGTGCAGATACTACCCCGAAAAGACGTCGCAAAAGAAGGTGGAGAGAGAAAAGGTCCACAAAATGCCTCTAACGTTTGGCGTCGTGTTGTGTTCAGGCAAATTGAGCAATAAACTCGGCGAGAATAAGTTGAATAAAACCCTTTTCTTGCTTGATTGCAGTTTGCACCAACCCTCCACCATAGCCAGTGGTTACCATCTCCCTAAAGGACAATATCCCCCCTCCACAAATGTATATTTTATGTGCATAATATTAAAATTTGGTCGGACACTAATCCAAGCGAATGTATGTCTTGAAAGTTTAAAAATAGAAGAGTGAGGAAACTTGCCACAATCAATTTTACATTTTTCCACAGAAAATTGATAAAACATTGAATGGAAAACTAATAAAGCTCGCGTTAGAAGCGCTTGAAAGTGAGGTTAGTACTTGACTTGACCGTTTGGTGCACCGGTGCGCCATCACTGCACGTGTTACGTCCGCTTGACGGCGTGTTTTCAAACGTTAATGAAAAATCACCGGCGCGGAATTAACCTATAAATATTTTACTATATTGAATTAGCAGAGTGGTGACTCGCTCGCAAAGCAAACACATTCGCCGCCGGCTGAAAATTTAATTCGAAAAATCTTTTTTAAATTTAAAAGCCGATTTTTGAGGTTATACACATGCGGTGTATATCTGGTTGCCGAACAGGATTTAATAATGTGCACATTCGTATTCAATATTTCAATATTTCAATGTGATTTCAATATAGCAGCGTATCGGTTTCAATTGATATGAATATTATCTGTAATGCTATGGCTGCCGGAGAATTTCATACGTGTTTTGTTTGTGTTTTGTTTTCTTTTTGCTTGTGGCGTCGAGAAAATCAAATCTACGTTGGATAAACCACAAAAATTGATATTTTATGTAAAATCAAAATAGAATATTAAATATCAAGTGTTTTAAAAGGAGTTTTAGCCACACCCGTGACTAAAGTGCGTGACTAAAGTACTTTAATCACTTTTTTGACGCTTTAAATGTGAAAATAAAGAAAAATATTTTTTTCTGTTTCAGATCCAGTTTGGTATTGAATCAAAATCAATAAGGTGAGTAAAATTTCAACATTCCACACGTCATAAAAGGGTAGATCTTAATCTAAAGTAACACACCAGATAAACATTGTCGATTGTCGATGCAGCCGCAATAAAATCGACGCATTAAACGCCAGCGCACACGGTTAAGTGGGTAATTGATGAACGATCGCGTTATGGGAAATTTATTAAGGTGCTTTAAGTACTCACTTTGTGCGATTCGTGCGTGGGACTCCCCCAGCTCCCTCGCGAGTTATAACGACGCCGATAACGTAATAATAGTGAGCGGCGAATGAATGAACCACCACCGAAACGAGGCGCAATCACGAGACGCACGACACGTCCCCGACTGATATAAAACACATTACATTTTTACACTTTTTACGTGTTTCGTATTTTCTAAGTGCTGCAAATGCACAGTGCTGCATCCCGACTGATAAGGACCTCGCATTTGCATCTCCAGCGTGTGTGCTTACGTATAATATGCATTGAAAGGACATAAAACACATAAAAAGCGTGCAAACGTGCAAATGGCCACGTTTTTCCTTATCTCCGCCGCAGAAAATATGTTTTTATACATTTTTACGTTAGAGTAGTTATATAGGCAACCCATTGTACAATAAACAAACATTTAATTAATTAACTTTGCAGAAAAAGCGTTGTTTTTCAATGATTTTCTATCAACTCGCAGAGCTGCTGTCGTCGTGTAAACAACTGGGGGCAATTTTCGCCCTCATTTATATTTAACGTCATATTGAACGGCGGCGTTCGTGCGCTATTCAAACGATTGAATAGATATCCCATTTCCGGTGCGGGGGCCGTGAACCCGTGAACGCATTAACTATTAATATCGAATCGTTTTCGAGCGTTTAAAGTTTAATTCACAAAGCGTGCTTGTCGCCTGTCGCACGACTCGTGATTGCGCTTGCCAAATACGCTGCATTGTGTTGCAAATGTTTTGTTTGGCGGCGGTAGAAAAATGTATTCATGGAGGCCACGAGCCGGCGGTTTGCCAAACACAAAAGTGCGAAAACGAGGGATAATAAAGCAATGCTCTCCGAAGATAAACCTGAGCAATTCCTTCGACGGCGACATGCATACAAACCACGGAGAGTTTTTTTTATATTCTGCCGCCTTCAGACATGTATTTGTAGGACAAATGTATTCTTTTGTTGTGTATGCTGTAAATATATTCAAAAAGTTTGAGTTTTAAGGTTATATGTTTTAATTTACAGATAATTTCTGATCCAGACTAGTTTAAGATGTAAATTATATATGAAATTAAAGAGAAATTAATTCTTTTTAAGTAGATACCTTTGTTTTTACTTGGAGAGTCGTTTTTCATAGTGAAAATTGTTGTTAAAGATGCACAAACTCTGCTGGATGTAATACAAAGCACTTGACAATTCCAAACAATGTAGGCAACCCATCATACACCTTTCGCTGCGTTGCTGCACTTATTGCGTGTGCAAGTGTGTGTTGTGCATCTTTAACAACAAATTTCACGATGAAAAAAGCCGTTGTCACTATAAATAAAGGTATGCACATATAAACAATTAAATCCTCTTTAATTTCATATATAATTCACACCTGTATCTACTCTGATCCAAAAAATATCTGTAGATTTACAAAAATAACCTAAAAATCCACTAATACTAATGTTTAATTCAAAAAATACATCCTAGGACGTTAGGACACGCTGAGCCGAGCACGTTTGCCACATAGTAACACATCGTGCGTGTCTACTAAAACAAAAATATGTGCGAAACACACACGCTGGATGCTTAAGACCTAAGAGCGTCGTCGTGCAAATTGCGCCTTCTTCCGCGCCGGCTGTTTATGTTTTGTTTCAGTCTCGGGTGGCTGAACGCTTGAAGATGCCGTACGTACTCTGGATTCTCCGGCAGCAGCCCTAGATCTACGCAAACGCAATATTTCGTGTCCGACGGCGGAGAATTATTACGCAGCGCTGCGCCAAGAAATTGCACACACCGCTCCACGACATTAAGAGCCCAAGCATGGCGATAACTCGCGATGCAAAATATTTTTACACCGCAGCAGACGCGAGTCATTCACGAATATAAGTAAAACACCGCAATCACATAAATTATTCACGCACATGCTCGGCGGGAAGTTTCATTCCACGAGTTGTCAGCTCATTTGTAATATATTATTTAAATTCAAGGCTGTAAGCTACACGTTCATAATCTAACCTATAATGTGTATATATGTGCATTGTGGGTTGCATACATGAACCGAAAAAATAGTGCATAGCGTGTAAAACACGTACGGAACATTTTCCGATTCAACAGTTTGTTTTCTGGCGTATGCATATTAAAATTTACGGCGAAAAAGGTGGATTTATCGCGATGCGCGCCGCACGATCGACTTTAAATAAATGAATACACGTAATAATTCATTTAATACGTCGTAAAACAAATTTAGTGCTTTACTTTTAGGTTAGTCATTGGATATGTTGCGATCGGGGTCAGATTTGAGGTTATGATGATGCGCAAGCGAAATTTTTTATTATTAAATTCGTCGGGGTGCAGTTCTCGGCGTAGTAAACTATAAAAATATTCGCGCTGTGTGTGCGCGAATGCAAAACGCTTGATCTGCATATATTTTCGATATTCTTCCGACTTTCGGACGCAATGAATGCGCTTCTTGGGATTCGCAATAACGAGAAGTGCAGAACAGACTCACTTTCAATTTTTTCTTTACTTTTTGATACTTTTTATATTTTATTACTCAAATATTTATGACATGCTAAAACAGCTAGTTTTAAGGTTGGGTTATGCGCACTGAATGCGATTAATTAGGATGCGAGCTTTTTTTTCTCTCTGCGTTTGGGTCCCGATTTTGCAAGTATAATTTTATTTGCTTTCAGCCCATTTGAATGAGAGAATACAAATAAATTGCGTTTAGAGTAAAAGTCAAAATATACATGGCCGGCGACTAAATGTGTATATTTTTAAGAGGGTTGTGCGGCGCTGGGTGGAAAAATTATTCGGCTGGGAATATGAAATTTTTGTTAGCTGTCATTCTGGAAATTGACAGACCGTTAACTGAAACCGCACGACTTCACCCGTATTCATATTTTTTCCTGGTGTGAAGGGTAATCGGCTTTTTGCGTTTTTTCGCTGCTGCTGCGAGTAGTAGCGAAATGCATTTTGTAGCGCGTGCTATTTCTGGGGTTGCATGAAGTGAAATTTCAGATTTCACACATCGGGAATCAGTCAAACAAAAATTTAGCCCTTGTGTGGCTTAGGAGTAGGTAGACTGGATGTTAATGCGTGCGTGTGTGCAAAGCACTAAATAAATTGAAAGTATTCGAGTGTGCGTAATGTTTCCACATCGCTGGATGCATTATTTTGGTTTTTCGTGGAGAAATCAAATTATCTTTGCATTTTTTTTGAATTTTCAAAATTTAAATGCCATATCTTATAGAGAATTTCACGTAGATTTATAATTTTCTATTCGTTTCTTTCTATCGCTTTTAGTTTCTGGGATATTTGCAATCGAAGAAAAAAAAACTTGTAAAAAATGAAATTTTGCTCTTTTTTCTCTTTTAGTTCTAATTTTTGAACCTTTAAGCCCCGAATTTTAATTATTTTCTTATCGTACCTTATAAACAGTTTTCTGTAGATTAAGAATTCTTGATTTGCTTACCTTTATCACTTTTAATTTACGAGATATTCGCAATTGAAACAAAAAATTGTAAAAAATGAAAATTTGCCATTTTTTGCACTTTTACTCCCAATTTCTGAATCATTACGCTCCGAATTTTAATTATTTTCTTATCTTATCTTATAAAGAATTCTCCAAACTTTTATAATCTCATAATCTCTGGTTCCTACCGCTTTTAGTTTCCAAGAAAATCACTATCAAAAATCTTGAGAAAATTTCAAACACATGTTTAAAAACTAGTTTTCCACCAAACTAAATCACTGACATTCAGTATATGTTGTGGTTGACTAGCACGGGAAACCACTGATGGAAGGCTTTTAAACTTCACTTTGAGTTGTCGTTTTTGCCAACGAATAAGTTGGAATAAGTTGTGTGGAACATCATCCACAACAGCCACATTTAATCACACTCGCAACGCCTGTGTTTACACCGCATGCCGTTCCCGATCGAAATTTTTGAGCGCAAAGTTTCCGCGGCAGCTTGTCGCGTAATTAAATTCGAATATTAATTTTGAATACGCGCCGCCGCCGAGTTTCGTCGGCGCGGTTTTCTCATTCGCCTCGCATTAAATAATCGACACGTTGAATACGCCACCGCCACCTTCAAAACACCGCCATATGTAGTAGTATGGCGCATATTTTGAGTGTGCGTTGAGTTTCTTCTCTTTCCGTATGTTTGGCGGTATAATACGCTGGGGAGTAGCGCAAATTGAATTGGCTTTTTGGTGCACGAGGCGCCTCCACCAGGGGTACAACAAGAGTAGTTAGCGCGTCTATTCAAGCGCACAGCGACAAAACATTCGATCAGGAGAGCTGACTTATTGATTACGTGCCATTTTAAGAAAGGAAAATATTTACATTTTAAAGTCTTTTTGTTGTAAACACATTCAAAATGTTTGAGTTTTTGGGTTTTTGTTTTAATTTACAAATAATTTCTGTTCTAGACTAGGTAAAAGTATAAATTATATATTGAATTAAAGAGAATTTAATTCTCTTTAAGTATATACATTTGTTTATATTGAGAGAGTACTTTTGCATAGTCAAAATTGTTGTTAAAGATGCACAAACACTGACGGTTGTAATACAAAGCACTTGGCAATACAAAACAATATAGGCAACCAGTCATACACCTTTTGTTGCGTCGCTGCATTTATTGCGCGTGAAAGTGTGTGTTGTGCATCTTTAACAACAATTTTCACTATGAAAAAAGCCGTTGTCACTATAAACAAAGGTATGTACTTATAGACAATTAAATTCTCTTTAATTTCATATATAATTCACACCTTAATCTAATCTGGTTCAAAAATAATCTGTAAATTACTAAAAATAACATAAAAATTCACATATCGTACCAATGTGATACTCGCTCGATGCTTAAGATTCGATCTGATGCTGACTTATTGATTACGTGTCACTTATACACATGAAAATATTTACATTTTAAATCTATAAGAATAATATTCCCACCCTCCTTGCATAGCATGTGATGTGATGTGGCGTAATGTGATGGAATCCCACACGACGCTATTACGACCCTTTACAAATTCGTCCCGGCAATTTCGGTGACATAAAAGACCGAATTCTGTGGGCCGACGTCGTCTAGCCGGTCGCCTTTTGTGCATTATATTTTTAAAATTACACCACCGACACCCAAATGCAAATGTAAGTTTCGCATCAGAGAAGAAAAGAAATTTGCGATTTGGAACATCGATGGAATCGAGGTTAATGAGTTGGATTTAGATGTGTTCGCGATCGACTCGAGAGCGCCGAATTCGCATTCAGCGACGTCTGACGACGGTAGTTGCTATAGCTTTGCACTTAACCAGACTAGGGGGCGGCCATTGTGCGCCGCGTTGAGCATCGGCTTGTAAAACGGTTTGGCAGACTATTTTCGAATGGCATACAGGCGAGCTGAGACTGAAAAGTGAAAAGCGTTTCACGTACACGCGCGCATTTCCATTTACTGCGGGGGCGGCTGGCTCGGCGAGGGTATGAGGGATGAAAAGGCGGTGCGTAGTTATCTGATACAATGTAACAGTTACTTAAAATCCGTATAATCGTTGGCATAATGAGCGCGCTGTGCACAATGACATTAAGAGCCAGCAGCGGGGGGCGGCAGCGGCAGAAGTTACTAAAAGTCATTTTACATTTGTAACACTTACATAACTATATTTGAGTGCGAGGGATTTAAACATTACGAATAGGGAAAAGTTGGGGGCGGTTGTGGGGGCGGTTGTGGATGGCCCGTGACGAGCAAGACAATGCCATGATACTCACGAAGGATTTTCCGCACACGCGGGGAAAGAGGAGGAAGACGAAGACGCTGCCCGCCGGAAGAGCTCATATTTCACTCGCGGCGGCGGCATTGTGCGGCATTAATAACGCAGAACATAAACACTTTTCAATAAGAGCCGACCGACCTATTTTTCTTCTCCTCCGGCTGGAATGGAATCAACTTTTGTTGGTTTTCCGCGTATTGTCACTTAGATACCAGGCCTTGCATCATAAAGATAAGTTTTTCCGGTTTTCCGGAAAAGTATAAAAATCATCGCAATTTGTGAAACTATTTTCTTGTTTTGTTCGTTGTAACCACCAGGGGGCTTTCAGATATTGCCCGGAATCGAATCGAATCGAAAGTCGAAAAGTTGTTTCGCTAGATGCACCGTTAGATACTTCTCCATTGCCTCCGACGACGACGACGATTTGATTTATACTCTTATTTATATCGCGTCGCGCCAGATTGTTCCATCAGCGCGAACGTGTCGGCCGTCAGGTTTGCCGAAAATTTCCCCTCGAGCGGCGCGAATAAGAAATTCATAGCGATGTCAGTGTACAACTTGGAACGAATGTGATATGTGTTTTGTGTTTCGTTAGGGTGGTGCACCCCAATGATATCTTTCAACGCGTCACGTTTTATTGCAGCACACATGCGCGCAATTTCAAATTTTTATTTCGATAGAATCAATTTCTCAGGCGGAAATTGCTTTTTTTTTGGAGTTTAGAAAAAATTTGTTTTAATTTTTGTCGTTTAAATTTGTATTCCAAGTCGGTTGTCTTCCATATCCGCTTAGTACTTGTTTGCGCAATATTTTTATGACATAAAAGCAGACGTTGAGTGCGAAATGCAAAGTTGTCGCGCATATGGCGAGACATTTGTACCCCCGGAATTCGCGCATTCGTACCTTTTAGTCCTGCGTGCGCGGATAAAAGGCGGCGAGGAAGTGCTCCACCGGAAAATACATTGCTATGGTAATCAGATTGCGACGGCTTTGCTTCATCTTGATTCCGGCGACACCTTCGGCTGGCTGCCTGGCTGGCAAAAGGGTTACGAGTGTTGGGACTTTTCCTTTCTCAATGCTCTGCGCCTCATTTCCATTCGCGCGCGCCGGAGGCGGCCGGCTTAAACGCTTAATCCTCATTAATTTTTGTTCGGGACTACTTCTTAGACTTTGTAAGGATTTTGTCAAGCAAATGTTGAGTTTTTTTGCAAATATTGGCATTATTTTAACGTTTAAATTGCACTCCGTGACTAAAATCCGTGACTAAAGTATTTTAGCCACGGTTTTGGCCGTTTGTGTTTAAATTACCACTTTTTATGTCACAAAACCGTGGATAACCACTTCTAAATTATATTATATGTGTTTTGTTTTTTGTTTTGTTGAGTTATCAATAATTTATTATTGACGTCGCTGGAGCTGGAATAAATTGCTTTCAGCGTTTGTGAAAATCGTGCGCATATCAAAATTGCAAAAACTGTTTTATCGATTACGCGCAGCCTGATTGTTTCTTTAACGAAGCGGAAAATAAAACAAAAAAGCGGGTGCGGGTTTGAGCGGGGGGCGGCTCGCAAATTTTATTCGATTGCGCAACATGCGAATAATATTGTGTTGGTTTTTTTTTCGGCGGCGCGTTTTATTTCTACGTGCGGATCGTACAAATCGAACGCGCGTGAGTGCCGTTTGTCTGCCGTTTAGCGATGACAGAAAGGTGGGTCGGTGGGTCCTGATTGCCGAACTTGCTAACTGGAACAATGTGCAAACAATAGGCGTGCGGAAAACCGGCATTCCAAATCATTTTAATTGCGAAAACAAACACTCAAAAATAAAACCATTAAATTTCTAATTTTTCATGTTTTTAGAGATTTTAAAGGGTTTTTAAGATGACTTCCGGTTTTCCGGTTTTTTTCTTTTGAGTGTAATTTGTATTGTCACTCAAAACAGTAGTAATCCGTAAGTTGAATTCATTAAGAAAACGTAATTATTCATTTCGGGTGCAGATTGACGGTGTGCGCACAGCTGCGCCGCCGCCTCTCAAACAAATTTGCAGGTATTAATTTAAATTTATGAGAAATACTCTCTCGGCGAGATTGAGCTTAGTTAGAAGGCGCTTATGCAAAAATCGTCGCGACTATCGCCGGCACAATGTATAATCCACCGCCACCACACCGCCGCCGCCGCCGCCTCTTCTACTCTCATATAATCAACTATTTATATTCAACGTGTTCGAGCGGCGGCGGCGGCACTGGCGACGAAATCGCTGACGGCGCGCGAGTCTCGTTAGCTCGATGCTTTTAAACAATTTTAATTTAATTAAACGCGCCGCAAAGGCATTGAAACTATTTGCATAGAGATGCTCAGCGTGTGTTTTTTTCCGGTTTGATTTTTTTCCTCCTCCTCCCGTCTGCAACTCGAAAGCTTTTTGAGAATGTTTGCAATGTCGGAATAATAACCGTGCGCGTATTGTTTTACGTGCGCGGATTTGAGTGCGGGATGCATTTAACTGCGCGCGCTGAAGAAGCAGGCGGAAACGGCTTTCCCGAATGGCGGGCGGCGGCCGAGGCTGGGGGGCTGAAGGAGCAATTGGGTTATGCCAACGCGGCGTGCGCCCGCCGCTTTACTACTTAAACTGATTACAAACTTTCTAAGTGATAGATACTTGCTTATCTCGCGGGCGCGCACAGATGAAGATACCGGGAGCGGCGCATTAAGGCGGCAGCGTCTTCCGGAACTGCGTTCTGCACGAGCACAACGTCGATTGTTTGAATTGCATAGTAATTCTTAATAGAGACAACTCCAGTCGACGTCTATTTCTACATTTCGATTATCTTAAGCTACACTTCCGGTTTCCGGGTTTTCTAATTTACAAAAAAAACATTTTCATTAATTTAAATACAAAAATTTTACAAATTAATTCACTTCCGGTTTTTTAATATAACCGCAAAAATAGTTTAAATGCGCAAATTTTACAATTATATATCACATTCGTCATGGTTTCCATTCTTATCCGGAAGTAAGTCGCCTCGAAACTTGCCGGTTATAAAGTTTGCGTCTGGGCGAGATTTAAAGTAAGTTTTATTAATCTGCTGGTAATCAATCGCGACGCTGCTCTTCTCGGCTCATTCTTCTCCCTTATCCGCTTCGGGAACATGGATACACATCCCTTCTTGCCTGAATTTGAACAGGGAAGTACGGATGGAGCATTTCAACTCATGCAAGCCTGCAATAATGTCTAACTGCACGTGTACCCGTACGTTTCCACATCATTCTAAGCCATTGTGCAGACGTTCCTCCCTTTTCGGGATCTCATTCCGGGAATGCCGGACCGGAAGCGGATAGAGCGCTGGAAGTTGCTCTCACGATCAACACTTTCAATTAAACCCACTTTGTACTTGCGACCTCATCGTAGCAGCCGAGCACGTGTTCATCGATGTAGGAGGCGAGTTTGTGTTCGGCGAATTCCATTACGAGTAAACGATATTTAATCAAACCGACGACTCTAGCAGTAGCAGGAGCTGGAGGAGATGGGGGTTTGAATGAAATGCGAGCGAGCGAAAAAATCCGCTCCCGTCCGCGCAACCGCAAGATTTTCGGCGGATAAGTTATACGATTGCATTTGAATAAAGTATGAAAAGCCAGCGCGCGCGCCTCGACCCGGCGCCTCCGCCATAGATACGCGCGGGCCGTAAAAGAGAAATAAATTCCGGCAGCCAGTCCAAATCTTAAATTATTTATGGCGGTATAAAATCGCTTATTGTTTTATATTATGTATGTGCTTGCGTATGTTTTATGCGTACTTTATACTAGTTTTATTTTCCAAAAAAAAAAAAATATTTTTCTGAAAACAGCGAAATTAAAAGCAATTTAATAATGCATTAAATCGTAAATTGTTTAGATTTACATTCCGTGTACATCTTAATATTTTTACGCTTCGTTTGTGAGCATTTCCTGAAATTATTAATTAAAATTTTATTGTTTCAGGTAAGAGAGCCCCGACGGTGCCGCTGTTTTTTGCTGCTTTTTGCTGTTTATTCATTAACTACCTTGATGTTTGTACAAACGGCACGCCGAGCGATTAATAACCAGCAGCGCGCGCGCTCGGAAAAAAACAAATTCATAACAATTGCAGGCAGGCGCAGACCCTCTTGAAAAATAAACGAAATCCCGTTTTCATCCCGCTCGCACACGGTAAGCCCAAGAAGTAGTATTAATATTTCATATTTCGCTATAAGAAAGAATACGGATATATAGTTGGTGGAGGCGCCAGTGTACGCGCGCGTGCTTTATGTGTGTAATGAAGTAGAGTAAATCGTAGATCAAAGAGAATTACGCTCTCGCTGCGAGTGTATGAAAAGGAAAAAAATGACCAATAAATTAGGCAGGAGCACAACGCGCTGCGCGGCGTTTGAGGGGTTGTGGAGGTTGTGGTGCTCAAAGACGTATTGTACCAGAGCTAAACCAACATCTCTCGCCGCAAAGAGCGCAGATTGAGTTATCTGCTGAAAAGGATCGCGACTCGCACGCTTTGTGTGACTCGACCATATTGAAACCGTGACCACGCCGCCATTTTTAAACAATCATTGTCGAGTGTGTGTGTGGTGAAATATGAAATCCGCTCGAAATCTAATAAAAGTCGACGTGTCAAGCGCACTAGAAAGTTAAATAAAAGCGCACGAATGGTCGAAATCGATAGGGTTGGCGAATATTTCAAGCTGTCAATCAATTAAAAAACAAAATTAATTCGCACCGCACATGCACTGCACATCACGTCAAAAAGTATTTTTCAACAAATTTTTAATTGAACCAAACTTTTAGTTTAATTTTTAACTCACTTAATCCCTACTAAAATTATAAATGCGAAAGTCTTGATGTTTGTTACACTTTCACGCAAAAACTACTTAACCGATCATCATGAAAATTTGTACACATATTCTTAGTGGTCCCCGAATGGTTATAGGCTACTTTTTATTTAATAAAAAAAATTATTTTTTAAATAAAATAAAGAAATAGTTTAGCCAATAATACCTCTGCATCTGGCTATTTGACTACTTTAACGCCATCTAGCATTCCAGCAATGAAGCTCAAACCTAAGTACTATAGTACCATCACACTGTATTATCACACTGTATTACCGACAGCTACGTCAACATCAAATCCAATTGACTACACTATGGAGACTGTACACTATACTTCCATAGACTATACTTTCGGCCATTTTAAACTTCCCGCCATTCTACTTCATTGTTACTTCTTCTGTGACTACAGACGCGTACGGTAGCAACTTCATTATTTTAGATATTCGCGAGCGAAGCCGCAGGTTAAAGCTAGTGAAGAATATATTGTTATTTAAAACATGTTCACGGTGCTTTTTTTATTAAGCGGATTGACGTTGTCGGTATCTTCGAATTAATTAAAGCGCCGGGTGTTCGGCATCAAATTAAAAACACAAGCAACTGCCTGCGCTAATTCAAATAGGAACTTAGAAATTCGAGGCAATAACAAGGCGCACTGCGTAATTAAACGTCCGCGCGCTGAAAAACGAAAAATAGACGCGCCTCGACGCGGAGTAATTAGCAAACGCAAGATTTCAGCGTAGGGGAGAGAGCAGAGGAAAATCTAATCTTAACAGGCCAACTTATTATCGAGGATTTATAACAATACATTTTTCTTTTTACGGGTGGTAAAGTATGCATGCAAAGTATTTTACGGCGCGCCATTTACCGGGTAAGTTGGTGTCATTTATACTCGATTAGTTTCCGGGCGGCGCACGCGCGCGCTTTAAAATCGTCATTAAGATAATGGATAATGACGACAGCGTACACTTTTTTTTCTGTTGGGAGGCGCGTTTGTGTTTCATCGTTATCATTTACCTGTGAAGCGCCGTCGGCTGGAATATGATCCAATGTTTTATGTTAATCCGCTGCGCGCTGGCCAAACGCAATGTTAAATATCATTATTTGCACGACGTTATTTGCAACGAAATGAAAATTTTACTAAGCCGCCGAATCTGCCAGCCTAAACAAAATCAAATATTAGAGTACCAGTAGGTGGATCCTTTGTGCAGGAAAAAATGTAAATACTACGGAAATTTATTAGGTAGCAAAGAGGAAGAACAAAAAATGAGTCTACTGGGTAAAAAATATGATTATTACTGGTTTTTAGGCGAGATTCATGCGATAGATTTTTGATACATTTTGGTTTTTTGGGTTTTATTCGAAAATTAATAGAGTTTTTTGAAATTTTCTTATGGCATCAGTTGTGTGATTAATTTACCTTTGATTTGATATATTTTTCAATTTTGTGCAATTAATACTTTTGATGATATTTCACCTTTATTAATAGGCAACTGGTGCGTAAAAATATAATTTTTGCTGATTTTTAGTCGAAATTCCAAGATTTTTTATTTATAACTCCTAAAATAATAAATTTTTAGAAATGATTTTGCATAAGTTGCATGATTAAATTCGCTTTAATTTGATATATTTTTCAGTTTTCTACAATTAATATTTTCTGAGATATTTCACTTTTATTGATAGCTAACTGGTGCGTAAAAATATGATTTTTGCTAGTTTTCACTCAAAATTCAAAAATTTTTTGGTTATAACTCCCAAAATATTAAATATTTTTGAAATTTCCTTTTAGTAGAACTTGCGTAATTAATTTCCTTTAATTTGATACATTTTCCAGTTTTCTACAATTAATATTTCCTCAGATATTTCTGGTAAAACAAACGCTCCCCTATTATTTTTATGCACTTTGAAGTGCTGTATGTCTATAACCCGATCGAAATGTATAGATAATAGCAGCGCACAGTGAAATTATTGATAGTTCGCCGAAGGTTTGCCGTCCGGATCGCGCGGCATCTAATATTCAGTCGCTAATAACCGCAAACGCGGCCTGCATATTGCATGAGTTTTCGAGTGCGCTCCGTCGACGCCGAGTGCCTCTTTACCGATGTCGGTCGTGTTCGAATGTTGTTACGGCGCGCCATTTTCGTGTCGCCTTTAACAAGGTTACTCCAGGCACTACGCATATTCAATTTATTTAAATTGTGCGCACGCACCGACGTTAAAATAACTTTAGAGTACAAAAATCTGTTGCTGCTTATAACGCTGAAAACAAGCTGAAAGTTTTTTATTTTTCTATTTTATTGAGCAGAACGGTTCTTTTGGGTTAAAAAGCCATTCGGGCGTAGTTATTGTGTCTTGTATCTTCAACATGGCCACTCAGCTGTGTGGAAACCTCTATGACAGAAGAGGATGAAAGCACGCGTTTAAAAAATCAATCAAATGCTAAAGGGCTAAAGGGCGTTCGTCTTCCGCTCGGACCCGAAAGGCAGCACGCAACAACCTTTCTACTCCTCCGCTCGCTCCTCGAATTGGGGACACGCTGCGTTGCTCTTCAACTTTCAACTTTTCTTATTCGTCGCGAGGGCGCCGAGCGTAAAGTCCTAAACAAATGCGGAACCTTAAAGGATTCCATCAAGGCGCATGAAAGGATACTGCTTTAACCTTCTCGTTTTCTTTCCGACAAGTCAAGCTTTAAAACAGCACACGAAGCAATCTATCGCTTATTATATGGCTGGGGCTAATAAGACACGAACTCGGCGCACGCCATTAATCCCCCTGCATGATGAAAACATTATATTTCTAGCGCTTGAGTGTGGGCATGTGTGGTTTATCGTTGGGTAACGTGTGGAAAACCAGCGCGTTATTTGATCTTTTCTTTGTTTTTAATGTTTTTAATGGCGCTGCACGGTTTTATAGTCGTCTTGCAGCGCGATATGCGTTGGTGATAAATATGTGCGTGCGTGTTTCATCTCACCCTCGCTTCAGGCGGGCTAAACGTAGTGGAATTGCTGTTTGCGTGATCAATTTGACCACTCAATGTCCACTTGAATAAGGGTGGTAGTCAAGTGCAAGGAAAAAGTGTAATAAATATGCTTTTTGTATTCATTTACGCAGGCAAACACTAATAAATCGTCGTTTTTTTGTGAAAAATTGTGACTTTTACGAGTTGTGTTCTTTTTGACGAATTTTGAAGGTTAGAAACCCCAATAATTAAGAAACTAATAAAGATACAGAAACAAATTTTATTGTAATCGATAGATATCTGCAAAAACTATATGATTACAAGCTTAAAAATTGGTTTATGTTTGTTTTTTGTTCTTAATTTACAAAAATAACGGAAAATTTTCGTTTTTAGACTAATTTTAAAGGTAAAAACTTCAATAACTATTAAACTAATAAAGATTAAGCAACAAATTTTTCTCCAATCGGTAGATCTTTATGAAAACTATGAGATAACATATTTCAAAATTTATATTTGTTTGTTATTTGTTTATAATTAAACAAAATAACAGAATTTTTTTGTTTTTTGACGAATTTTGAAGGTAAAAACTTCAATAACTTTAAAACTAATGAAGATAAACAAACAAATTTAGCTTCAATCGGTAGATCTTTGCAAAAACTATAAGATTGCTTATCAAAATATTTAATTTCGTTTAATATTTGTTTATAATTAAACAAAATAACAATTTATTTGTTTTTTGACGAATTTTGAAGGTAAAAATTTCAATAACTTCAAAACTAATAAAGGTAAATGAACAAATTTAGCTTCAATCGGTAAATCTTTGCAAAAACTATAAGATTGCTCATTAAAAAATTTAATTTCGTATGTTATTTGTTTATAATTAAATAAAATAACCGAAAATTTTCGTATTTTTGACGAAATTTTGTTGTTTTTACCCATATTTCAAGCAATTTCCAAGTTCTGAATACCCCGAACACAGATTTTCAATCGACTAAATAAATACAAACACCGATAAATTGGCAACGCTTTCGATATTATTTATTTATTCATCGCGCGCGCCGTAATTACGTGACACCCAAGCGCACCGCAAACACGCATCGCATAAATAAACGCCATACACACACACTGAACCTAAGTATATCGTGCATTGGGCTTTGGCATTGGATTAACGTGTTTCCTATTGGCACTTCCGGTGCCGGAAAATACACATAATAATATAATACGCGGGTTTATTGCATATTAGTTTAGTGCGGCTAGACGCCGACTATGTATACCTGTAGGGGGCGAATATGTCACTCGCATAATAGGTTATGTTCGCAGCAATGCAAGAAAACGTGAGGAAACGCAAGGTAAAGAGGAGAATAAGAAAGGAAATCGCCGGCAATGGGCAATAACAATGTGTAACAATACTGCGATTCCCTTGGCGAGCAAGGGGCGGCGAATGCCAGTCAACACTTGCTTCAATCTGTCTGGGTGTGTGTGTGTGTATGCCGCCCCAGGCGGAAATTAAGCAATTTTAAACTGAAAGGCACCTTCAACTTTATTCTACTTTTTGTGGAATCAAATCAGATGGTAGGTGAATATACAAAATACAAATACAACGTTTTTGGTTTTGGTTTGTTGTTTGGAAACAAGTCGAGGGTATCTCGACGTTGACATGAAGCACATCATAACTTTTACGTGCTACGCCACCAGCAATATGCATATCCGGTAAAAGTTTAATAGAAAATCGATTTGAAAGAACCGGTTATTCATAAAACCGGTATTTTTGCATAATTAAAGGCGTGTTGCCGAGACGCAGTAAATTTTTTATTCTGGATGTTGCATTTGACATAACATTTTAATGAGTTTTCCGCCTCCGGGCATTTTTAATTGTTTATGCACTCTGCATATTGCATACTCCACAATGCGCCTCCATTATGATGTTAATGTCGGCATAACCTAATTTATTTTTACACTCGGTGCATGTGCACTTCGTACGAAATGTAATGCAGAATGTGAGAATGCGAAAGCAAAAGCCCTGGCGGTGGTGGGTTGTCATGAATGTCGGTTAGACTGCTAGACTACATTTTATTCGGCGGCGAGAGCATCCGTATAATTTGCGGTATTTGTGTTTAGACCGCTGTGGGGCGGTAGAAGGAGGTAGTGTCCTTCATGGTAATAGAATTTCAGGTATGCATGTGCAAAAGGGAACACACCGAGTGTGTCTACTAGCGGAGATGTGACAAAGCCACCAAGCTCCGAGGCTGAGGACTCCTCTGTCGCCCTACGGCGAGCTAAAAGCCCCTTTGTGGTTTGTCTTATGTTTGCGGATGTGATACCCGCAGCGATACTTGCACGCCAGCATCTAATAAGAATTCAGAATGATGTGAGTACAACTATAATATAAAATGCAATATACGTATATTGTATATTAAGTGTGTAAAATTGGATTTTTATTTATACTAGGGTGAAAAATTGGTGTTTAACTAGTGGGGTAGTTTTAATGTTTTTATTGTGTGAATGTAGTCGATTTTTGAGGTATTTTGATACAAAATCATTACTAATAGGAAGTTTAAAAAACCCCGTCTCACAAATAACTCGCGATGCGCATTTCGAAGGCTAAGCCTTCCTCTTCAGGCGAAGGAATTATAAAACTGAACTAAAATTGCGTCTAATCCCTAATTTACCTAAAAATTCTTAATCCCCTGTTTAATCCTTTACCCCCACTCCCTAAAAATGTTTTCCTAATAAAACCTATAAATTCATAATACCCTAATTAATCTTTTACCCCCACTCCCTAGCAAAAATATTGCAGTAAAATCTATTTCCAAGTATTCGACAACTAGGTATTTTTGAAAAATATTAAACAATTAACTCAAATAAACTTGAAGAAATTGGCCCGTTTTCTTGATTAAGAAGATGTTTGTTCTTATGTTTTAAAATTTCTATGCTTTCATAGGCATCTAATTGTCTTTGATTGGTAATAGATTTTACCAAGAACAAATTTTCTTGTCGGATGGGATGTTCTGACTCTTTAATATGTTGGGCTACTGCGGACTTTTCGAATCTATTGTATTTAAAATGCGCGATGTGTTCTTTAAAACGAGTTAAAATTGACCTTTTCGTTTGACCAATATATTGTGAGTCGCAACATCCGCATTTAATTTTGTAAATACCCGACTTTAAAAACGTTTCCTCTTTATCTTTCGGATTACCTAGTAATTCTTTAATGTTACTGGTGTTTTTATACGCGATTTTTAAATTTTCTTTTTCAAAATTTTATTTAAACCTTTAGTTAAAATAATGTCAAAAGGAAGCGAAATGTATTTTGTATCTAATTGATCGGTGAACGTGTTTAAAGTCGAGTTATCACGTTGCAGTTTTTTAAATTTAAATTTATTTATAATTCTATTAATAATTATTGGATCATAACCATTACTTTTTGCTACGTTCTTTATGTACTGTAACTCGTTATTATATCTCTGAGGTGTTAAAGGGAATGAAATTAGACGATGAACAAGGAAATTAAAAGCCGCAATTTTGTGTTGAAACGGGTGGTTAGAACTCGATGGAATGTAGCAATCAGTATTGGTTATTTTCCTGTAAATGTCAAATTCTAATCTATTGTTATTTCTAATAACCAGTGTGTCCAAAAATGCAAGTTGACCATTTGACTCAGATTCGTATGTAAATTTAATAGACGCGTATTTTGTGTTCAGAGTTTCCAAAAACCTATTAATTGAACATTTTGAAAGATCGAAAACCGCGAAAATGTCATCTACGTACCGGATCCAAATTTTTGGAAAATAATCTAATGTATTGGCCAAAACTTCTTCGAAATTGCTCATAAAAATATCCGCAATAAAAGGTGACAAGGGGTTTCCCATTGCCGTTCCTTCTATTTGTGAATAATATTTATTGCCAACTTGGAAATAGTTCAGGTCCATACATAATTTTGTTAACTGAATGTACTCCGATATTTTGTCCTGGCAAATATTATTATCTGTTAAAACTGATTTCAAGATTTTGATTGCTTCATTTACTGGTATACTTGGAAACAGTGAACACACGTCAAATGAAACTAAAATTTCGTTTTTGTTTAATTGAATGTCGCGAAGTTGATCGATAAATTCATATGTATTTTTAACTGATTTCGATTTAAAGGTTAAACAAGTAAATTCTTTAACAAGCCATTTTGAAATTTTATATGTTGGTGAACCGATTCCGGAAACGATTGGGCGCATTGAATTATCGTTTTTATGGATTTTTGGTAACGCGTACACTTTTTACTCCACCACTGTTTTTATACACTTTAAATATTTTTTTAAATGAAATCAAAGTAGTTTGAACAGTTTACTATATAATCTTGTTCATTACACGCTGAATGTTTACAGCTCGCATGTAATTGTGTTGATATTAGTGTCTGCTGCGACTATGTTTTGTTTACTTTGTTTGCTGCGCCACTGCACACTGCACTAAACCTTTGCCAAACAGCAGCGCGGTTTAATGGAGGAGATTCGCATACAGGCACTTCCAAACCCTTCACTTTCATACCACCTTATTGTATTTCTGTAACACTTTGTATAAAACATGCGTGCGTGTATTATCTGCTAAACGAAGGCCTCTTTCAACTCCGCCGAGCGTGCCGCGTGAGTTTTCTTCCCGAAAACTTTAATTATACCTTCCGCCATCTTTGGTGTTGCGTGATATCGCCGGAAACACACGGCCCTCTCGCGTTGCATGTGACGAAACTATGCAAACAATGCGCGCCGCGCCACTTGGGACGTATGCAAATGCGTTTGCATTCCCTGCGACATGACAAATTACGAGACGCGGGGATAAAAATGTTGACGGCGCCCTCCATGCGAGCGAGCATGATTACCACCATACCACTATGTATACGAGTACAAGCGGCTGTCGTGCGTTGAGAGTAGTTTAAAGTATTTTTAACACTCGAATGCGCAATTTGTGTGCATTTAAATTGAGAGTGCTCTAGGGTTAAGGCCTAATAGCTGTGTGCGTAAAAATGCGTAGAATGTCGGTTTGAATTTGTGCCAAACGAGCAAACGAGCGACTATTTCAAGATTTTGTCGAAACAAGCAAAAGTCATTTGGGTTACACTATCACAATCACGTTAGAATAATAAATTATTATTAATTTATCATAATTTTTCAAACATTAACAAGAAAATTGTTTTTTTTTTATTTTAGACGTTTTTAACGTTTCTATTTATTTATTTTTACTTGTGACATCTAAATATAAACGACGTCGCGGCGCCTGGAACACATTTAACACTTGTAGTTAAAACTGTCGTTCACAAGACCTACCGAGACGAAATTTTACTTTATTTTTGTGTCTGTTATGAATAATTATTTTATTCCCCTATAATAATATTTATGCGCGGTGCTTGTTTTAAATTAAGAAAATTTGTTTTCCAGGGTCGATTAGCGCCCCGAAACATACCTTAATAAAGTAAATACCCGCGGGATTCATGCGAGAATTTACGTGAGAACGATTTGTATAGCAAATCATGTCGGTATTGTTTTTTTTTTGTTTTCTCTTCCAATAAAATCGATGATGGTGCATTGTCCACCGAAACCGAGAAAATGCCGCGTGACAAATGTGTTACACATTTGCCTGCTGGTAGTGTTTTTATATTCGGAGATTTATTTTTATGCCCGCTGAGGTTTTTAATCGTAATAACTGTAGGCTACGTCTATAGTCAAGCCAACAAAATATTTTCATGGTGTTTAGAGTACTGCGATTTATATTTACATACTGGTTTGGTGCGTTTTGTCGTCTGGACTATATAAACCGGAAAAGCGGAAAACCGTGTGTGTGTATTGCGAGTACATTGGCCGGTTACAAGCTAGCGGCCGTGTCGGACTGACACAGATTTCCATTTATCATGATATACGATGTACAATGCGATATGCTGCACGTACATTATCATCATTCCTCAAAGAATGCGCAATTGACTGATTTATGCATGGAAAAATTCGGATTCCGGCTAATGTGCGTTTGGTATGGCGCGCTAGGCCCACCGATGGTAATTGAATGCCGATGTCGGTGCCGGTGCATGAATTAAAATGGCGTCGAACGCAATTTGCGCACGTCCACACACACGTGCACGTGGTACAACATAAAAAAAGACATTTAAAATTGCAATTGCAATTTATGCAGTGACCTAGATTTTAACGTTGATGTGGGGAGTGTCATGCGGTGCCGGAAAATTGAAAAAATGCGCAATAAATTGATATTATGCAAAAATTTCAACAAAACCGGGGGTTGGTGGGGGGTTGGTGGGGGGTTGGGTGCTTAGTCGAATCAATATAACACATACCTACAGCTTTTTGAATGTCACTCAATGTCTGGTTTTATTAAATTAATAAATAATAGTGAAATATTGGTTAGTTTTATGAGTTACGGTAAAATTTGATCGTTTTTGAGAGGTAAAAATGGCCATAACTACGAAAGTAATAAAGATAGAGGGTTGATTTTTGTTTGTATGTGTAGATTGCACTAAAAGACATAAGATAGAGTATTTTAAAATTTATAATAATTAGTAATTTGTTTGTAATTAAACAAAATAATGTTTAAATTTGGCGATTTTTCGAATTTTTGCTAATTTTTACGTTTAAAACCGGTTTTTAACACGATTTATTTAATATAAACGACTGAATATAGTATCATGAGATAGATAAATTGTGGTAGATTATACCTACTTAAGGATAATGTCAAATAATCCCTCATTATCCTGAAATATCAAAAAAACTTAATTTTTTTCGTCAATTTTTTCGATAAATTAAATTTATTTTTCACATTTGAGTAATTGCACACATTCAATATATTTACATTGTTAAAATAATTGCGTGTAATGATTCGAAAATGTATTATACGAATTTATGTAAATTCCCACATGAGTAAACACACAATTCCGCACTCTACGAGGTGCTTCATGCCGAAAATATGTTCATTACGTCCGAATGCACCTTGGCATAATACATGCCCACGCGATATTAACGTACCAATTCGTTAAACACTATTATTGCAGTAAATCAACAAAACAACGGTAATATCTCCAGCGCACGGCGAAGGGGCATTAAAATAATAGCCGCACGCGTCGCCGCCATTGTATAAATTTCATCGCGTCGTAGCGCCCGCGCGCACACACGAGATGTATGTGTCCTGCATAGTCCTGATTTTGTTTCGCGTTTACGTGCATGCCCGCTGAACGTTATGGAAACTACGTCTACGTTTCTTCGGGGGCGCACGTGGTGCATGTGGTTGACGTGTCGTGTGTGCTGAACTTTACGTTTAGAGTATGGCGAATTTTCATGGCAGTTCCTTCTAATTATAATGGTCGCCCGGTGATATATGGAACAGGTAATTTGCCCATAAATTGCACGTGTTGCTGCGATATAATTAAATACAGTTTTACACGTGCACAAACAGGTTCGGACTTGCTTCGATTAGGTAGGGAAAAATTTTGAAGAGGGAAAGAAAATTGACGAATTTTTGAAGACAAAAAATTCAATAACTAGAAAACTAATTGCGATAAATGATTGATTTTTTGGCTAAAAGATAGATCTCAGTAGGTATCATTAGACTGGCTGGTTGAAAATGTGTAAATGTTTATAATTTGTTGGTAATTAAACAAACAATAAGAAGAATTTTGAATTTTGACGAATTTTTGAAGATAAAAAACGTAATAACTACCAAACTAATAAAGATAGAAGAATGATTTTCAGTTTAAATGATAGATCTTTTTAAGCACTATCATATTGACAAGTTGAATTGTTGTAAAAGTTTATAATTTGTTTATAATTTAATAAATAATAGTCCAAAATTCGGTATTTTTGCCAATTTTTCAAAATTTTATACATTTTTATGCTTCCAAATACTTATAATGATAATTAGACATACAACAATGTAAAATTTATATAATTTTATTATTGTGGATGAAAAACAACATGTTAATGAACAAAGAAGAACGAAAATATTAAGCGCAAAATTAAAAATTCCACGGGTAATGGACACACGACCGTCCAATTAAAACCGACGCAATAAATTATTTTAAAAAGGCGCACACAACGGCGGCGGCGCGATTAGTTTATGCAAACGTTTGTTCCGCGAAATGTGATTTTTGCTCGCGCTGGTTATTATTAATTCGTTTAAAATTCGCTAGCGTGTTGTGTGTGCTTTGCGGTGCGGGAATCGAGCGCATTTTACCGGTCAACATTTCCTCCGATATTTTCCACCGGCGGCGGCGGCGGCGCATATACGTGTTTAATTTATACGCTGGATGCGCGCCGGCGAATTATTATTAATTAATTGCGTTATCGATTGATTTGCGGCGCGCGCGCCTCCACCATTCTCAATTAAAAATTTCGAATAATTTCAATTAAACGGTTTGTTTACTCACTCAAAACATTCGCATATAGAGTGTTTGAAATTTTCGCGCACATTTAAACTTTCAATTTCCCGGCGTGCACTTTAGCGGGAATATCCGGTTTCAAGCCGGTCGGTAACTCGATAAGTCGGAATTGCGACCGCATTCAAATCATCCGAAACCACGCTTCTCATTTTACGCCCCGCAGACGTCGCAGACGTAAACACACGTTGCGCTACTAAATTGTGTTTTGTTTCCGACGTTTCCGGGGAGCTTTTGTCAAGGTTACAATCATGTATGACAATGTTGAATGTTTGAGCGGCGCACGCAGGTCGAACGAATGTTTCAGCTGTTCAAATAGCTTCTAATTAGTGCGCGGTGCCGATCTGACGAGGGCGGCATCCCCGGGTTTGCCTGGTTTCCTTCTTTCCGAAGGCATGTAACAGACTGCAGCGCTAAAACCGCGCTGTCAAATTTGCGACAAACAGCCGCGCCGCTTCTTCTTTGGCTTCTGCTTCTTGCTAGAACTAATATAAGTCGTAAGGGGTGCAAACAGTGACATTTCGGGCGTCTTCCCCTTTTGTTTTTCGTATTTACCCAGCACCCTCACGGTAAAAATATTGCTGTTTTATTAACTCTTGATTTTCCGCTTCAATAAATCAATTTTTTTTTTTTTTTTAATATAAATTACGACCAATTTGTTCCTGCACACGTGGTATTAGATAATTTATTAAGTTAAACAATGCACTCTGTTTACGGCATCATTATTCCATTCATATTTCAAGTGTTGCTTGTGCACCGAACACGAAGTGAAAATTATTTATCGATTCGACTATTATAGACTATGCTGGTCTATAGTTTTGGAACTATAGCAAAGATAGATTTATCTATAAGTTTAACCCACTTTCACGCCCATTACCGCCGCTGTCGGATCCCACATTCATTTTCCCGACGCGCGACGCCATAACACGTAGTTAATTTAACATGCGGAAAATTCCGACGCAAGGAGAATCAAGCGTCGCGCTCGTTTCCGCAAAGCGGCGTCATTTTTTTCCTTGCCTTTCCGAGTTACATTACTGATATTACAAGCCGAATGCGGCGTTTTTTCTTTTTTAACAGCTGATAAATCTTGTGTTACGTTCTTAATTAAAATAATTAGCTAATGTTTCATCATCAGACATTGTGGATATGTCGATAAGAGGATTAGAATTTTTTTTAAATAAAATATTCCTGCGTTGTGTGTGTGTTTGAAAACAAAGTTTTCCAAAGTGCAAAAATTGCAGACTAACAGTTTATTTTGTTTCGCCATTAACTCGACGACGTGGTCCTAATTGCGAGAAGCGTCCGTGGTGGTAGTTAAGGAGGTGGAGTCAGAGGGTAATTTTAGTCTCCGGCAAAAAGCCGGGGCGCGTTCAGCCCCCGTGATTGTAACTTGTGCATAAATATGTAAGAAACCCTCGGCGTCTGTGCCGCGCACAAACTAAACTTCTCGAGTGGCAGGCTGCACGCTAATAGGAGCCAACAGTTAAGTTAACTTGCCACCCAGGCGAGGAGGATGCAGATGTAGAGTTTTCATGTGTTGACCTGTCATTACAAGACTTTACTACTGCTAGTTTATCGAAAGTTTATCCGGATTAAATTTACTTCGGTTAACCAGCACGCAAAAAATGGTATCGAAGGGTTTGCTGGTGTTTTTCTTCACAACCGCAAGTCGTGATGGCTTGCGTTTGAGGTCGGGACAAAAACTGACAACAAACAAAATCCGACACAATGCAAATTGTTGCGAGATTTTTGCGGAAAGTAAAGTGCGAAAACTCGAAAGTTTTTCGGGGGCGCGAAGCGTACGGTAATTCAATTTCTACAGCGCTTTCTTGTTTCCGAATTTCGCCGAAATCGTATACAATTTTGCGCTCGTCTCAAGACGCCGAAAACTCTTTTCTATAATTATAATGCGAAACTTTCAGACGAGCTTGCAATTATGCTTCCGGCAAACTTTGCATAAATATTTTTTACGCAAATTTAATCCGAAATTATAACGTTTTAGTTTTCATCCTGAAAGAAGCGCTTCTCGGTTTGAATTTTATTTTATTTTTTATTGCCATGGAGTACAGCCAAAGTTAACGGTTCACTGGGTCCGCAATAATAGTTCAGACGGGCCCGAAAACCCTACGCACCGAGAATACTTATTTCTAAGTAAGTGGAATGGCGGCAGCGTGGCGGCGGCGGCTACACACATACACAACCATGTAAAAGTCGTAGGAAATCATGGAGCATATCCAAGTTCCAAAATCATATTTCGCCCGAGCGAATCACATTGCGCATACCATAAAGTTTAATGACAAGTGACAATAATGATACCAGGGGGCGGCGGCTGCGGCGGTTTGGTCAAGACTGTATCCGACGGCTACGGTTGCGGTCAGTTAATGCTCAGTCTTTTGTGTCTCGGTGTGTGTGTGTTGGTGAGGTTTGTTAGTAATCACGCTTCGTAACAAGAACAAGAAGTTTCACGCTCCGATGCCGCCGACCGCCCGCGGGGGTTGCATATCCGAGACGCTTTCAATTGCAATTGGCACTTTACCAATAACGCATTGTTCCGGCATTGCGAGTTGATTTTCTCCGCTGCTACCAACAAATTGCTACCACACTATTTATCCACCGACTAAAGAACCAAGTTATCTCTTCGGCGGAAGCAAAGAAAAAAAATAGAAGTCCAGGTGTAAAGTAAAGACGGTCAGCCACTTTGTCATTGCAAATCCGGGACCCTCGCCTGGCCACTTCAGATTTCTCGAGCAGAGCTGGAGGCTGAATTCGTATTTCCATATCATGATAGATTTTCCCATTCCAGACATCCACATATCCGGTTTTGCATCTCCTGCTATGGATATATATTCTGTCGGGGTGGAAATTTACGCATGACATGAACAACATTTATTTTTTCTTGCTTTTCTTGGAGACAATGAGTAGCAAAAATGATTTCTTATTTAATGACTATTGTTGCCGCTTTTTATGTCACTCAATTCAGCGAGGGGAGAGTTTTATAGTCGTCTATTGCATAGACAATAAACCCCAAACAAAAACATATGTATTGCGCATTAGATTATCGTGGGGGCCTGTCTCGTCTTGACTTCCACTTCAACTTTTATCTACTTTTATTGTCCGTGTCTGTCCGGCTTTCACGTCGCGCCGGAGATTGCCGTCCGAGTAGACAGCGGATGCGAATAATAAAACGGGAACAACGCTCGCGTGGCGGCGGCGGTGGAAAAAATTGATTTCGATATCCACAATGTGTAAATATGTCAGGAGCAATGTCTCTGCGTCGTTGATATACGTCCGCAACAAAAGTCCCCGCGACACAGGACCTTAGATACATCCGTATAGAATATTGGCTGCTGGCAGGGGGCGGCGGCGCGGGCGAAAGAGGAGGTAGTGGTGCGGTGATGGTGGCTGAAATCTGTCAATACGTCTGCACGCCGACGATACAAATGATATATAAATTTTGGAATAGCTTCGTCAACAAAACCGCCAATGTCACCAGCAAGGCCGACGTCGCCCCCGTTATGCATTATATAATACATAATGCGTCGCCGCCGCCATCCTTTCAGAAGCCAACCGCACCCTAACTTTTTACGCTATGTGACAAATTCTCTTTGAACAAAGAAATCGAAAATTTACTATGAGTTACTGCTTGGACCGCTATTCTGGACATATAACAAATACACGTTCTAACAACAAAATATAAAAAATAACAATATCAAAATCATTATTGGGATTAATAAATTATATTACAGTGATTACACGTATTTAAAAAACATCAAATCCCATAGAAGCAACTTGGACCGTTATTCTGGACATATTACAAAAACACTTTCCAATGAGAAAATATAAAAATAACAATATCAAAATTATTCTTAGGACTAATAATTTATAATACCGTGATTACACGTATTTAAAAAACATCAAATCCAATAGAAACAACTTGGACCGTTATTCTGGACATAATACAAAAACATTTTCCTATGAGAAAATATAAACAATAACAATATCAAAATTATTTTTAGGACTAATAAATTATGTTACACTGATTACACGAATTTAAAAAACATCAAATCCAATAGAAGCAACTTGGACCGTTATTCTGGACATAATACAAATACACTTTTCAAAGAGAAAAAATAAACAATAATAATATTAAAATAATCCCCAAGACTAATAAAACATATTATTGTTATTACAGGCATTTTGGGCGAGCTGTGTGACAAGATAAACTCCGATAAGGAAGGCGACGCTTCGCACCCTCCTCATTCAATAGAAATTTAATTCAACAATAAAAGTGAGTACGATGACAACATCTTTACGCCCCTGAATAAACTCCTCCGCTAATATTCTAACTGTGTCACCCTGATGATCCGATTCGGTATAATTTGGCGTTTTGCTCCTTGGGTACGTGCACATTTTGATAAGATTGATACGGCAAGCGAGGGCGTAATTTTATTAAACCACCGCCGTACACACCGTGATCGCATTAGCCACACATACAAACCCACCCTGCCCAGCGTAAATGTATTAACCTACTAGCAGTCCCTTGCAAAGTCAATATTTGGACCATACACCACTCATATTTATGAGGTGATGTTTATAGGTTAGTTGGTAGGAGTGTAAACTTCCGGTTGCAATGTTTTAAGCAGTCAAACTGTATATTTGGCAAGAGGTAAAGCGGTGTCATGCATACATAGAGGTTATGTATGTGGCGCACACGGCGTGCTTGCACAATGTTGCGGCGCGCGCGGCGGTTTTGCTTCATTTACAAGTTTAATTATGCCGTATAATGTGTAACCTAATTAATATTTGTCCCGAGTTATCAAATAGTTGTTGATTAAGTTACAATGTTATTAGCATATTAGAGTTTGAGTCGGCGCGCCGGCAAATTGCATCGAACCGCCGAAACAATAACGCCGTCGAGAAATTGCCGCCTCCCACCGATGCAATATATTAGCAGTCGACGTAATTTAATTAAGTCTGCATCTCCACAATATTAGGAAGTAGAATTTATTTTTATCTAGTTTTTTCATTGTTTTGAGACACAAAAAGTGGTATTATATAGACAGAAAGGCAAGGTCGTGAGTAAAGTACTTTAGCTACGGGGTTTAGTCACGGGGTGGAGCTTGCGCCTACGGATTTGCATCCGGTGCAGTTCAAATACAAAACTTAAACGTGAAAATAGGGTGGAAGGAGAAAAAGTAGGATAAGCATCTCGTGGCTAAACGTTATTAAACACTCCCTACGCTCGCTCGTGACAAAAACACCCGTTTAGCCACTTGTTACTTAATAATCCATGATGATTTATACTTTTTTAAATTTATGAGCGTTTTTCTGCAATATAATATTCCGTTGCGTAGTAAATATTTGCAAGGGCCTACTTTGACACACGCCTCGCTTCGGGTTATTTGGTCCTGTGAAATATTAAATATCTAGCAGGTAACGCACAAGTTTCCTTCAAGGCGTGCGCGCTGTGATATAAAATAAACGCATTGTCAGCGAAAAAAGTGATATAAAAGGATATATTCCAGCGTGAAAATGGCAATTTTGTTTTTTATAGATACACTCTTAAAACTCTGACGTCACTAGATACATTTTTTGCAAAACATTGTTGTTATTATAACTGACATACGTATTCCAAGCTGTTGCAAGTGTTTTTTTGCAAGTGCTCGTTATGCACGGGCAAAGTAACTTTTTAGTTTGCAGTTTTTACTCATCTGCCGGGCAAGAAAGTAAGAAAAGCTGAGCTTTATACCGTACTTGAGAGTAGCGCACGTTTTTTTCTAAACCCACCGCCCCAAGCGTAGCTAGTACTCTACTCGTGCATAATAATTATTAAAAAATGAAAAAATAAAACGTAGAAACTACATTGTATCCACAGCGACACGTTGCTGATTCTGATAAGAAAGTTTGCGGGCGCCAAACAATGTTTTCACGCGAATTACGGTTCGCTCATCCGGAGGCGTGCGCTTTTAATTTATTTTTCTCTGGCGTGATTGAGTAGATTAACGAAATTATTTTATTGCATGTTATGAAAAGCAATGGCATGCGTGCTGCGTTTTATTAAGTTGTTTTCGCTAATGGACGTCATGCAAGCGTGAGTATTCCAGGGTTAATAAAATTGCTGTGCCGCTGTAGAATTATCTAGTGCTTTCATCAACTTGTCCGCAATAACTCCTCGAGAGTATGTCTCGTGATATACCCACTAGGTTAGTTTTCCCAGAGACATATATGGGCCGTAGACGTGCGGACGTGCCTTCCAACCTGCGCGCTCCAACTTCTGATCGAATATTTTCGTCCTTTAACAAGAAGTTTTCAACAAACCTCGGAGCAATCTGCATGATAATCTCGGTCCGTCTCTCGGAGGCGGCTGGCAGGACGACAAAGTGCCGCGTTCAAAGAATGCCCCAGAACTGCGTTAAACTTTTCCGATCACCCGACCGCATCTGGAGTCCGCGCAGACTTCTTCTCGTTTTCTTGCGTTATCTGCATGTGAGAAGCGGATCCAATCGGCTTATTCTTCGATTTGCATTCTCTTTCTTTATCAAAATTTTCTCCTCTTTAGAACACCGAGGGGCGGTTTTGAGGAGGAGGGCTAAGGAGTTGTGATTGATTTTGCGCGAAATAAAAACGCAAGATAAAACTATCAATAAAAGATGTCCCATTAGGGCGTGCGTCTTTTATGTCGATTGGTCGTGAAAAATCGCTGAAACGGCTCCTTTGCTCGCGCCGGGCGATTGAATGGCACGTTCGGGTTATGCTCAAAAATCATCACTTATATTATGACGGACATAAGAGGCGTCCGAAACACATTGACGTGCGTGTCGCCACGTCCTTGATCCTCACCGAAAAATATATCTGGATGCGACCAGTCGAGGCCCCGCCGCCGGAACGTGACTAGAGTTGACGCAAAAAGCTGGCGGAATGTCCCAACACGATGAAGGACGAGGACGAGGAGGACGAGGATGGGGAGAAGAGGAAGTTGATATGTAATTGGAAGTAAGCCGCTTGGGGGTTACGGCGCGAACGTGACTGATGAACTGCTCGATGCGCCGTGATGTATTGTTCGCGCTCCCTTATCGCCCGAGTGTTTTGCATTCAGACTAAACGCTGTGCAGGACACCTCAGGTTATCATTTTTTCTCGTCTGCACTCACGGTGCCCAACCCAGGCTTTCCGGAAAGTGTGTAAGTACATTATGGACAAAGTTGAAAATAAGTGTAAACTTGGTCCAAGGGGCCACGGAAGCAACTTGGCACTTAGGTGGTCTTGGGCACGACCTGCATCTTTGAACCTCCAGGTACTTTAATTCGAAGCAACGTAGCGATAAAAACCCAACACACACACAACAACATGAAATCATCTTTAATTGGGTTACGCTCACTGCTGTCTCCACTGGGAATTATTTCCATTACAAGTGTTGGCTGTTAGGATGACCCACGACCATTCGGAACACATACGATCACGTCCGCGACGCTTGTTCATTAATTACATATTTCTGCAAAGTCCAAAGCTTGTTCTTTCCGTCGTCGTCGGTTGGTTGGTTGGTGAATCCGTAATTACATAATTCCACAAATGCTACCGCTGGTTAATGCCGGGTCTTTGGAGAAGAAGGATAAGGATATCAAATGAAAGGCCCGTCACGTCCTTTTGACCTCACGGCTTTTGTCTCATTTCTCATTATTCCATTAGGGCTCGCATTCCGGCGCCTCTCCCCAATGACGCATCACTCAGCTAGCAAATTACACGTCTTCGACCCGCGGTCCTCCCTGGTATCCGCAATGACCACATGGATACATGGATCTCATCCAAGTTACAAAACAAACTAATGGTCTAAATTTAAGTTAATATTTATTCATCACGCGGAATAAATGGGAATAAATCAATCAGCTGGGGGAATGCGCATGAGGAAGTTGTTGACAGTTGCGAAAGCTTTTGTCAGTTTTGTCTGCACAAAACTACTAATAGAGACAAGTCTCTCGCGGCGTCCCGAAATGCCTGATTACCGATTCAAGCCGTCGCATTAACATTTTACACAGAATTTCGCAGGGATGAAAAGACGTTATTGCTGCAGAGACGCGCATATTATAAATTCAGCAGCCGCCGCCGCGACATGATTAATGACTGAAATGAAAACATCGGTTCGATTCGGCGGCTGCTGCCTCCGCGCGCACGCTAGTTTTGCTATGTATATCAATTCTTCTTCGTAAATTAGGTACGCGCCGCCGCCTCCGCCGCCGTTCAATTTAATGCCGCACTTAATTATGCAGCGTCCTAAGTGTGCCACATTAATTCTTTACGCTGGTTAATAGATTCACAAACTTGACATTATAGTGTTGGTAGCGTATAAATTATTTGTAGTTTTTCGTAAATAGATGGCGCTGCGCTGATAAATCATGGCGTCATTAATGTTTTTCTAAAAACTGCGCTGCTGTAAGCGTGTAATAAATTGCTTAGGGGAGGGAGAAGATTTTCATTGTTTCAGTTTTTCGAGGGTTGCGGTGGAGATTAACTGAGGCCTTTTTTGCGTTTTCTGATAACAATTATCCGGATTTATGGAACGCATCTTTCAAACGGAATTAACGCGCGCGGGGTGTTCTATAAAACAACGATTTGTCTACGCGTAGAAGCATTTTGCACATTTTGTGAGTGGTAGATACCAGCTCCTCACATATCTCACGCCGGACGAATCATCAGTCAGTCTGGCAATTACATACACGTGCTTTTTACTCCGCTTTGATTTATTCGCGGGTATTTTTTTCGTCATCAGTTGGAACGTGTGTTATTAGCCGCTCCGGTGTGCATGTGACAAAATATCACCGCGCGGTGGTTTTGTGGGATGCGTCGGCTATAAATAATAAATGTTTATTCGTTGCTTTGTCGTTCGGGGGCCCAAAGTGTATAAATCATATGCGGTTATGCAGCCGACCGTCATATTTCACCGTCGTCTTTGCCAATTTCGGAAAATCAGCAATCCGAAAAACAGTCGTCGATTCTTTTTTTTTATATAAATGACCTTTTTACAAGTCACCAGGCACGCAAAACGCACTGTAATACCCCTCTTGAAATGTAGCATGAGTTGGAAAGGGTTCCTCGTGGGCTATGACCATGCGGATACAGGTTGGCTCGTTTCTCGTTCTTTATGGCGACGCCGTAACGCATTTGCGTCTTTCTAGCAGGAGGAGGAAAAAAAGGGGATCAACTGTAATATTTTTATCGTCAAATCCTGATGGGATCCCCGAAGGCCCGATATCCGCCATTACGCGATATTTGATTTCAGTTCAATATGTTTCTTCACGTGTGTTTGCGTTCGTTAAAATAAACTCTTAGATTTCGGCATGAGATTGATTTAATCCATAACTGCCTATCAGATGTGCGACCACAATGGAGTTGCGAGCAAATCGGCGGCGGATCTTTCGCCGAAATAAACGTCGGCAATTTTTCCACTTCGAACGGCAATAAATCAGAGCGTGCTTATCAGCCGGAGCCGCTTAATGATTTGCACAATGGATCAATAGATGATATCGCATATTTTAATCCTTGGCCAAGCAAACCAGTCAAGAGGAAAAAAATACTCTGTGTGTGTGTGTGATCGGCAGGAAATGAGATCCTGGACGGATCTCACATTATGTCTAAATAAATAGGTTCGCAACGGTTTGCTGGCGTTTATGCGCTTGCACGTTCAGTTAACATTCAGTTAAGTTCAGGGCGTTGTTACGTTTATTGAGGTGCGCGCTCGCCATCCTAAAGAGACCCGTTTCCCTTTTCGCGCGAGCAATCTACGAAATGCGAAGGGAGCCTCGGCCGTTTTCTATCATTATCCGCGCGCATCCCTCCAATTCCACGGTATAGAGTGTGGATATCACCGATATACTCGTCCAGCTTTGGCTACACTCGGTAAAAGTGCATTCATGCTCGCAACTCTTTTGTTGCAAGCGCAAATTGTTTCAACGCAAATGAATATGAATAAACGCCGCTGCCGCCGTCGCTGCGGTGTTTGTGTAGTGGTAGCCAACCCTTTTACACGTTTCTAACCGGTCTAGGGCCCAGCGGGCGTGTGCTGGCGTTGAAAAACGTTCCAAGTGAATTAATTCCCTGTTAAATTGACGCTCGCTCTTATTTTTACGTTGCTGGGCTCCGCATGCGAATTTTCGATTCGAATCAACATCGGTGGCGGCGAAACATTCGCCCGAGGGGTATTGCATGCAACCCTACCGCCACCGCTGAGCAAATATGTGAATTTCAAATGTCTATTGTCTCGAATGTATTTTTTCTGTGTGTTATATTATCGATTTTGTTACATACACATTAGGTTATGTTGGTTACAGCATGTTTGGTTGCCTATGTACTTAGATAAAACCGCGTTTTAGAAGCTCAACACGCTGCAAACTTTTTAATCACCATCACGTACACGAAGACACATAAAGTACCGCATCGGCATTGGCCATCATTCTGCGCACGGCGTTTGACACAACAGCCGAGGAGTCGAGTACATAAACATTTCGCCAGCTATCCGCGTCATTATTCTTTTACGACGCTGTAATTCCTCTGGTACGCGCCACCGCCCAGAATTGACACCGACGCCAACACTCAGGACATCAAAGTGAATACCAAAAAAGAATATTAAACGATTCACGTGCACACGCAGGAATTATCCTGTTGGAGAAGCAGACGAAACACCCAGAGAAGAAGAAAAAAAACTATGCGAAACAGGAAGATGCAAGGAATATATTTGTTCGTCGACTATAAAAGAGTTACGTGCTTGAAGTTGAGCGGGAGTTTTTATTTCTTGCATCATTTGAGCGTATTTACGCGAGAGGGATTAAGGTGCAAGTAGACGTAAAAGTTCAATTGATAACGCAGGTATATATTTTCATAAGTATATTTTCTTTATGTGCGCACAAACTTTCGTTAAAGTACGAAACACAGCCAACTCGCAAAGGAGTTTTAATCGTTTTGTACATCATGCGCCGTCGCTTTGGTAATGTCAGTTGTTACTTCTTAGATAGATTACGAGGCGAGATGAAAACTCGGCGTGTTAATGAAAATCGAATGAAATATGAAGCGCGCGAGAATACGAGCTAGGTATTAAGACAATATTGCTATGGCAATATGAATGGAAATTATGAAAAGGCAACTTTTGCGACTTGGTAATTATCCGCGCCGAAATGTAAATTCTCTCTACGCGCGCTTATTAAAATATTTTTCACCACATAGGCCTACATATAGGCGGCCATCTTGAATTTAATAACATGCGCTAACCATAATGCCAAATCTACTTTGGAGCTTCTTTATATTCCGCACCTCGTTCATATTACACGTTCGCAGATAAGGGGAGAGAGCATGAATGGAAGATTTGCTTAAATGAGAGTTTGATGAATCGTCGCAATAAAAAACGAAATGGCCCTGCTGGCGCACATAAAGAAATACATTTTTTGATGTGATGTGAAAGTCATGTTACTGTATGTGTGTGCTTTCGGACTTTATAAGACCACATATAAGAAATGGTGTTCAGAGCGTGGAATGAAATGAATTGCAAACGGGAAATACAGTATAGGGGTGGGGGTAGCGGTTGGGGCGCGGATTTCGTCCGGCATTAGCCACTGGAGAACCATTCCGATCGAATGAACGTTGATCCGCTCGCGCAACCAACGGAAAATATACGATGTGTATACAATTGGTACATGAAATGATCAATATTGTTTCCCATGCTTTGATTTGGTTAATTTTCAAAAACTGGGTTAGAGTTCGAACCCAGAGACGCAGATGTGTTGACTCTTCGATTTGTAACAAACTTGACTTGGGGGAGTGAAACTAGGCGAGCCGTTAGTTTATTGTCATGTATAAATCATCGATCCTCCCCGAAACCCCAACATTCTGCTTCCGGGGCACGAACTCTGCATATATGCAACAAAAGCCAAGTCGTGATAGAGGTGTAGTGGTTGGCGTTACGTGGGCCTTTGCTTAACTTATAACTAGATGGCCCTCACGTGCGCGCGGATTCAATTACCAGCTTCCTTTCAATTTCGGGAATCATTTGCGGGTTAATTCGCCGCCCAAGGTTGCGAACTAGTTTCTCTGGATCTGGCTGTCTCTCTGTGCTTGTATGTGAGTGACTACTAGTGGTATTGATGCTGTGCACCCGCCGCCGCTTCTTCTGCTCCGCCGGCGATCCAACTATTTCCATTATATGGCGCGCGCTTTCAATCATACTTTCGATTACGTGCCCATTCTATTCGGCGCGTATCGGTCTCTGGTCGAACGGTCAGAAATAATCGTAAAAAAAGTTTGGCGTGCCGGCGCGATGGTCGCTAGCGTTAGCGAATCCAATCAGCGGGAATCAAAGCCCGCATCGGGTCTGATTTTGGAACAATCGTTGGCGCTTTTCGGCGCGACTTATGAATTTATTATGAAACTTTTCCGCCAGCGAGCGGGTAATGAAATTAAACTTAAATTACGACTGAGTTTTTTTTGCTTAGAGAGGAGTGGGATTGAGACGTCGATTCATAATCATCATTCTCCTCCTAATAATAAATTAAGTAATATTTTGTACTAATATTAAAATTATGTATCTTATAGGGAATTTTTGGTAGATTAAGAATTTGCAATGCGTTCTTCTCAATCACTTTTAGTTTACGAGATTTTCGCGATTGGAAAAAATTTTGCAAAAAACGAAAAATTGCACTTTTTAGCACTTTTAATCACAATTTTGGAGCTTTTACCACACAGAATAATATAATTATTAATATCTTATTTATCTTATAGAGAATTTTCCAATCTTTCATATTCTTCAATCCGTTTGTTGCTATCGCTTTTAGTATGAAAGTTATTTACGATCGAAAATTCTCGAAAAAAAATTATGAAAAATGATTTTCTTATAAAATAATTTTTAATTTTTTAGATTTTCAATTTATGCCTATCTTATAGAGAATTTTCCGCAGATTAAGAATCTTCAATCCGTTCTTCTCTATGAGTTTTACTTTTCGAGATAATTACATAAAAGTATTAATTTTCACTTTTACTATCTGAAATTGATGCTATTTGCAAAAATTCTATTTTAAACAAAGATATTTGAAACCTTTATGATTGTTGACATGCCAAATAGTCTGGTTTGGATACATAGTAGCTAGTTTTGGCTAAAATATGCAAATCAAGTCCATTCAATCAAGTCTAACCTCAAACAACCTACGTGACACATCGATTAAGCTCAACCTGCGCGCCGACAAAGGACGTATCCGTGCAAATTTGTGCAAATTGCAAATCTAGCACGTTTAAACGTAACAAGCCAAACAAGCATCAAGAATATCGCGATCCAGATAAACGGTAATGACTAAATGACTAAATTTCCCACCGCCGCCACCGCCGGCGAGAAAATGCTAAATGAGGCACAGCGCCGAAAGATAAACAGATTGCAGCCGGAAAGAAGCAGAAGAGTTTCTTCTCGTCGAACAACGTATTAATCAAGCGTAATTAAAGAGCGCTAAAACTTCAATTTATCATTATCTTTATCATTGGCTCGGTTTCCTACGTCAGTTTATGGTTTTGGCATTCGCGCGCCCACGCGGGGGAAATTAATTATACTAACGGAAGTAGTTGATGTGCACGCTGTTTGTGCACCAGCCTACACCGCGCCGACTTCCGGGCTTCCGTTTCTTATATTAATTGTTCGCCGAGATTACCAGCCGGTATTGATGCGGAAAATTGGCGCTAATGCCGTCGCATTCAAATCTGTCGTCGGCGTAATTCATCAGGCGAGGGTGGTTTTATAATGTGCGTATTGGCTTTAAATAAACACTCGGCAGGAGAGACGGGGATGTAAATCCGATCCATCGTTCAAACTTGGCGAGAGATAAATTCGTGCGTGCGGAAATATGAGTTATGGCCGAGAAACGAAAAAATCGTTACGATTTTTCATTTCGAGTCATTTATGTTGTGTGTGTTTTTTTTTCGCGAGAGCTTCCCCCTCGGGTCTCTTTTATTTGCAGCTCAGTCCGGATTTTCCAATATGCGGCTTTCCCAAGATAAATACCTCGTCGCTCGCACCCGAAAAAAGAAAAGGAGAAAATGCGAAACTAACGCCCGAATTTTATGTGCGGATTGGAAATTTCCATACGCATATACAGAAAAATACCACATTTGGGGGGCGGCGGCGATGGTTGGAAAGATATACGCCGGTCGTAAGAAAGCACAGAGATCGAAAAAGGCCCGCAATTACTTGAAATCAATTATTGTGTTGTGCAGAGATAAAAACCACACTCTGCTCGTACATCAGTTTTTACGACGACGAAAAAAAAGAAACGCTTTCTTGTTTTCCGGAACGCCTTTGGTAAATATGTACGATTCGCGTCGTAGGTCTGCATATTAAAACCCCGCAGAAGTCGGGGAACATCATACTACGTTCTGTCTTCCATCACAGATAGCAGTTTGGTGCTCTCGGGAATAGAAGACTATTAAAATGCGAATCGGGATCTGCTGCGGAGAATGTTGACATGAATATGTCGCTGAAAATAGTTTCGGATTAGATTGGCTCGGTTTCGGTGGTCGGGGTCTACGGCGTTGCTGATGCGTCTTTATAGTTTCCTACAGTGCAACGTTGCCAATTTCTAAGATATGCAATCTTAGTGTGCACTATCGACTTGCTGACTTAACGCCGCCCGTCGCCTCCCTAATTGAGTCCAATTTAAGTTGATGCGGTCGGTTTGATAAGCGGAACCTCCTCTAGAGAAGCCCTCAAGAGAAGATAGCGATCTATTGGAATTGATCCTTGGGAATATGTGCTCTAATGTTGTGTATTATTTGTTGCAGGTTCCATGCGGGTGCGACGCGCTTGGCATGGGGGGTGAGTTGACCCGACCCATGTGGGTGTTGATCCTCCTCCTGGCGGCAGCTGGGGCACGTGCAATTTGCCCATCAAGCTGCCGCTGCAACGAAGACTCCCTGCGGGTCTCCTGCGCTGTGGGCTCACTTGCAGTTGTACCCATTCAACTAAACCCTGAAGTGCGGCATATAGACCTCTCCGAGAACAAGATCACCAGTGTCCATTTCACGCTGGGTTTCTACGATAAACTTCTAACTCTAGATCTTTCCACCAACAACATCAAATCGTTGGGATCTGGTAGTTTTGAAGCGCAGCGTAATATGAAACACCTTAATCTAAGTCACAACCAAGTTGAAACCCTCTCCAAAGACTCCTTTAAAGGCCTGCGTGCACTCTCAGTGTTGGATCTTAGTTTTAACCAACTTGAAGAGATCACAGAACATACCTTTAGGGATCTACACTCGATTGAAGTGTTGAAGCTTACTGGTAACCAGCTGGTGTTCATGGAGAATGGCCTATTGAAACCCGCGACCATGTTGCGGGAACTGTACTTAGAAGATAACGCGTTTCTGGATATAGCCAGCACGGCAATCAGCGACGCGTACAATCTTCAAAGATTATCTCTATCTGGGAATCTAATTGGAGGTGTGAATGAGGGGGATATGCCTATGCTACCTGATTTACAAGTGCTGCGATTGGATGGTAATGTGATCGCGAATGTGCATCCCGCGGCATTGTCCGGTCTCGTAGCACTCGAGTATCTAGATCTAAGTAATAACAACTTCACCAGTGTGCCCACTGTTTCACTGGCGAAGCTTTCGAATCTCACGCGGCTACGATTCAGCGGGAACTTTATCAGCACCGTCCCACCCGTTGCATTCCGCGGGTTATTCCAACTACGCTTCCTTTCCCTGGATAGACTTGATTTCCTCACGAGTATTGACTCTCGGGCATTCGTGGATAACATCAATTTGGAAGTGATTCATATGGATGACAATATTGCTATCACCAGTTTACCACATCGGTTGTTCTATGGTAACCCACGGATCTCACAGATTTCCGTTCGGAATAATCAGATAGCAACTTTGGACGCCAGCCATTTTCCATTGGATCAACTCACGAGGTTGTCAGTTGGTGGTAATCCACTCCAGTGTAATTGCTCGTTATTATGGTTGTGGCGTTTGACCCACGATCAAAAATCACACCCTGGGAATTATAGTAAGTCCAATAGTGAATTCCTCATTGATGTAGAGGATGTGGTATGTGCTGGACCTGAACCACTTGCGGGTAGTCTACTAGCTGACACTACCGAATCCCAAGTGGGGTGTTCCCTGGGATGGATAGCGGTTGGTGGTGGGATTGCATTCACGTGTCTTCTCCTCACCGCTGTATTCCTGCTGGTGTATTGTGGGCCGAAACGCAAGCGACTAAAGAATAAGGACCTACCACCAATTGAACCCATCTCCTGCCCCAATGGCCAAGTACTGGCACATCCGTACGAGTACCACACGTATGAAGACCCACGCTCGGATAAGTTCATCATTGGACCTCCAGTTATCCACGAGTATCGCGCGTTGCCCACGTGGGACCCGTGCGTGAAACAGTGCGACGACGTGTACAGACAGTTTGATAATGGCGTCAAGGCGCGTCCGCACATTGTCTACGTGTAAGCAACGCGCACGCGCACTCATTATAACCGTGTTCTTCCAATTTAAAACCAAATTAGTCGAAAATGAAACCAGAAAAATGATATACAGGGTTTAACGAGGCGAAGCGGTTGTTATTTTTTTTTCAGTTGCTGGGGACGAATAATGAAATGTATAATCACGTTGGGTGCGAGGCAAGAACAAGGGTCGAACGGGTTTGGTGGTGGTGCTGCTGCCGTGCGTGGTTATCATATATCAGAAAATTCAACACTCGGCGCGCCGATTACTCAAACGTACACGCAATAATGTCATGCTTTTCTTTTGTTTGCGTTTGCCACGACGGTTTTATAGCTATAATAACAAATTTAAACGATTTATTACTGAGATGTGAGTAAATCCGACCTCGTTAAACAAAAGAATATTAACGAACGGATAAATTTTGAACGTTTTTGCTCCGCCGGTGACCATTTTGTTTTCGTGCCTATCCGTAATATTTCATCTGGAGGATTTTATCAAGACTGAAAACAAAGATTCACATCCCGACGAAATGGTGGTTTGTGTCAAATGATTTTCCGTTTGTGAGAAGCAATAATGAACGCGCATGAATGAATTAAACCCTATAAAACATAACCGCAGATATTAATGTATAAACTAGCCGATAAACAAGAAAAAAATTACAAATGTATGGAGAAGATTTTAATAAGATTACAGAAAACACAAATGTTTAATACGATATGATATAAGCGTAAGAATAACGTATATACATATTTTTATAAGTAGTTGTGTGATTCAGTTGAGTTTTCAAATACCAAACGCGCCGCCATGTTGCCCAAGTTGCCCTTTTTGAGACACAACTTACTTCACTTACTCACCCACTCCTCTAATACAAATTGATATCACTGATTATTGCTATCTGTCTATACGAATTTTACTGTGGAACTAAACAACCGCTTATCAATATCAATATCCTGAATGTCACACCACACACTCTACACTCACACTTAACAATCCTGACAGGGAGTGAAAATCAAAAGAAAAAATGAATAAACACGTGAAGCAAGTCAACAATTACGCGACGAAAATGTGTATAAATATGTCTGTCCGTTCGTACGTTTGTTCTCATACTTATTACCATTTACATAACATACGATAATTACACTAATTATAATGAATAATTAAAAGAACTACCATTGTACCAAAAACGACAACAAATTATAATATATGATGATATTATATTATAAACGAAATAATTAACTGGACATTTTTATTCCTTTACTGTGATTAGTTTGGGTTTACGTTTAGTAATTCAACAATTAACTCGTTAAAGTATCCTTTGTCCGGCCATGTTAATAGCTAATATAATAATGAAGTTAGTTGTGTGGTTGTGTATACTTGGTTGCCGCTCTGCGCGCAATGTTTGCAATATTTCGCAGCGCAAATATTCTTTTGTTTTTGTGCGTCGCTCAGGAGTTTATTTCGCATGCACGCCAGCTTCGGTTTTACTTCGGGAGGTAATCTAATCAAACAAATATAGAACTTTAACAAGCTACAAGCGTACCAGTCAGGTTATGTATACGTGCACCATTTGTAGCCGCGGTCATGCTGCGCTATGGCTTTCACATGAAGGCGCAGCGCAGAGTTTTCCCGACGATATCTTCAATTCGCCCGAGTTTACGAAGCGCGCTGCATAAAGTAAGTTGAAATTTTCTGGATGTGCATTAAATCGGTAGGGATATGGATATCCCCGAGGTAAATTTAATCAAAATCAACAAGGATATATTTACTTTAAAGTACAAGAAACAAGAAATGCCAAACATGTTGCCTGCGCTGGGCACATTGAGATTTATACTCTGATATTTTAGCTGTATGTTTGGTTGCCTATACTGTGTGTATGCAACGATGTGCAGTGTCATTTGCGATGCGGTTAAATATTGTGTTTTCATTGGGAAAAAACATCGAAATGAAAACCGTGAGTACTTCTAATAGATAAATAATTTAATTATCATCAATTTGGTATATAATTATGCACGCGCGCGGGTCTGATTGAAAAGTAATCAATGAATTTCGAATGTGCAGAATTTAAACATACATAACCTCAATGTTTCGATGAAGTGCACTTGTATGACACATTTTACGCGTCGTGATATTCATTCCAATTAACTAATTAACGAAAACAAATAGAATATGAGTAATTATCAAAATAATTACGCCATCGTTTATAATATTTACTCAACCGGAATTAAATTAGCTACAAGTATCGATTTGGTTTACAAAATACAATTAAATCATATTACAAGTACGAGTGCGTATCAAGTATCTTTATTGCAAAGTGTCAACAATCATAATATGTCCCCATTGTGAGAGTTGAGTTGAGATGTAGTAGGCATAAGTTAACTACGTAAAGTCCCACTGCTTCTATCAGTTTCATACTGGAAGGTGTCACGCTGAGAATCGTGATATCTTTCTAGTATCGCTGCTATTGCCGCTTCGCCGGCGCAGTGTAACAAAGTGAGTGTGCGCCGCGCGGCTGCCGATGTTTCCACGCTGGTAAAACTCGATTTTGTGCCGCTACAACGCGATGATTCAAAGTCAAGGTAAGTGGAACACATTCACCTTACATAATACAACATGTTTGCATGATATATTCAGCTAACAAGTGGAATATTGACGGGTAAAACAGTAAAAAACGCTGCGGTTCCAGTGTAGACTTTGAGGTTAGAACGCGCGGCGAGTTGCCACAGTCCGCACCACTAGAAATACGATGCGGTACGCAGAGAAATTCAATTTTTAAAATCACGATGTTTTTTTACTGTTCAACCAGCACGTCAATATTTACACGCGTTTTTTTCAATTATAACATTGAAAATGTTTGCGGAATTTCACGTTTTATAATTTAGTTTGCACAATTTATAATCACGCTTCTGGGGCCTTGCATTGCATGTGTGTTTGTGTGTGTGTGGAAATGGAAACAAAACTCTTTTCAAAATTAAACCGCCCGGATGATCGCGCGCGCTGACCCTCGAACTCTCCTCGCATTCGAAAGCAAAGTTCGCGTGCCGGACACGTAACCCTAATTTAAACTGCACGCGGGCTGTGTTCATATTTGCTTAGGCGGAAAGCCGGGTGGGCACCACCTTGATTCACCTCTCTGTTCCATATCGACCCGCGTGTGTTTCGACGTTTCAATTTCGGGCCGATTATCGGATGGGTGATAATTATGTGTGACACACTCGGCTCGTGGTTTATTCCACTCGTAATTTCCAATTGCGTTGTTGTTTCCCGCGCCTGGTCACATCTTTCATTATTCTATTGTGTGCTTGCTGCCATTCGCTATTATCTAATTATGCCTTCCGTGGGATTTGTAAATGATGCAAATTGCGTTCTTGAATTCAAGGCTCGACATAAATTTATGTCAATTTTTTTTCGCTTGCTTGGTGTTCATTTTCATTATTCATTTATTAGCTGAATTTCTGCGTGTTTTTCTTTAATATTGGTGGCGTGGTGGCTTTTTTCCTTTCTGCCTGCTTGCCTGTAATCCAGTTCCGCTTCTATTATGGGAAAACGCTGGACTATCATGCCATTAATAATAAAGCTCACTGAATGGCATCGGTTCCGTTCTTTGTGCCACCACCGCATCTCTGCCAGCTTTGTATTTTTTCCACCGCCGAATATCGACTGGACATGTTTTTATCCCCAACTTTTAACTCTATTATTTCAAAGCCTTGGCTTTCTTTTCGGTGCTAATACCGAATTGATTTCCAGGCCTGCTCATGATGCTGCTGCTGGTTGGGTCAGCGGTCGGGTTTAATGGTGACCTCACCGAATTGCAATGTCCGGAGGATTGCGACTGTCACTTCTTTCGAGTGAATTGGGTGACGGACTGTTCCGAGAGTAATCTCACCGAAATTCCTTACGAGGAGATAGATCCGAATGTCTATATCTTGGACCTGAATGGTAATGACATTGCTGACGTGGAGGCCTTCCCGCCGGACGTCAAGCTGCGCCGGCTGCAATTAGCCGACAATCGGCTCGCCGAGGTGCGCCAGGATTCGTTCGCCGAGCTGCATTACATCATCGACGCCGACTTCGCCAACAATCGTATACGACGCGTCGATCCGTTCACATTCGAGTGCGTAACCGTAGACACGTTATTCGGGCGTAATCTCGACTTAGTGCCCCTCTTTCGTTTGCAGGAATAAGGCGGGTTTCTTAACGCTAGAGCTGCAGGATAATCCATTGGATCGCGTCGAAGGGCCGTTCCTCTACAGCAACACTCTGCTCTACCTCGACATTAGCAATTGCAACCTGACCCACTTGAATGAGCACTTTTTCGCGAACATCTCCTCGTTGAATACTCTAGACCTATCTAATAATCCTCTCGTATCTCTTGTGGGGAGCGCATTCCAACCGTTAAAAACCTTAGGTACTTTGAAATTGAACCATTGCAATCTGACCTTTATTGGTGAAGACGTCTTCGCCATGCAGAGCAATCTGAAATCCCTGGAGTTATCGGGTAATAAATTCCAAAACGTTCAATGGCCAGGTGTGTTCAATCCTTTGCTCCGCTTGGAATATATTGATCTACGAAATTCGGGACTGACTGCTCGTGATGTTCCAGCTACCACTTTCGCGGAGACAGTTTATCTCCGGACTTTGATCCTTGCTGAAAATGATTTGGGAGGTGATTTTGACGTGGCTGCCACTATCGGCGAGAAACTTGTTCATTTAGAGATTCTGGACCTTTCTCATTGTCATCTTAGTGAACCACTTTCAGAAGACGCTTTTGCCAACGCAACCAAATTAAAAACTCTTTATTTATCTGGTAATACCTTACTTGCTTCTGATCTGCTTCTTGCACTTGCCCCTTTGATCAAACTCCAGAAGCTGACCTTAAGTCATTCTGGTTTGAGTAAACTTCCGGATACCCTGCACAAGTTCATGAGTCTCATTGAATTGGACATTTCCAACAATCCCCTGGACGATGTCTTTGTTAAACTCCTAGCTCCCCTGAGGACGTTGGAGTATTTAAATATGGGATACAGTAATCTGTCCTACATTGCCCCGGATACTTTCTCTAAGATGACCTCGATGAAACGGTTGGTCCTTTCCGGGAACGATCTGAACTCGTTGGAAGCGGGGCTTTTTGCAAATCTCACGCATCTGGAGAGCTTGGAGTTGAACTCGTGTGGACTTCGACGACCCCTCAACGCCACGGTGTTCTTTAATCACCTCACCTACACGGACCTCACCGAGCTGCAATTAGCCGGCAATCCGTTGCGAGTCTCCCCAAGCGGCGCCCTCCTCCCTAGGCAATTGTCCCGCCTTGAAATTCTGGACCTCTCTAATTGCAACCTCACTTTCCTACCAAATGAAGCGTTCCGCACGACGACCAAAATCACACATCTTATCCTAACCGGAAATCTATTTTCCACCGCGGCTGATCTTCGCTTTTTGACGCTGCTGCCCCGCCTGAATACTATCGATCTGCGATACAATAAACTCACATCGCTAACGCCGCAGGATATCGATGCAAATGTGGAGTTGGAGAAAGTGAAACTGATTGGGAATCCGTGGAGGTGCGATTGTTGGGTGTCTGAGTTCTGGAACTGGGTTCTCGAGAAGAAGGGTAATTTGCAAATGCTTGAGGGGGCTATTCTAGAGGATGGGGACATTACCGTAGGGAAGACTAAACGCAAACGCCTACTCATCTGCCATGTGGATGCAAAGACCTCGACGAAGAAGCCAAGAATTGGCCAAGCTACAAATCGCACTTGGGCAAAATACGTCCGAGAATCTGGATGCACCCAAGTAAATTTAAAGAAACCCAATCAGCGTCTGAAACGCGAAATCACCATCGAAGAAAAACTTCAATCACAAGCAAACCACAGCCCAAACACCTGGGGACATAACCTCATATACGTTACCATATTCTACATAATTTTATTATGCGTAGTTTATTTACTTTACATAGTGTTAAGACGTCGTAACACAGACAATCAGAAAATCCAGTAGTTTTAGTTTCGACACCACAAAAGACTGCTTTTATTATATCAATTACATAGTTTAGATTCCTCTTTTTTTCTCTCTGAGGTTTGTACAAGGACCCAGCGTGTTTTATTTTCTAATAAAAATGAATGAATCAAAAGGGCAAGACGAAAAGTTTCCCCAAATGAAATAATCTCGTATTATGTGCGCGTGGAAAGTTGGCGCATAAATTCGCGTCCGATACTCGGTTGCATTGCAAATTAATATAGATGATGGGAAGTTTTGGCCTCCATTCACCAAACCGGGGGCAGGGTAATGGCACAACGAGATAATGGTGGTCGCCGGCGGCGTACAACCCGTCATCAGTCTTTAAAGCGAACACGCCGAGCAAAGAGCTTTTTTAGGTAATTTTAAATAGAGTCGTCGTCGCCGACTCCCGGCTGGTTAGTCAGTGTCAAATTAAGCGCGTTAGGTGTGTGGAAAGGGCATTCTCTGACGCCGGTTGGGAAAAATTCAACACTCAAGATTCAACGCTTTTCCTTCCAATCGCCCGCCACGAATGAGATATGTTGTTATAACTTGGTAGAGGTTGCAGTTTATGTACTTTATGTTAATACAACGCGACGACGATATAACTTGGCGATGGTGATCACCTGAGTTGACATCTATTGGGCATTGTACTCGTAGTTATGGGACGGGCGCGCATATACATTACATTTGTATTTTAAATTTAAGACGCGTTTCTACGAGGGGAGAACCGACGCGATTTTTTATCGCCGTGTCATGGGAGGCGGCGAGATGATAATCGCACGTTCTTCGGTGCACTTATTTTGTCACGTACACCTTCTGCAGCGGCGCATAATTTTATCTAGTTAAGAAAAACCTCATCACATTTTTTACACTAGTGCAGTAGTTTTGTGATTTTTACGCTGCGAACTTCCAAAGTGCATATCTTGCGTTTAACGCCGCAACTTTGAGCTGTTAACTTCTGCCGGTGACACCTCGACAACTTTACGTCATCGATATCAAGTTTAATGTACTTTTCGCGACGCATTAAAATGATATGCATTGACATATGTTTTCGGGTTGTTAAATTCCGTACGTGTTTGATTTTATGATGTACACACTTTATAATATCGCGATTGTGTAGTTGCTGCTTTGACAATGCAATGTGAAGTGTATGCACTGCCGCCTCCATCCCCAAAGAGAGACACTGTGGCCGTATCCGAAGCGGGCGCCTCTATTACAGGCTCGGTGCGCCCTTCAATTTGCATCCGACCACATGAATACATCGGCCTTCCCTCGGGAGCGCCGATCCGCAGATTCAATATATATATAGACACGTGCATAACCGTACAAGCGATAATGGCGTTGTAGTGGTCGGCGGCGGCGGCAGCAGGGAGGGTGCATCCCGCAGCGCTCGGAGGCATTTTTAGATTGTGCTCCCTGCCGCACCAAAGAGAATCTAATATTATATTATACGAATATCTTATGAATCCTCCGAAAACAGAGGCAAATTATTTTACACTGCGCTCCTCTCCCGGTTATGGATAATATGTATATTTACATGAACCTTTTAGAGAACGTATTCCCGCGAGTAGATACCTTTGATACTTTTGCGGTCCGTGTGCATTAAAATTGCATAACTGTGCGGCGTATTCCTATATATAACAGAACGTAATGAAATTTAAAAAGCGGTCAACTGAACATTAAAAATTGACTACTTCTCTGCTTGCGGTAATAAGCAATCAAAATTCTCGCCTCGCGCTTCCGTAATCATGATTTTCTTTTTTTTTCCTCTCTCTGTGTGGAAAAGAATGGCAATTTACTTTTAAAAAAACTATTCTGAAACTCTGCGAAATGGTGATATTTCCAGTTCTCGCATTCAAACAACTTTCGTCTGTTTGCAACTCTTCTAGCGTGCACACATTGTCCGTTAGATTTAACAGCGGCGCCCGTTATGCATATTCATGGAGGCGCGCGCGCGCGCATGAGCGAAAATATGTTAATACCCTCGTATAGCCGAAGCGGGGCCGCCTCAACCCGCCGTATTTTTAATCCCCTTCGGATTTGTTTTAATTATCAAACTATGACTGCCGCTACAAACTGCACGCCCGGCTATTTACCAACACTCGTGACCCTACGAAAACCAAACACATTGCTGCTGCATGCAGCAGGAACAACATGTCTACGAGGAAGGGGTGGGGGGCGACGTCGTCACTTTGCAACTGTACATGTGGCAATGTCGATCTCGAGTGCAGCGGAAGGCATGCCGAAGGGTTGAGCACTTCTATCTCTAATTAGTAAGACACCAAGTGCTGTTCATGTCTAGATGCGCTCTATAATTACGACATGTGGGGTGTTTTCGCAATCCGCCTGCTCAGTCAAACTCTCTGCTGGTGTTGCAACGACAATTCAAACCCTATAATAACATCGCAGCGGCTGCCTTGCGCCGCCGTTGGTGATATTTTCAATTTCGCCCTAGATTTACATATTTTCCTCTGCCCGGAAAACAAACTTTTCGCCAATATACAATCTAAGTTTTTATTGCTTTATGGATCAATATAGAACTATGTACAAAGTCAGAATCGATGCATGAGGTTCATAAAGTTGACGGCGAGCGAGTACAGCTGCACGATGAGGTGGACGATGAAGAAGCTCAACTTGGTGATGTTTAGCACAACTGGTGCCATCTGGATCAACAGCGCTATTTTGTGAAGAACGTGCGCATCGCCGTCTGCACGAAGTTTTTTTTCGCTCCGGTTGCACCCTGTGGGTTCTCGTATTTTTCATAAGCAGCAGCCAATGTGGTGATGATCGGACCCAACTGCTCCAAAGACCTACGAGATCTTCTAGAAGTGGTGGAGGCGCCGGTATTTCCAGGAGCAGCATTGTAAACTGGGTAATCAGCGAAGTCTGTGGTACCATCAGTAGCAACATACCGATCTACATAGGCGTCTAAACCATAACTACACGCACCAAATAAATAACAGATCTTGTAGGTGATCAAAGGTAAGAGTAGAGATGCAGAAGCAGCTATACCAGCAACTACCACGACTGCGGCTGCTGCTGTGGCGATGATAGTGTAACGATTCCATGTGAATTGTATCGGGGTGATTTCCGTGTAGGTTTCTTCCACTGGGGTTGTAGAGACAACTGATGTAGATGGGGTAGGGGTGCCACTTTGTGCCATGGACCATAATAATAGAGTGCAGAGGGTTAAAAGAGTAATGGAAGCCATTATGAATAAAAACTGTGAAATAGAAATAGAAAAAAAAATAGAATTTAGTCAGAGTTGAAGTAAAGTTGAATATTTCGTGTTATCAACTTTGTGTGGCTTACTCCCAAGAGTCTAGACACTTCTAGAGTGGGCAATTTAATCGGCCAACTATGAATAACTACACAACTAGTACTTGAAATGTTGGTAATTTCGAGCAAGTTGCAATCTCTCTGCTTGAAATCACAGATAACAACTTTTGAGTACATGCTGCTCTAGTGTTTGAGGGTTATACATGTTTTTCTACTAAAAATAAGTTTGGATAACTCACCTGAAGCTCTGATTGAAGACTAAAGCTCGCCGGAGTTATCGGTGGTTAATATAGGGTAGGATCCAGGTAGTATTTTAGTGGGGGTTGCTTCCCTTTTTGAGTTTTAAGAAATTTTTAAGTTGTAACATGTTTAAAATTAATATTTATGGCGTTATGACACTTGCTCGGTACCGAGTCTATTTGCATATTGCCCCAACAGGTCGTAGGCCTCCTCTATTGTCTGGTGTCTATTGTGGACCGTCCAATTCGCGCACGTCGCTTCGTCGAAGGGATCCTCGGTCTGAAGGTCGACGGATTCCACATCGTTGGGTAGCACTAATCTAAAATCAATTGCTGGTATTTTAGTATTTCGGTACAAGGACATCGTGCGCGCACTGAGTTGTGATGGCGGATGCGCGCTCATTTTACAATGTTGTATAATTCGGCGATTGTCGTTTGTTATTCTTTACGTTCTTTGCGTGTTGTACACGCGCATTATTGCCCCAGTCGTTGTTTGCGCGCCATTCGCTTTTATTTGGTTATCTCGAGAAGCTAATTATTTTTATGCGCTTCTATCTCTCGGGCTGTTTTCTTTGAATCGGGCATTTGAGCGTTTGTTGAATGGATTGTAGGGGCGCGCGGGTGGGCAGGGCGAGATACTGAAAAGAGGTACCTACACTTGCAAGTAGTACGAAAAGTAAGTGTGTGTACCTGCACCCCCGGTGAAATTCTTCGAAAAAGATAAGCTGTAGATTTATGCTCTGACTAAAAATTTCTTATCATTTTTGTGCGCGCCGGCAAAGTTTTGTGCGTCGACAAAAGAATCGCCAAAAGCAAAATAAAAGCCGACGCAAATGTTCTTTTTCCTAGCGCGCGCGTGTTCGCTTCCCTTTTATTTTTTTTTCTGCCGCGTCTATCCTGTGTGTGTGGGGGTAAATAAGTAGCCTGGGTGTATTTTTCAATTTCGTTGGATGTTAATTTGAGCTGAATAAAGGAAAAATGAATGCGAGCAGCGCGTCGATCTTATATCGAATATTCCCGGCTACGGTTTTATATCGGTACACTTTTCGCAAACGCATTGTGGCAGCGCGCAAAGCGATTTCCAAACCATTTCCGACGTCGCCGCCGACATCGCCGAAGCGAGAAGTCATTTAGTATGATGAACATATTGGTTATCAAAAATACATTTGGGATGAAGCGTGACGTGCACGCGAAGAAAAACCCACATGCACGTGTGACATACAGGGTGTTCCCCATCTTACATCCATAAATAACACAATTTTCCTCTAAAATATTCTGCCTCACCCTGTATAAACCTTCACATCACGATGATGGAGAAAGAATCATTCGCTAATTCATCAGTGATTGTGATTGATCTTTCTCCAAGGCGTGTGCACGTCCCAAGATCCCCGAACGCGCATCCCCTCTTTCCTAATTTGCAACCCTTAATTTTTTTTCATCACCAACTTTTCGGTCAACAAAAAATAAATATATACCGTACCTAAGGGAATGTAGAAACATCCGTGGTGGTAACACGTCTCGTTTATTGCTGTACGTATAATCCCCGACGATCGTATGTCCAAGAAACGCACAGTGCACCCTGATTTGATGTCGCCTGCCCGTTATCGGTCGAATCAACACTTTGGTACCTGGATAATTCCCACAAACACCATTTTCCAACACTGTGAGAATTGTGGTAGCGTTTCGTGCGTTTCTACACTTTATATTATCTTCCGTGCACATTTTTTGCGCTTCCGCGTCGATTTCCTCTCCGATTGCGCGTTGAACAACTATGATACGCTGTGAAAGAATGCCGCGCACGATGGCAATGTAATATTTTTCAGCGCGGCGCGATTGAAACACTTCAGAGATCACTTTACACGCGTGTTTTGTCATGGGGATACAAATAATACCGCTAGTGGCGTAATCCAAACGATGCACGAAATAAAAATTGTGGTAGAGTTTTGCGTTGGATTGTTGTGGGTAGGTTTCGAGGAGGTAGGTTTGTAATGTGTAATGTGATGGATTGTTGCTGTTTATGCGCATATCCGGTGGTTTATTGACAAATTTAAAGTGGGCACTCTCATAGATCACGTTGGGTAGAGCTATGGGTAAAGGGTACTTCCGGTTGAAAATTGCCGCTAAAGAGTGGTACATGTAGAGGAAAATTGTGAACATGGTCGTGGTGCGCCACCTATGATTTAAAAACTTAACTAAAAGCAAGTGTAGAATTTGCGACACAACGTGGTTTAGAAAAAAGTCAAATTTGTTTGATTTCCGAGCGGAAAATATTAATATTAATTATGCCGGTGATTAATTATCACTTTAACTTGTTACTACACTAATATTATTGTTTTTTAACAAAGGTTTACACGATATTTCACAGGTTTACAAGATTTAAAGGTTAAGTTGTGGTTTAATTTAATAATTCTACGTTTAGGTGGTGCGTAAGTCGCAAATTTTCAATGAAAAATTCTTTAATGTCGGTAAAAAAATTAACTATAATTATAAATAATACTTAATACAATAATACGTTTCACAGCTTCTTAAAAAACCCTAATAAAGTGGGCTGATTCTTAGGAACAATTCGTGGTTTCTTAGCCTTTGCAAAGCTTTTTATATTTTGAATTTCTTTAAATTTAGGCTTGATTTTTTCGGCTTGACTTGTAATAATAGGAGATTCTGGTACGTCAGGTGTGATTACAATATCTTCAACATCATCTTTCACGGGAGTCTTCATTTCTTCTTTTTGTGTGGTTTTAATTGCTTCATTCGCATCATTTGAAGCTTCGGAATCAAATTCAATTCCAGCGTCTTTATATACTTTCTTCAGGTCATCTTCATCTTCATTTTGATTATCTATATTTTCGTTAGGAGTATTTGTTATTATATCTTCATCTTTACTCTTGAAGAAACGACTTTGTACTTTTAGAGAGTCATCATTATCATCATCCTGTGATTTGTACTTGAAAAATTTACATTTTATACGTTTGCGTGGTGGTTGCACAGGTGGAGATTCTTCCTTTTTGGGGACAACTCTCGGACTCATATTTTTGTAATAATTTGCTATATCTTCATCTTCTTGATATATTGCCTCTTCTGTTGGAAGGCTTTTTCTTTTGCTTTGCCTACGTTTGTACACACCTTCTGTGCTGAATCCAAGCACAGGACTTTCAGGAGTTGTAATATTATTACTTGCCTGTTCCACTCCATAATATAAATAAGATAACATATGTGGATGATAATTATCATACTCTTTTTGTCTGGAATCAATATTCCCAAGCGCTAATTGCAAATGATCCACACTAGTCCCTTCAAAACGACTTAAAAACGTATCATAATCATCTTTAGAGACATCATCTGTCACAGCGTGTAAAGGAACCCGCCTTTTTTGCCTCGTGTCAAAAACCAACTGATACTGAAACGCGAGCCATGCCATAATGAACCCCTCTTTGTATTCATCATCAATTTCAACAGATAGTTTCAAGTAACTCGGTATTTTTGTCAAGAATTGTCTTATATTAGTATTCTCAGTCATATTCATAAACTTCCACGCTTTGATCAGCCCGATACCTGGCAGATTCTTAAGATAATCACAGCCGGATAAAATTGCAGAAAACAGCAACTTTTGAGGTAGAAAATTGCCTTTGAGGCGTTTATTAGCCTGCAGACATAGTTCAACACAGTCAGCATCAAAGAGATCTCCATGTCCTGAAGGGGTCATCTTAAGAAAGACCTTTTGAGCACCAAAAACAATCAGATCTGAGTCTTCTGAGATGATAAAATCAACTAAACCGGATTTTTCTAAATAAACTAATTGTGCATCTGCTTCATAGGGAGCCACTACACTCTCCACACCTAATTTCCTAGCTGCTTTCATTAAATTAGAAGCCATTTCATGAGTTACATTTATACTTTGAACCATTTGTGAGTAGGCTTCATTCATTCGGCCTGCTGCAATGAGGTCATCTGCTTCCTTCTTCGCTCTTTTCCTGTCTTCTCTTCTTTTTTGTTCAACTACTTTGAAGGGCATTCTGCCTCCATCAAAGACCAGCACTGGTGTTATGGAATGATCCAGGAGCATTTTAATGTTTTTAAGACAATAACCAACATACCTAGATAGAAAAAATGAGAAATTATGAGTTTTATGACTTAAAATTGATTTGTTTTACTTGGTAGTTGGTTTATTGAGGAATAAATCATCTGCACAGGTGTAAACACCCTTGTGTAGCCAGGAATATGCATCGATTGCGGCCTTTTTTCCACGTAGCTTGCTTAAATGCGACGGTTTGATAGCACTTAGATTTTCATCACTGTTTTTTAAGAATTGGAGAAGTCCCTGGATACCCATGGCAGTATTATTAGTTAACTTGTTTTATGACTTAACATTATGCGGAATTATTTGTGGGAATGTTTTGGTTTATTGTTGATTCCAGGTTAAATTCAAGAATTCTCTTCGTACGGTTTGTTGAATGAGTATGGATCGCGCTAAATTTCGCGGGTTTAATTCTCGCGGCGCTACCAACATAATCTAGGGTTATGTTTGGTAAAAATACGAAAAGAATAACAGAATAATGTGTTAACATTTATAATGTGAGTATAATTGTAATATAAATCAATTGTTTTAATTTCAAGTTGTTGTAAAACTATGTACATTGTAAGTTTGTGTTTATTTAAATTGTTGGTTCTGTGCGTTCGTGTTTCATCGTGCGTGGTCGTCGTGGTGTTTGGGCTTGCGCTTCTTGTGCCTTGTCCTGCGCTGCTCCGCGCACGTCAAATCAGTCGAATCAGTCCATAATAGCGCTGCGCGATTTCAATTTTTCTTCATCTCTCCTGCGTTGTTTCAGTAGCGTTTTTTTCTCCGCGAATCACTTTAGTTCGCCCAGCGCCCCATCGAGATGCCCGTGCGTAGAGCCGCCCACGCCGGCAGCTGGTACACCGACTCAGGTGAGCTTCCTTTCAATTCTCTCACACTTCGAATCAGCTGATCATTATACACTTGTAAATTAAACACGTCTGGCGGCGCATGTCATTGACCCATCGTCGGTCCGCACAAAGAACTTCGATCTCGCCTCTCTCATGCGCCTGTTTTTTGCGTTTGTCTCCGCAGGTCCCGAACTCTCCAGACAGCTCGACTACTGGCTCAATCAGGCCGATCTCATTCACGGCCCAGCTCGGGCCATCATCGCTCCGTAATTAAAAAAATCCGCACCTCTTTTGTTTCACTTTCCACTGATAACGAAATGACTTGTTTGCAGGCATGCTGGGTATAAATACTGCGGCGCGTGCGGCGGCCACGCTTACAGGCAGATCAGCCCTATCGTCGTGCGGCGCATTTTTATTCTAGGACCATCGCATCACGTTAGACTGTCTGGCTGTGCCTTATCGAGTGCACAAAAATATCGGACACCTTTGTATGATCTTCATATAGACTCCAAAGGTGCGAGTTATGAGTGAATCATCCAAAAAAAAAAATCGATATTAATTTATTTGATTATTTATTTGATAGTGAATAGTGACTTGGCTGCTACTGGACAATTTGAGTGGATGGACATGGGGACTGATGAGAATGAACATAGCATTGAGATGCATCTGCCTTATATTGCTAAAGTTATGGAGGAGTAAGTTTAGTACTCCGCCATTTTTTTTAATATTTTGATGTTTTATGATTGTTTTTGTTTTCAGATACAAGAATCAATTCACTATCATCCCAATTCTGGTCGGCTCGCTGAGTCCCGAGAAAGAGGCGTGCTACGGCCGCATCCTGTCCAGTTTCTTGGGCGATCCTCAGAACCTCTTTGTGATATCATCGGACTTCTGCCATTGGGGGCAGCGCTTCCGTTACACGTACTACGACCGCTCATATGATAACATTTATCAGTCGATTGAAGGATTAGACAAGGCTGTAAGCTACAATCAACAAAAATCCCTTTAAAACACAAATGTAAACGTAAAAATTGATATTTCAGGGAATGAACATCATTGAAAACTTAAATCCAACCGAGTTTACGAATTATATTAAAAAGTATGGTAATACTATTTGTGGAAGACATCCTATAGGTATACTTTTACAGGTATTACAAAAATTTCGACAATTTTTATCGATTTTATAATAAATTTTGATCAATTTAGGCTGTTCAAGAACTGCTGCGCAACGATAGCAGCCAAAACGCAAGTCTGAAGTTTTTAAAATACGCACAATCGAGCCAGTGTCGGAATATGAACGACAGCTCGGTGAGTTACGCATCGGCGGCTTTAGTTTTCGAATGAAACCTAACCTGAGGCCTTATCTATACACGATTTACACGTGGCCACCGATCCGCTGTAACTGTAACCACCACCATCACATCACAATCGACAGCCAAACGAACCGAACTTTAAAAACACCGCAATAGCTCAGGTCAACAAACAAACAAAACAAACGTCAAATTCAGATGCATATTACGATTTCGATTTTATATTATAAATATTAACTACTAGCGACGAGGGGTGCAGTCAAATAATTGAGGCGCTGATCAACTGATTCAACACTGCCACGCACACCAATTGAATACGTCCTGCGAGTTGGGTAGCGCGGCGAAGAAACGAAAAATAAATCACATGAAAACTTCGGACCTCATACCAAAATAGCAATTCGACGATAAATTTAAAAAGAGATGCATATAGAATATATTATTATATACACAGTGATATATTAATTGTATTGCGGGGATGGAGAGTAAGTATTTTTTGTTTTCCCCTTTTTTTTAGTACAATTTGTTGCGTATTCAATTCTTAAACGATGTTTACTTACGTTTTGCCGCCTCAGGAGCTGATTGAATTGTATTGTATCTAATCGTAAACGTATTTGTACTTGCAATAGCATATACACACACAAAGTGCACACTAATACAATGTATGTGTAATTTGTGGCTTTAGATATTTAAGTCGTGGGTGTTCCATAGGTGCTTGGAATCACTATTTTTTATATTCTTATCTATAAGCAGCGAATTTAGTTACTTACTAACGTTTAAGTTTCCGGAGGAATTAACCTGTTTGATTTTAGTTTTATTATTTTATTCAAGGCCTACGTTTGTGCGCATTAAAAGACTGTGACTTTTCGGCACTGGATCGCGGCATATCTGTTATCATAGTTTTGCATTTTACCTCGATAATAATACTAGCTGTTGATGATATGACGCATTATTGAATATAAGAAATAATATATTTATTATTGTGTATCTTTAATATTCAAAAATGTATTTAATTGGATAATTTGCTGTTGGGAAATAATTCAAGCATGATGGAAGTATTGATGTGCAGACGCTGCGCGACCTACTTTCGTGTTGCGGCAGATTGCCGGATAGTTGAGCGCACATGCCGTCAACAACAGCACCATGTCTATCTCTGTAATTAACGGAAGGTATATTTCATGGTCAGCGCATTTTTATTCCTGATTCTAATTAAACTCATTACGGCATATCGTCTCAATCTTTGTTGCGCTTGTTTCATCAATCGTATAGGATCGTGAGTGAAGACTTTTAAGGTCAGCAATGTTGCCATTTTGAAATTTTAATTTCTTTAATTCATTTATGCCGTGCATAGTAATTTTTATTTATGTAAATATTAATGAATTATTTAATTTAACATCCTGTGAGTATACATTTTTATTTGTTTGCGGTTGTTTAAAGTTAAATTAAGAATTGTTTAAAAACATGCAACAGCGCCCTCTACAAATATTTACAGATATTTATTCTAAAAAGCGCAATTTATGACTTAAAAAGGCTATAAATAATATTTGTTATTATTTATTTTGTAAATATTTATATTTGTTTATTGTTTTCTTGTGTTTTTTAATGTTTAAATAATGTTTTAGTTTATATAATCTCATCGTGCAAGTTCGGAGCACCGCGCGGCAACACCGCTTCGTCGCACAAACAAGAGTTTTGTCTCAGTAGATAAACGCAATGGTGTTCGAGGCGCTCGTTTTCCGCGATCTTTCAGCTGTGAGAAGCAATTCACGCTGAAGTTTCACCCTCCAGAAGACTCCCCGTGTGTTCTACACTCAACAGTCGCGCTTGTCGTTGGTGCGCGGAGTTTGTCTCAGTTGGTGCGGATTGAATAATTCAACGCGTTGACTGCAGTGTTATTTTTTTGTGCGCTCGCCAGCCCGCTGTCGATGGAGAGGCATAAACATGGCTACGTCTGCGGGTCATTATCGGTCTAATGTTCGCGCCAACGCATGTTGATGGTTCGTGCATGCCGCATCAGCGTCGTATCATCATGATTTTGTATCGCCCAGGTATAAATCGCTCATTTTCATCACACACCCTTACTAACCTTCACTGACTGTCAACGTTTTGTTTACCACTTACCCTACTTTCCTCCTGCCGCATCACTTCGGCAGGAAGAGTCGCGCAATGAATTAGAAATCAATCATAAGCATCATGTGGTGTGTTGTAGACTGTGTCTGCGTGTCAGGCGGTAGTCTGGGCAAGCGATGAACCTCTTCAGCTGCCTGTTCCCATGTGCGTTGCAGCAGAGCTGGTGGGGCGCCGGAAGTGAGCAATGCATGACTGAGGAATTCGTGCATAGAATGGGAGTCAACGCGTCGACAGCGCAGGCCGGTGAACCGGGCGGCATACCGGGACACCAGGTGAGTCTCACGGAGCCGCCGACGCCGATGTACAGGGACATGATGGGTGTGATCGTGCGCGAGCGCAAGAAGAAGGTGACTGGCTTCGCCACGCTGAAGAAGAAATTCATACGACGACGGCGCTCGTCCAAGGCGTGCGATCATGGTCGTATGCTACGGGAATTGGTGTCGGATTGGAGCGCGGCTGATATTGCCGCGCTGCTGGAAGAGTACGAAGCTCTGGCGGCATTGAAGGATCTCTGCGTGCAGGCGGAGTTGGCTCGTCCGCCAGCCGCCACGTTCAAACAGGATTTGTCAGCGCTGTACGACTTTAAATACTGCACCGACGCGGATCTCGTCTACCGCGGCGCGTGCTTTCCGGTGCATCGCGCGCTTTTGTCGGCGCGCTGCCCGTACTTCAGGGACCTGCTCACTGGCTGCCCCGGTTATGGAGCGCGTATTTGCCTCGAGCTGCGCACTGCCACCGTCGACGTGCAGTTATTCTCGGCGTTGTTGCGCTACCTCTACACGGGGGATATCTGCCCGCACGACACCAACATCGATATGAACCTGTTGCGGCGTCTGCGCGAAGAATTCGGCACGCCGAATCCCCTGGAAACCGATCTGCGATACTTGCTGGAGACGGGCGATTATGCTGATGCTGCATTGGTGTTCACCTCGGACGGCTCAGACTGCCAGCGCCCGGATTCCGGCAGTTCTGAGTACGGTTTCAGGCCTAAGCTGGAACTGCCATGCCACAAGGCGATACTCTCGGCGCGCTCGCCGTTTTTCCGCAATCTGCTGCAGCGGAGGTCGCGCAGTGGTGAGGATCACACGGAGAGAGCGCTCCACATTCCCACTAGGATTGTTCTGGATGAAAGCGTCATACCCAAACGGTAATTTTATCAATTTTACTTCTATTAAACCACAATTGATATTATTTATTTATCTAGGTATGCGCGTGTTTTGCTTCACGCTGTTTATTTGGACCAAGTGGACTTGTCTCTGATATCACGCGGTGTTTGCGGTGGTGGTTTGGGTGAAGCGCAGGCATTAGCGCACACGGGACGCATCCGGCCTTCCGCTTTAGAAGAGGCTATGGAGTTGTATCAAATCGGACGTTTCTTGGAGCTGGATATTCTGGCGCAAGGCTGCGAAGATTTGATTTTGGACTTGCTTTCTCTGGACACGCTGCCGACTGTTTTGCAATGGGCAAGACAACCCCATGGATCAGCGTGGGTCCACAGACAAGTACGTTAATATTTTTACATTAAATTTAATACTATTTTATATGTATTTTTATTTCTTTGCGCTAGGCATTACATTATCTAAGGGAGGAGTTTCAACCGGTCGCTCAGTCGGCAGTTTTGCATCAGTTGGATAAGATTCATCTGATTGAAGTGCTGAAGAGTCCATTCCTGCAAGCCAGCGAATTGGAAGTGCTTCACGCTGTTTTAAAATGGGGCGAAAACGAACTAGTCAGACGAATGGAAGATAGAGGTATTTATAATAATTAATTTCCTAATATGACTATTATTGATGTTTTATTGATTGTTTTAGAACCTAATTTATTAAATCACACCGCACACTCGGTGACTCGTAAAGGTGTCAAAAAGCGCGACTTGAGCGATGTGGAATTACGCGAGATTCTATCGGATTTGCTGCCGTTGGTGCGAATGGATCACGTCCTTCCGCCGAACAGCGACGTTCTCAATCAGGCGATCCGCCGCGGGCTGGTCAGTACACCGCCCAGCCACATGCTCGGCGGAGATCGAGAAAATATGCGCATAAACGCCTGGATTCGTAGCGGTAAGAATAACGGCTTATTTGTGCAGCCGCGACTTTTTATGCCTTACTACGAGGAGGTAAAAGTATTAGTCGAAGATCACCTAGTTCAAGAAGTCGGTGTAATGCGGGTGCGTCGCTTGCGATACATCCCGGACATCCCCGACACTCTGTACATGGTCGATGAGAAACCACGGCCTATGGGTCCAGCCGGTGTTGACGTGCTTGCTTCAGTACTGCCTGTACCTGACCCGGCCATTATGAACACGATGCTGAAACGCGAACAGAAACTGCGTCAGAGTCCCGGCTGCCAACGTGCGCTCAACATGCCTCTATCCTCACGACATGAGATTAGCCGACAGATTCGTCTACGCGTAGTACGTGAATTCAATCTGCCGGATCCTGTCGCCGATATGCTAGAGAATTGCTTTTGTGTGCCTGAAGCTCACAGCGACACTGAGGTGATGCCCGCGGCTGAATCCCAACAAGCGTCGCCGAATAAGAATCTCTTGAGTGGCAGCGGTGGCACTATGGGTGTTGGCGGTGGTGTAGGTGGACGCGCTTGCTACGGTCGCAATTTAACCTTCCCGCGGCCCAGCGCTTACTCGCAGCGACACGAATTACCTGCTATTGTACCTGAGGGCGAGTTCCGCTTTGTGAACACTGGCGAACCGGAAAGCAGCTCGTGCAGTGACGGCCATCTTTCCGATATAATGCCGGATGTGGCGATGGCAACCTCAACGCTCGGCCAAATCCAACTGCAAGAACAACAGGAGATGGAGCTTGATTTAGGGGATGGAGCGGCACACCTGCATGGCACTATGAATGCACCTCAGGACATGTCGAACCCAATGCATCATCCTGTCCCATACAGGCGCTATCCACCTATTGGCTACCGCCTGCATCGGACTGACCCGCAGACCTATCATCCGATGCCTAGGTTTTTATAGTAAGTCGTGCGGATGTTTGACTCTTAGTTGTATCGTACTGTAAAACGTTTAACTATAACTCTAGTACAGCGGAGCTGTGATTCGGTAAACTTTCAGATTTCAACTCCAATTCCAAACGTGTTTCGAATCGAGCGACGATTTTATTTAGCATTAGCCTGTCGAATTTATTATTTATTTTAACACGCAATGTGTGCTTCGAATGACGATCGATTGATTCTGAACGAATATCTGATTAATTTTAGTTTTATGACTTATCGATCTTTTTATTTATGAATACTCACCACAGACTGATTTAAACTAAAGTCCAAACGAGATTTAGCGGGAGATTGGCGCGGGAATTGTTTGAAGCACGCATTGCAACTTCAATTGTCTGGTGTATTGCTAGTCGATACGGTAATTCATTTTGTTGTACATACGATATTGTTTTTTCAGTCTGAGAAACGTGGAAAAACGATTACTTCTGTATCCTTGTACCTGTGTGCGTTTGGCTAGATGCTATTACATGTAAATATAAACATACACATAACATATTATATTCAATATACATATTAAAGTTAGAGGCATGCGAGACGAGAAAGTGCGTCGCGCACGTCGGTCGGTTGCGTGCGTATTGAGTAAGAAAGCATGAAGAAGATAATTCTGTAAGTCGTAAGGAAATATTAATTGAAATCGTTCGTACGTTCTCGTCGATATAAAAAAAAACAAGAATCTTGGCAATTTCTGAATTGGCCAAAATAATGTTAAGTTAATTAGCGGGCGTGCAATTACACAATTTGAGTAAGAATGAAGTAATTATGTACTTAAATAATTCGAGTAAATCTGATTCTTAGCGTTTCACAACGAATCAAAACAATGCAAAAACCAATATATGAACAAAGACGAGCGATATGAGTTTGAGTTTGTAATTAGAAATGGTCGAGTTTCGGGTCTGCGCCGAAACACACTTCCGATGTTCAACCGAGATTCCAGACAAGCATATACATACATTTAAAAATAGCGTTTAACTAGGTATATGTTTGAATTGCGACGATAAGCATCCGATATTGACAAGACATCATTTTGCGTTCTCACGACTATTTATTGCATATCATTCTGTAACTTTTGTTGTTAAAATATCTGTGATAAGGTTTCTTTTTTGCGACACGCGTTCGCCAATCGATGTTGTTATATATAATTAGTTTGTATGATTTTATGCAGTCACAGATCGCAGTTTTGTGATATATAATTAAAATATCTATGTTAATATAATCTCAAGATTGTTGCAAGTACATACATGTTAGCGTAGGATAACGACTAGGATGTAAGTCCGAGTCGAGTCGGTTTTATTTATTGTTTCGTTCGCCGTATTGTATTAGAACGACACGCACGCACCAAACAGCTCTTTCCAATCTTGTCTTGACGCTGCTGCAGATGATTCAATTGTGGCAATGATGCAGACGCCTATGTGGGGACAATTTAAACATGATGCAACCGTATGTTTCGGTGAACAACGTTTCAGGGCATTTCGTTTTGAGTTGTGCATGTACACTTACTGCTAAACTGTATTTCTAATCTCTACATGTGATATTAAAAAGGGAAATGTGAATATGAATACGATTTGCGTTCTCTTGTGTGGGCGGGCGTCTTGTCATGTTTATATTCAGTATTCAGTTGATGGCGAAGAAATGCACATTGACTACTTTTCGAGCATCGTTTGTTTGACCGACCGAAGCGTTGTTGTTCATACCTGTTCAGACTTCTTAAAGCTTTTTTATGATTTTTATGTCACTTTTGTTATGTAATGTTCACAACATAAAGTACAGTAAAATAATTTCCAAACTCTATGTACAAGTGTACATATTAAAATATTCATATATCAATTGTAGCATTTGTTATACCATCTATCTGGCAAATTCTCTTCCTGTAATGTATAACGCCAAACTTTAAATATGTGTTTCAAATTCTTTGAATGTGCTAAACAAAACATGTTGTCGCCAGGTGGCGTGACCTGTACCGTTTTCTCACGTTGCGCTTAAGATAAGCAAGCAGGTAACGTAGGCGAGCAGTCGCACCCGGCACACGCATCGGGCCGCATGCGTTATGTGCTTTACACGCTACCTAAGTAATACGTTAAGTCGTGCAGTGCTGTAATATAATTGCTTAAGTTTGCTAAGTGTTACTGGACATGAGTGAGGCAACGAGTTGTGTGATGCACCATCGACTGGTAAGTTTATAATTAAATTATTCTTGTTATAAAAATATATGTGTAGAGCATGCTTGGTCTTGTTTTCTTCTTGGCGTGTTATCAGTGTTGTGGATAAACAACTTGTTTTTATCGCGTCCTCTCGCTCTTGTCGCGTGAATTTGTTGAGTTCACAGCGCGTGTTAGAGTATGCGTCTAAGAATAAAATTGTTTCTTACATCACTGAGGATTTTAAGTTTATATACTGCTATATTTAATGTTTCTATTAATAATATGGATTAAAAATTTCTAAAAATTTGCCCATTTCTTCTTATGAAAAAATGCTACATTATGCTACAGTTAGTTCGGAATAATTTCCCCAGATGCAGAATTTAATTTTGTATCTCTCTGTATTGAAATTTATTGCAAGAAAATTCCGTACCGCGAGTTATAATGAAAGTTGTGTCTATACGCACTTGTACTCGTTGCGCTTGGAATTGTAGTTTTATTGATATAACACGCGATCACGGCTTCATAATAAGTCTGGAATAATTTTCTTAGATGCAGAGTTTAACTCTGTATCTTCCTGCTTTTAACTGTTTTTCACAGTCACACATACACACACGCATGCACGTAATGAAGAGCCGCCCGTTATTGCGTATGTATGTAAACGAATCAACTTAGCACTACCTGATATGTTTATTGATTATTGTACGAAAATATTAAATGAATCGTTTATTAAATACTGATTTGTTTCGTATCTGACTTTCGTTGTTTTCAATTTCATTGCAATATTAACTACCCTTGTTGCATATTTGATAAATGTGTTTTGAAGTTGATAAATATTTTCAAAGGTGAGATGGCGCTACGATGTACGGTTTTGCATTAAATATTGTTTGTTGGTGGTAGTGAGTGCACACCGTGTCCGTGTGGATCACGCGATTTCGCGCAAGAGATAAGTTTGTTTACCTGCAGGTATCGAATCTTTATTTCGGTGAATCAAAACACACCGTTGCTGTTTAGTACATTAGTATCGTAAATTTAAGTAAATATTCTTCAATTCTTTCATAAATATAACTAACAATTTTATATTAATTCTAATACGTTTTGATTATCAGCAGATGATTACGGACTATTGTGTTACCTGGTAAACGAGAAACGATGCATGTTCAAATTAAATATCACTTAAATATTTAATGTAAAATCTGGCAATCTGTCAGCATTTATAGATGGCAATACGAGGGCAGTCCGACAAGTACCTAGCCTTGGCGCCCGATGAAGCCAAATCAAAAAAAGAAATGTACTATCGTGTAGTACGTCTCTATAGAGGGTCACAGTTAAAATTTAAACCAGTTCAAACGTTTAGTTTTGGTTTGATCGCGTTTGAGAGTTGACGTGTCCGCGTATTTAGACAAAATGGAAAAAGAGCAATATCGATCGGTGATTCGATTCCTGTTTTTGGAAGGGAAATTGCGCAGTGAAATCAAAAACCGACTGGATGCTGTATATACGGTGAATCTTCTCCTTCGATTGCAACCATAAAAAATTAGTATAATGAATTTCAACGTGGTCGCACGTCGGTTTTTGATGAGCCACGCCCAGGTGCTCCAAAAACAGCTACCACCGAGAAAAACGTGAAAAAAGTCCATGATCTTGTATTAGCAGACCGTCGACTAAAGGTGACTCAAAAATCCGCGAGGGTCATATCCTGCATCAAATATTGGGCATGAAAAAGCTGTCGGCGCGATGGGTGCCGCGTTTGCTCACTCCGGACCACAAGCGCAACCGTGAGACCACTTCCCAGCAGTGTTTGGCGCTGTTTTCGCGCAATCCCGAGGAGTTTCTGCGTCGTTTTGTAACTGTTGACCAAACATGGATCCACTGGTATACACCCGAGACCAAAGAACAGTCAAAACAATGGACTTTACCCGATGAACGTGCTCCGAAACAGGCGAAGACTGTCCCATCGGCCGGAAAGGTGATGGCTACTGTTTTCTGGGATTCAAAAGGGGTAATCTACATTGACTACCTAGAAAGGGCAAAAATTACAGGACTATACTATGCCCAATTATTGGACCGATTCGACATGGAATTAAGGAAAAATCGGCCTCATTTGGCCAGAAAAAAAGTGCTCTTCCACCATGACAACGCACCGGCCCACAGCTCCAACATCGCCACAGCGAAATTGGTCAAATTAGGCTATGAATTGCTGCCACATCCACCTTATTCGCCAGATTTGGCCCCGTGTGACTTCTTTTTATTCCCAAAATTGAAAAAATCACTCGCCGGGCAAAAATTTGAGTCAAATAAGTCGCTCATTGCCGCCACGGTAGCATATTTTGCAGACCTCCCGAAAACATTTTTTTCCGACGGGTTAAAAAAGTTGGAACATCGCTGGGTCAAGTATATCGAGCTAGAAGGAGACTATGTTGAGAAATAAAATGATAGGTTTCCAAAATTTTCGGTTTTTCTTTAAAAGGCTAAATACTTATCGGACTACCCTCGTAACATAGACTAAAAATTGTAAAATAAACTTGTATTGTTTATTTCTATATTTATCAGCAAGCAATCTTCGACACAAGAATTGTGTTTGTTTGAACACAATATACACTTTCTTATGGTGTGTCGTCGTTGTCACGCCGCATGTTGCTGCATCTTAGTTTAGTTTAGATCACCGGTAATGTACCTATTGCGAATTCGCGTACAAGGTCGCGTGCCTTCGACGCGCCGTCTTTGCGCACCTCTTGCTTTCTTATCATATACTGTCCCGTCGTTGTTTACGCAGTTTCGGCATGCACTATCGGTGGATTGCACGCAGTTTCGTGCCGGTCGCTAGTTAATCCAGCTGTGTTTTGAGAGACTTGTATCGTTTATTCGTGTTATACTCGAAGATCAATCGACTATTTATTTGTACTTTGCGACTATAGTAATTTGTTTAATATTCGGTAATGTCGGTTTTTTGATCGCGTTTGTTATGTATATTACAAGTCACGTGATACTGGATTTGATAACATTCTTCACTCGGCGTTGTGTTTGATGTCGGTTACTAAATTATATATCGCCCCCACGTTGATTCTCATCATTAAGAAAGATCCATGCGGCTCGTGTAAGTATATTGTTTATTTGCACATATGGTTTATTTTATGTTGATTGTTAATTATAACATAATTCAATTGTATGAAATATTTTTGTTTTAATTAATGTTTTCGTTTAGTTACAGCACTCGTTGTGCCTGGCAGTCCGATAAGCTGTACACTGGTAAGTTTATAATTCAATTATATTTTTTGGTCAAATTTGCATTTGCTGTTTATAAACAAGTTTTCTATTTATCATGTACTACCTACCTGTGACTCAAATAAGACGACTGGAACGGTCGGACATAATTAGGAGATATTCGCAATTCAAAAAAGGGCAAAAAAGAAAAATTGCACTTTTAGTCACGTTTTTGATCCTTTTATCCCACGAAATTAAATTATTTTAAATTTTCATCTAATGCAGAATTTTCCAATTTTGATCGGTTGGTCGCTGTCGCTTTTAGTTTAAAATATATGCAACATTATGGTTTATTGCAATTTTTTCTTAAGAATGAAAATTTCATCTCTCAGATTTTCGTTTTAACTATCTGATAGAGAATAGTCCGTAGATTAAGACGCTGCGATCAGATCCTATTTATCTCTTTTAGTATACGAGATATTCGCGATTAAATAAAATAAGCAAAAATTGAAGAATGTCACTTTTTAGCACTTTTAGTCGCGTTTTTCGACCTTTTACTCTAGGAAATATAATTATTTTATATTTTTATTTGATAGAGAATTTTCCAATCTATCATAATCAACAATTCGTTGATAGCTATCGGTTTCAGTTTAAGAGATATTAATTTTTGAAAATCGTCGAAAAAATGTATCAACCCCCTTGGCAATTTTTTCTTAAGAATTAAAATTTCATCTCTCAGATTTCCGTTTTAACTATCCTATCTTATAGGGAATAATCCATAGATTAAGACGCTGCGATCAGATCTTATTTATCTCTTTTAGTTTACGAGATATTCGCGATTGAAGAAAATGGGCTAAAATTGAAAAATGGCAAAATGTCACTTTTTAGCACTTTTGATATTAAGTTTTGAAAATCGTCGAAAAAAAGTATCAAGCACCCCCCCCTTGGCAATTTTTTTCTTAAGAATTAAAATTTATTTTTTCAGATATCCGTTTTAACTATCCTATCTGATAGAGCATAGTCCGTAGATTAAGACGCTGCGATCAGATCTTAATTATCTCTTTTAGTTTACGAGATATTCGCGATTGAATAAAATGGGCAAAAATTGCAAAATGTCCCTTTTTAGCACTTTTGGTCGCATTTTTCGACCTTTTCCTGCAGGAAATATAATTATTTTATATTTTGATCTAATAAAGAATTTTCCAATCTTTCATAATCAACAATTTGTTGGTAGCTATCTTTTTTACTTTAAGAGATATTAAGTTTTGAAAATCGTCGAAAAAAAGTATCAAGCAGCCCCCCTTGGCAATTTTTTTCTTAAGAATTAAAATTTATTTTTTCAGATATCCGTTTTAACTATCCTATCTGATAGAGCATAGTCCGTAGATTAAGACGCTGCGATCAGATCTTAATTATCTCTTTTAGTTTACGAGATATTCGCGATTGAATAAAATGGGCAAAAATTGCAAAATGTCCCTTTTTAGCACTTTTGGTCGCATTTTTCGACCTTTTCCTGCAGGAAATATAATTATTTTATATTTTGATCTAATAAAGAATTTTCCAATCTTTCATAATCAACAATTTGTTGGTAGCTATCTTTTTTACTTTAAGAGATATTAAGTTTTGAAAATCGTCGAAAAAAAGTATCAAGCAGCCCCTTGGCAATTTTTTCTTAAGAATTAAAATTTATTTTTTCAGATATCCGTTTTAACTATCCTATCTGATAGAGCATAGTCCGTAGATTAAGACGCTGCGATCAGATCTTAATTATCTCTTTTAGTTTACGAGATATTCGCGATTGAATAAAATGGGCAAAAATTGCAAAATGTCACTTTTTAGCACTTTTGGTCGCATTTTTCGACCTTTTCCTGTAGGAAATATAATTATTTTATACTTTGATCTAATAAAGAATTTTCCAATCTTTCATAATCAACAATTTGTTGGTAGCTATCTTTTTTACTTTAAGAGATATTAAGTTTTGAAAATCGTCGAAAAAAAGTATCAAGCACCCCCCTTGGCAATTTTTTTCTTAAGAATTAAAATTTATTTTTTCAGATATCCGTTTTAACTATCCTATCTGATAGAGCATAGTCCGTAGATTAAGACGCTGCGATCAGATCTTAATTATCTCTTTTAGTTTACGAGATATTCGCGATTGAATAAAATGGGCAAAAATTGCAAAATGTCCCTTTTTAGCACTTTTGGTCGCATTTTTCGACCTTTTCCTGTAGGAAATATAATTATTTTATACTTTGATCTAATAAAGAATTTTCCAATCTTTCATAATCAACAATTTGTTGGTAGCTATCTTTTTTACTTTAAGAGATATTAAGTTTTGAAAATCGTCGAAAAAAAGTATCAAGCACCCCCCTTGGCAATTTTTTTCTTAAGAATTAAAATTTATTTTTTCAGATATCCGTTTTAACTATCCTATCTGATAGAGCATAGTCCGTAGATTAAGACGCTGCGATCAGATCTTAATTATCTCTTTTAGTTTACGAGATATTCGCGATTGAATAAAATGGGCAAAAATTGCAAAATGTCCCTTTTTAGCACTTTTGGTCGCATTTTTCGACCTTTTCCTGTAGGAAATATAATTATTTTATATTTTGATCTAATAAAGAATTTTCCAATATTTCATAATCAACAATTTATAGGTAGCTATCTTTTTTACTTTAAGAGATATTAATTTTTGAAAATCGTCGAAAAAAAATATCAAGCACCCCCCCTTTGCAATTTTTTTCTTAAGAATTAAAATTTTATTTTCTAGATTTCCGTTTTAACTATCCTATCTGATAGAGCATAGTCCGTAGATTAAGATGCTGCGATCAGATCTTAATTATCTCTTTTAGTTTACGAGATATTCGCGATTGAATAAAATGGGCAAAAATTGCAAAATGTCCCTTTTTAGCACTTCTGGTCGCATTTTTCGACCTTTTCCTGTAGGAAATATAATTATTTTATATTTTGATCTAATAAAGAATTTTCCAATATTTCATAATCAACAATTTATAGGTAGCTATCTTTTTTACTTTAAGAGATATTAATTTTTGAAAATCGTCGAAAAAAAATATCAAGCACCCCCCCTTTGCAATTTTTTTCTTAAGAATTAAAATTTTATTTTCTAGATTTCCGTTTTAACTATCCTATCTGATAGAGCATAGTCCGTAGATTAAGACGCTGCGATCAGATCTTAATTATCTCTTTTAGTTTACGAGATATTCGCGATTGAATAAAATGGGCAAAAATTGCAAAATGTCCCTTTTTAGCACTTTTGGTCGCATTTTTCGACCTTTTCCTGTAGGAAATATAATTATTTTATATTTTGATCTAATAAAGAATTTTCCAATATTTCATAATCAACAATTTATAGGTAGCTATCTTTTTTACTTTAAGAGATATTAATTTTTGAAAATCGTCGAAAAAAAATATCAAGCACCCCCCCTTTGCAATTTTTTTCTTAAGAATTAAAATTTTATTTTCTAGATTTCCGTTTTAACTATCCTATCTGATAGAGCATAGTCCGTAGATTAAGATGCTGCGATCAGATCTTAATTATCTCTTTTAGTTTACGAGATATTCGCGATTGAATAAAATGGGCAAAAATTGCAAAATGTCCCTTTTTAGCACTTCTGGTCGCATTTTTCGACCTTTTCCTGTAGGAAATATAATTATTTTATATTTTGATCTAATAAAGAATTTTCCAATATTTCATAATCAACAATTTATAGGTAGCTATCTTTTTTACTTTAAGAGATATTAATTTTTGAAAATCGTCGAAAAAAAATATCAAGCACCCCCCCTTTGCAATTTTTTTCTTAAGAATTAAAATTTTATTTTCTAGATTTCCGTTTTAACTATCCTATCTGATAGAGCATAGTCCGTAGATTAAGATGCTGCGATCAGATCTTAATTATCTCTTTTAGTTTACGAGATATTCGCGATTGAATAAAATGGGCAAAAATTGCAAAATGTCCCTTTTTAGCACTTTTGGTCGCATTTTTCGACCTTTTCCTGTAGGAAATATAATTATTTTATATTTTGATCTAATAAAGAATTTTCCAATCTTTCATAATCAACAATTTATAGGTAGCTATCTTTTTTACTTTAAGAGATATTAATTTTTGAAAATCGTCGAAAAAAAGTATCAAGCACCCCCCCCCTTGGCAATTTTTTTCTTAAGAATTAAAATTTTATTTTCTAGATTTCCGTTTTAACTATCCTATCTGATAGAGCATTGTCCGTAGATTAAGACGCTGCGACCAGATCTTAATTTTCTCTTTTAGTTTACGAGATATTCGCGATTGAATTAAATGAAATGATTGAATATAACACTTGAACGCGGTATCACAATAACTTAGAAATCATTTTCCCTGATGCGGAATTTAATTCTGTATCTGCCTGTATTTATTTACCTCATTTCCAGATATGTATTGACTTTTTTTGCATATTTTTGTTGCATATTTGATTAATGTGTTTTGAAGTTGATAAATATTTTCAATGGTTAGATGCCGCTATGATGTACGGTTTTGCATTAAATATTGCTTGTTGGTGGTAGTGAGTGCACACCGTGTCCGTGTAGATCACGCGATTTCGCGCAAGAGATAAGTTTGTTTACCTGCAAGTATCGAATCTTTATTTCGTGGAATCAAAACACACTGTTTATTATATTAGCATCGTAAATCTAAGTAAATATTCTTCAATTCTTTCATGAATATAACTAACAATTTTATATTAATTCTAATACATTTTTATTATCAGCAGATGATTACGAATCAATGTGTTACCTGGTAAACGAAAAACGATGCATGTTTAAATTAAATATCACTTAAATATTTAATGTAAAATCTGGCAATCTGGCAATCTGTCAGCATAAGAAATCAGAATTACGAAAATCGATTTTTAATTTTTTATTACTTTTACTAATCTAAACTTCGAAACTACTGTATCATTTATACTCGTAGATGGCAATACCATGGACTAAAAATTGTAAAATAAACTTGTATTGTTTATTTCTATATTTATCAGCAATCGTGAACCTTCGACACAAAAATTGTGTTTGTTTGAACATAATATACACTTTCTTATCGCATTGCCGTGTGTCGCCGTTGCCAGCACCTCACGCCGCATGTTGCTGCATCTTAGTTTAGTTTTGATCCCAGGTAAACAGCCAAATGCAATTCGCGCATAAGGTCGCGTGTGTTCGACGCGCCGGCTTTGCGCACCTCTTGTTTTCTTATCATAAACTGCCTCGTCGTTGCTTATGCAGCTTGCGGCCAGTTTTGTGCCGGTCGCTGGTTGATCCAGACGTATTTTGGGCGACTCGTATTGATTATCCGGACTTCTACTTTCCAATTCGTATTATATTCGATCATCAATTGACTATTTAATTTTAACTTGACTTTAGTACAACTTTAGTATTGTTATTTATTATTTGCGCGTAAGTGTATCGCGGCTATGTTGTTTACCTGTTTTGAAGTGCCGTCGGCCATCTTCTAATTGGTAAGAATTGCTATTTATTTTATTCTGCACTTGCGTAAAAAACATTGGATTTCATTTAAAGTTAGAATAATATATGTAATTGATTTAGTTTTCCATTCTAAGCGTCTGTCAGTATCCGATATAACGTCGCGTTCGCCGTGCATGTGTTCGCCTTTCAGGTGCATCATGGCCGCTGCCGGTATCTCAGCTCTGTTGCAAACAATACGGTCTTAAAACCTAATTAATACAGTAAATTCATATGAACGTTTGCATCTTTTATTAAATTCAAATTATAATCTAAGCCTTTCTAACTTGTGCCGATATTGCCAGCTAGCATTGTGTTCAATCTTCTGACTATTGACGCTTATCGGTGTTTGTTTACAACTAGTGCGTTCTTATCTCGTTCGCCGTGTGGAATGCACCGTGCACACACATTTCAGCAACAAACATCGTGTTTTGATGCACGAATTGATAACATTCTTTTATTTTGCATTTATATAGGGTAAAGTACCCAATCATTGGCACTCTAAGAGAGAACTGCATGTCAGTCTGGAATTATACTGTCATAAAATCCCATTTACATTAGTTAATAAACAAAACATGTGACAAAATCAAAGAAAATACTTTAATCTTTGTTTTTTTATAACAGTTTATAAGTGATTGAATAATAATAAATAAACATATGCTCAAAATCCAAAAGACTGCAGAAAATCCTATTATTGGCATAGAAAATCTCAATATTGGCCCCTACTCGTCTAATTATTGGCATGTAGTTCAAGTAGGAGATATGTAGGTACCTATCTATCAATAAAGTTGAAAATACTTACTTAACGTATAATTAAAGCAATATTTTATTAATTAAATATCTGCCTTTATTTACATAAGTACCTAATCTATCTTATAGTAGGTATTTAAAATGTGCATAAAAATATTTTGTAATTCAATTTTTATGCCTAACATAAACACTTTTTCTTATTCAAGCTACTAGTTTCACTTTATCAGTACTTAAATGGCTATCCTTGAGATCTTTTAACATTTATGCTTAACCACCAACAAAATATTAATGAGTCGGATTATGAACCTACTTAAAAACAAATACTCAACATCCCTATTTTATACCCTACCTAGTTCGCAGTGTTCTAGAACCAAAAAGTAACATTAAGTTAATTTCTGTTATTGTTAACTTTTTGTTAGTTCTAATATGACTATCATGATCATAATCTAAATGAATAAAAAAAAACAATATTAGCACTCAATATTCTATTATGGGCACTACTGCCAATAATTAGCTTTTAGTTATTGGCACGGGTGCCAAGAATAGGATTTTGATAAATTCTTGATCCATATGTTGGCACATGTAATAAATCAATGTGATAAATGATATATTCAGGAAATAATCTTTGAATCTATTGCCTAAACGTGTAATTAAGCATATCAAATTAATTCAAAAGTATCTATTAGCCGAATAGCTGCGATATACAATGATTAAAAAAGGTCTCACCTTAAGAAAAAAACAAAATAACTACACCAAATCACAAACACAAAATATCCGCTGTTGTATCTAAATCGCCATATTAGTTATTGGAACAGTGTAGTCAAATTTGAACAGAAAAAATATACTATTGTACAATTTAATGCATATCAAACTTGAATTATCTATGGTTTCCTTGTTTTTTCGAATTAAAACATAAAGTGCCAATAATTGGAGGAGTGCCAACGATTGGGTGTTTTACCCTACCTAACATGTTTTAACTTTTATTATTCATTTATTATAGTAATTGAAGAAATACCAGTGAGGGTCAGTGACGTTTCATGAGTTACAATGCACAGGGTGAGAGTTCATGGGTGAGATTATAATTAAATTCTTCATTTCATGGGCATAATTCAGTTTCGCGTCATTGTAATTGTCATTCCGGTTTGAATTACTATAAATTTAATACGAGTACATTGCCCGCCTGGGAAATGCTTATTTTTACCAATGTTTAATGTTTACACTGGAATGCCCCTGATATGAGAATTTATTGACATTTTCTTTCGGTTTGCTCCGCCGGCTGATGTGAGATGCTAGGCCGGTTGGTGCATGAAAATAAAACTGATAAAAATATATTTATTCCGTACCCTACAACTTGCACACGAGAATTGTTTGACTTCTACTTGTTCATCGGTGTTAGTATTTCTATTCTTTAGATTATATTTAATATTTCTAAATATTTCATTGAATTATTTTGATTTGTTCTTACCGCAGTTTTACTTGATCGGGAATTTCCCTTCAGTACAGTTCAACCATTTTCCAAATTTCGAGTTTTGTAATGTCGATTCATGCGAACAATTCTGGTTTTAATGCAAATCCATTCCCTGATATGTTTCCTACTTGGCATCAATACTTGTTCTACGATTTTCAATCTCAGGATTTGCATTCCTGGTAAGTCTCATCATATTTTTGTATTCTTAGAATATGTACAGTATGTATGTATGTTTGAAACTTCTGATTGTCAGTATTAGGTATATTTTTGTATATTTTCGTTATGCGAACTCTGCGGCCTACTAATATCAGCGCGGCGTCAAAAATCCAGAATTAAATCTATGCCGGGTGGTATTTGTTAGCGGTAGAAGTGACTCGATTCAGGGCACCTTACGAAGCTAGCGGTAAAAGTGACTCGTGTTCAGGGCACCGTAGGAACCCGCGAGAAATTGAATAAAAGGGTGAGTTTTGTCACCGTTTCTCGTGAAATGTTTGTATTTTTTCGTGTTTGCGCGCGATCTAGGGGGCTCACTATCGTCAGCGCGGCGTCTAGAGATGCGGAATTAAATTCTCCGTCGGGTTGTATTTGTTTGTTGCAGGTATTCGACCTGCAACCCGCGAAAATTTGCATAAAAGGGTGATTTTTGTCACCCTTTACATGACATGATGAAACTCTATAATTATCGTAAAATAAAAGGATGTATCGTTTATGTTTTCTTTTAATTCTAGTACTTGCCGTACCCTTGCAATCCGATGAGCGCTACATTGGTAAGTTTATAATTAAGTTATATTATTAGGTTAAATGATTGAAGACCTGCGTGTTGCAATAGCTTGCGAATTTGCGGGGAAGGGGGGGGGGGGGTATATTTCACTTACTTGTAATATGGAAAACAGATCCTATTGCGAACGTTTGTGAAATGTTCAAATTTTTCATCGGATTCTGATAGCGCAAGAGGGGTTTTGTTAATTTAGTTGAGTTTCATTCGGTGGTCCGTAGCAGAGTGGCTACAGAAGGTGGCTATTATCAAATTATTTATTTTAATTTTACGATGTGTAGTGTTATAAATATATTACTCTAGCACTGAAATGAAAATTAAAATTCTTTATAATTTTCATATAATTTATAACTTGTGGGCTTGACTGTCGGGAAACCTACAAAAATGCCCTTTTTGTGTTTTTTGGTCGGCTAATTTTGTGGTTTTTAGTGTATAGCGGGCGAACGCAATGTCGTAAGACAATAGTTTTTTCACCAAGTTGTAGGTATTAAAATTCCTAATATTTTTTATATATAACTTGTGGGTTTGACCCTCGGGAAACCTACAAAAATGCCCTTTTTGTGTTTTTTGGTAGGCTAATTTTGTGATTTTTAGTGATTAGCGGGCGAACGCAATGTCGAAAGACAACATCTTTTTTAGCAAATTGTAGGTATTAAAATTCTTTATAATTTTCATATATAATTTGTGAGTTTAACCCCCGGGAAACCTACAAAAATGCCCTTTTTGTGTTTTTCGGTCGGCTAATTTTGTGGTTTTTACTGTTTAGCGAGCGAACGCAATCTCGTGGGGCAACTGTTCTTTCACCAAATTGTAAGTATTAAAATTCTTTATAATTTTCATGTATAACTTGTGGGTTTGACCCTTGGAAAACCTACAAAAAATGGCCTTTTTGTGTTTTTCGGTCGGCTAATTTTGTGATTTTTAGCATTAAGCAGGCGAACCCAATGTCGTAAGACAACAGTTTTTTCACTAAATTGTAGGTATTAAAATTCTTTATAATTTTCATATATAACTTGTTGGTTTGACCCCCGGGAAACCTACAAAAATGCCCTTTTTGTATTTTTCGGTCGGCTAATTTTGTGGTTTTTACTGTTTAGCGGGCGAACGCAATGTCGTGGGGCAACTGTTCTTTCACCAAATTGTAAGTATTAAAATTCTTTATAATTTTCATATATAATTTATGAGTTTGACACTTAGGAAACCTACAAAAATGCCGTTTTTGTGTTTTTCGGTCGGCTAATTTTGTGGTTTTTAGTATTTAGCGGGCGAACGCAATGTCGTAAGACAACAGTTTTTTCACCAAGTTGTAGGTATTAAAATTCCTAATATTTTTTATATATAACTTGTGGGTTTGACCCTCGGGAAACCAACAAAAATGCCTTTTTTGTGTTTTTCAGTCGGCTAATTTTGTGGTTTTTACTGTTTAGCGGGCAATCGCATTGTCGTGGGGCAACTGTTCTTTCACCAAATTGTAAATATTAAAATTCTTTATAATTTTGATATATAATTTGTGAGTTTTACCCCTAGGAAATCTTCAAAAATGCCCTTTTTGTGTTTTTTGGTTGGCTAATTTTGTGGTTTTTTTTTTGTTCTAGCCGGCGAACGCAATGTCGTGGGGCAACCGTTCTTGCACTAAATTGTACGGTGCCTTGAATGGGAGTCACTTCTACCGCTACTTTCGTACAGTGCCCTAAATGGAAATCTTTATGGATCCTGTAAGAAGAAGATTTAATTTATGTATGTGTATATTTCTTTTACATAAATATTTTCCAGTTGTTGGATGAAGAATTGGCTAATCTGAGATGGCCAACTTTATCAATAAGGACCAAGTGGAGAGGTTCCGTCGTACTGGTAGAGTGCGTATTCAGGAAGATGAATGTGTCAACTGGACTAAATACGAAGAACGTATGTTATATTTTGGCAATTTATAATATTTTATATTTTACTATTCTGTTATTCATTCTGGTTTATAGTGTCTAAGAAATTGAAGATTGGATTGCCGGTGATGATGATGATTCCAAATACGATTGAAAGAATTTACAACATTTTGAAGCTGCTATTGATATCATTTTTGTTTATTTTGTTAAAAGTTATAAACAGAGTATTATAATTGCTTATTATTATCCTCTTTTTTTGCTTGTATTGTTAAAAGTGTTGTATATAATAAGAAATTTCGTTTCTGATTCTACATGTTTGAATAAAAATGTAGTTTTATAAATTTTTATTGTTTTACTTGTTCTAAACGGAGAACATAGCTCACAACATCGTTACTCCTTTAATTAATCCATAAATCCCTTAAACTTTAATCGAAATGCCACTGCTAGATATGAGAAATAGTTCAAAATCAATTTTATATTGAATCAATATTAATTTAAAAACGGTATCACTAGTGTCATCTATCCACGAGTAACAAAACTACGCCGCTATTCAAGAGATTTAGCCTACTGCACTTTCTGCGATCCTAATATTCAAAAGAATTTTGTTACCATTTTCAATGGATTTCTCGACAAAATTTGTCGAGAAAATTGCTGAAATGTTACTGCTCATCAGTCTGTAGTATTAGGAACGCAGAAAGTGGACATAGATACTTCCCGCCAAATTATTATATATATTATTTCAATTTGTTTCAAAATTCCAACTTTTAATTTTCAACATAAAAAACAGAAATCTTTTGCCATTTTTTTAATAAAATCTTTTCTTTAAAATTTTTTTGTGCCTTTTGATGATTTTTCAATAATGATGCCACCTTGTAGAGAATTTTTCAAGGATCAAGATTATGTAGTTCTTAATTTTCTAGCCCTCTTAGTTGTCGAGATCCTTCAGAATTCGAAAACCGAATTTGCTGAATAAAAATTTTTAAACATTCATTTTACCCGCCATTACTATTTACCGCCTCCTTCATTTACCTCCTCTCGCTTTCTGCGATCCGAATACCAAAACCTGAGTTTCGACTGTTTCGAGTCCAAATTTTGTGTCATTTTGTCTCTCAGAGTCGACAAAATAAAGATTGAATATTAGGATCGCAGAAAGTTGAGGAGGCTGATAAAGTTTTCGCGGTAACTAGTAATGTGCTGCCTCTGGTGGTGACGGACCGAAGCTCAAAATTTTCGGTTGTTGTAGTTTCTAATTGATAGATGGCACTAGCATGCACTTTTCAAAATAAATGTTTTAAGGGATCGTTAAATATGTGGTCCGGTAGAAATAACAGAAATAATTTTAATTAGAAAAACTTAAAAATATTCTTTATTAAAGAAAACACACAAGCATACATTTTGTGAATCAAATCGTGTAATAATCACAAAATTTATTTAAAAGAATTAAATACTGACAATCTGATGCAAGAATGGTCCTTCTACGATGTCAGACTCAGGTGCAAAATCCCTAAAACGAGCAAAAATTAGTCTTTCGAACATAAAAATGCTATTTTAAGGGTTAATTTGTGAGATAATTACCTGAGTTAATTAGGAAAATGATAAAGAAATTAAATACTTACAATCTGATGCAAGAATGGTCCTTTTACGATGTCAGACTCAGGTGCAAAATCCCTAAAAGCATAAAAAATTATTCATTTGAACATAAAAATGCAATTTTGGGGGTCAAATTGTGACATAATCACAAAAGTTATTTAGGAAAATGATTGAGAAATTAATTACTTACAATCTGATGCAAGAATGGTCCTTCTACGATGTCAGACTCAGATGCAAAATCCCTAAAACCATCAAAAATTATTCATTTGAACATAAAAATGCAATTTTGGGGGTCAATTTGTGACATAATCACAAAAGTTATTTAGGAATATGATAAAGGAATTAATTACTTACAATCTGATGCAAGAATGGTCCTTCTACGATGTCAGACTCAGGTGCAAAATCCCTAAAACCATCAAAAATTATTCATTTGAACATAAAAATGCAATTTTGGGGGTCAAATTGTGACATAATCACAAAAGTTATTTAGGAAAATGATAAAGGAATTAATTACTTACAATCTGATGCCAAAATGGTCCTTCTTCGATGTCAGACTCAGGTGCAAAATCTCTAAAACAAGCCTAAATTAGTCATTCGAGCATAAAAATGCAATGCACCTAGATGTAATGTAAACAAAAAACAAGAAATTAAATAAAATAAATATTAGTAAAATTAAGAGAAAATTCTTGCGAGAATTATTTATAAACAAATGATGTCCACATCATTTTTCTGAGAATCTGCATCTACGTATTCAGTGGCGTAGCTGCCAAGAGGCTAGGCTAGGCAGTGCCCAGGGGCCCTCAAGCTCTGGGGGACCCTCGAATTCTTAAAATAAATATGACAGGTTGCAACCCGACATCAATCATGACAGCTCAGTTGAGAGAAATTTGAAAGTTGTATTCAGGAAATTAGGGCCCCATTTTTTGATTTGTCCCAGGGCCCTTGGATTCCTTGCTACGCTAATGCATCTATTATCGATCGCAAGCTAGAGCCCAAAATTTTTGCGGAACGAAAAAAAAGGCGAGTAAAAGTTCCAGTAAGACATTAGAAACATTAAATAAAATAGGATATAAACATTATATCATTGGTGTTAGAAACGAATTTAAATCTTAAACTCATGCTTCAATACGCGCTGTAAACTCAATAATTCCACGCGACAAGAGCGAGAGGACGCGATAAAAACAAGTTGTTTATCCACAACACGGATAACACCTTAAAAAGAAAACAAGGCCAAGCATGCTCTACACATATATTTTTATAATAAGAATAATTTAATTATATACTTACCAATCGATGGTGCATCACACAACTCGTTGCCTCACCCACGTTCAGTAACACTTGTAAACTTAAGCAATTACTTTACAGCACTGCACAACGTAACGTATTACTTAGGTAGCGTGTAGAGCACATAACGCATGCGGCCCGGCCCGATGCGTGTGCCGGGTGCGACTGCTCACCTGCGTTACCTGCTTACTTATCTTAAGCGCAGCGTGAGAAAACGGTACAGGTCACGCCATCCTGCGACAATGTGATACATCTGCACATATCATATTTAAATGCAGCCGCGTAGCCAGAAGGACACATAGAATCTTAACAATACAATCTAACTAAGTAAATTGGAACTTACTTTACTTATTACTTTATATGTATTACTCCCAACTCTATTTAATATACAAATTTATCATTATACTGTAACATTCTCTCTCAATAAAATTGCCAATAATACAACACATCATAATAGTCTTACAATTGAAAAAATGATTGTTCTCGTTTTCGTTTTTGGGAAATTACAACATAGTAAAACATCTTAAATGCAACCTTTTCAAAAACAGCATTTAGAATAACAATTGAGTATTACCTAATAGTTTTTTTTTTACTAACGCATGCATTTCGCACAATCTGAGCTTACTGATATCATAAGTTGCGTCAAGGGACTTAAGAAGAATTCCGATTGTATTGACACACAGCATTTCGAGTATAACTGCGTTTACGGTAAATTGTTGGCGTGTTGATACGCCGTATTAAACAACCCAATGCGCTGCTTCTGCTTACGTTGCTCCGCCATCTGATCCTTCAATTCCATTAACTGTTGCGACAAATTCGTGACAAGGACCTGCGTGATTTCAAGTTGGGACTGCAAGCTTCTCAGTTCAATCTGTTCCCCGTCGTGCTCCACCGACGCCAGACTCATTGCACGCAGTCTCGGGAACCAGTCTAAATTCGACGACTTCACCATGGCATAAACATAACTCTCTGGTCCTGTGAATTCCGTAGGATCCTTGACTTTAATCAACACGATGAAGTACAGGTAGTGCCACATATTGTGCTCGCACTTGATGTGCTCCTCAAAACTGACGGTCTTATTGTCAAATGCAGACCGATTCAGACCGCAGATGAAACAGGTATTCTTCAGGATCAATTCCTTCTGCTGCTTCTCAGACCTAAGATCAGCGAAAGTGTCAATAATGACACCAAAAATAAGATTGAGCACAATAATAATGACCACGAAGAAGAATAGTAAATCGTAGACGACACGTGCGACGAATAATCCTTCCGAACTGCTTGGCGCACGCAGGATGTCACCAATACCACCGCCATTACGCAGACCCTGATTCAACGTGGTCACAATGCACATGATGAGCGAATCGCAGGCGCGTTCACGCACTTCACGATGGCAGTGCAACTGTTCATGTCCCGGATCCGATGAGTATTTATCATGCATTGCCTCGCAACTGAACTCATCCGCAGGTCCCGTGTGATGCGTATTGCTGTCATCATCTACGCTCAACATGAAGTCATCCTTGAAGAACATGTATCCAATTATCGAAAACATGTAGACCAAGATGAGCGCCAGCACAGCAGTTAAAATGATCGAACGACCATTACGAGTGACTGATCTGATCACGTTGAGAAGTGTTTCTTCGCGGTAAACCACGTCGAATAACTAAAAACGTCCCAATAATAAATAACAGATTATAACTACAACTACGATAACTTACAAGTACAGAAAAGAAGAACGGATGCATTAGAATACCAAGCATGCAGAAGATTAAGTAAGCTAGGTGATAGAGCAGCTCTGCGTCGGTGACGATCTTCTGGTAAGTCTTCGTCAGGGTGCCGTGGTTGCCCATGATGCTGACTAGATGGATGCCCTTGAGGAAGACGGTCAACGTTCCCAACAGCGCGAGCGTCGGCTCAGGTCCAAGGGAGAATATAAAGCGTAGAATTGTCGACGCGACAAACGTACGTATGCCAGTTTCGCGAGGTAGAGTGATCACAATGGCCGCCGCTGTCGTCATCGCCGCCCATATAAGTGCGGATACAGTTGAACTAAGTTCTAAACAAAAACAACTTAGTATACCTTCAACTTAACTTCAATTTCCAAATATATCTTACTAGGTACTGTGTCATTGAATGGATAAAACACTGCCACGATTAGATTTATAAGCACGGCGCAGTTGAAGAGGATGTTACTCCAGAGAGACATGTAGTTGCTCACCCAGAAGAGCAAAGGTTGCGCTAAAAGAAAATATATCGTAACAAATGCGATAGAAACAACATCAGACTTACTTCGAAGTTTCTTCTGCCATTTCATTTCATTAAACATCGAATCGGTACGGTCGAAAAACTCCGCTACCTTTGACCCTTGATCATCTCTTTCCGCCGTAGTAAGAATTCTATACTTGGTGTCCGTGGTAATATACTCACAGATTTCTGGAATAGGAAAAACAATTTGCTCCAAAGTGCGATCATTGCGCACAATTTCAATTTGAGCCGTGTGCGTTGCATAATACAACAACGCCAATTGTGTCTTGGCATCATTTCCTCCATCAATTGGTTTGAGCAGCGCAGCCAATTCCTTATTGTGCTGTGCAAGCTGATGGCACAGAATATAAATATTATGGCCAACTTCGCGTGGCGATACCGCTGCACCATCATCGCCCGCGTCCCCTTCGTCTTCATCATCCTCCAAGGACTCCTGGTGGAACGCTCTGCAAGCCACGTCTACCAACTGCTTAGGATTCATATTATAAAGAATCCTTTCTGCGTTTTCGCTATCACCGCGACTCTCCATGATAGCAAGAAGTAGTTTAGAAGCATTGTTCTTCAATTCTAAGACTAGATCCATTCTAGATTTCCCCAAAGGATTGATATCATTGAGGATCAACGCAGTGATTATGTCCAACCCGTTTGATTCGTGGGTGGCAATACAGTTCTGATTATCATGGCATGGCCCCTGACAGTATTCCGTGAGCGTCTCTAAAGTTTGATTGATGAGCGCCACGTTGTTTTCGTTGATGTACAATCCCAACAACCCGAGACCTCCTGTGGTCGATCCACAGATGCAATCCAAGAACATGAGCGTTTCCGATACTAGATTATAATTGGTTTTGTTATTCTGATTACGTAGAAGATTCTGCAACGATGGATTGTGATTCTCGCATAGTAATTGCAAAAACCGTAGGATTGGTTGCATTATTAACACTTTACTGGACAACCCGCTTTGTTCCTCGCGATCGCGATGCTTTTCCAACTTTTCAGCGAGCATATCCTCGAACGCGGAAACGGCCCCGACCACCATTGTACCATTATCGTCACCTGCGGCACCAATACTTCGCACGTTGGCATAACTATGCGATGTACTTTCTGCGGCACGACTGAGTTCATCTCTCAACTCCTCAGTGATTAAAATACCGTTCGATTTGGTGCCTTGCTTACGCGTTGTTTTATCCACCTCTTTACCCTCTTGTTTATCTTCGTGTGCTTTGGCGGCCATGTCCGAGGTGTTGACACTCACAGTTGACTTTATCTCTTGTTGCGAATCGCGCATTTTATCATAGAAAACTTTGAAGAATGCTTGACTAAGATCGCCGCCCATTAGTTTATTAAACATGCTCCGTTGGATGATTGGATTTCCTCCCTCGAGCAAAGCAATTCCTAACTCAACCGCCTCACTAAATATCGAAGAAGAATTTAGTGATTTTATCACTAGTTCCACAACCAAATCAGATGCGCCTTCCTTATCCAAGTGAGTTTGTACTTCGTGAAGGGTTCGACAAGCCCTGCTAAGAATCTTCGCACCTGGGCCATGCATCTGTGAAGAGACCTGAATCGATGTCACATCCACATCATTCTTCGGAATGAATGCCTTCCCAAAGTAACGCGTCAACAAACTGTTACGAAGAACATCCCCCTGAAAAAGACAGCAGTCAAAACCCACCCTGACATGAAGATCTAGAATTCTAAAGTACCGCTATATTTTCCAGCTAAATGAGCGCATGAAAAAACATGAAAATACAAATTAAATTAACAATGGGGGCGTGGGGATGTTGAACTACAGGTGACTGCAGCAATGGCACCTACCTTTTCTCCATATTCCGGATCTATCGCCATCATTTCCCGCAGAGTCTTCAGAACTTTCACACACAATTTTTCTTCTTTCTCCTCCAGAAGTTTCTCGGTGTGCTTGATGAGACGGCGGATGAAACCGCCACTTTCGCATTTCTTACGTGACTCTGTCCCCGGCGGAAATAGTAACTCTGGTCTGTAGAGTACATCAACCAGTAAGGAAAGTTCTGATTGTACCAAAGGCTTCAGTTGATCCTCCAACAAGGAGACAATGTCTTGCAGTCCTTCGATTATGCTCCTGTCCAGTCGCATCAACTAAAAACGGTACGTTAATCATGAATATTAATTAAAATAAATTTTCATATTACTTGGGATTGTGACCGTTCGATTTTGGGTAGCTTAGAAGCCTGCAACCATTTGCTTGTTTGTCGTGTAAGAATGGTCGCTTTATTGAACATGGTAGCTACCTGACTCTCTAAATCCAATGGTATAGCAATTCCTCGATTTTTAGCTACAAACAGACAGTTACAATATAAATTCTATACATTAAAGGTAAAATAAAGTAATAAGGGTAAAAAAATACAACTAACCAACTTCTGAGAGCGTACGTATACAGTTTTCAACATTAAAGCGTTGTGAAGCAGCTAACCATGGACACTGGGATACTCTAAATGCCGATTGCAACAATTGCACAAAAATGGGTTGCCGGGTCTGCAAAATACCAATTTCGTTTGCGGGTCACAAACATTGCACATTATATAGATCAAGTGTAAGATGATGAATGTGTAATAAGTATGAAGCTAAATATCCTACTCTACAAACTATCGTATAGTTTAACAGTGGCGTAAGTAAACTGCAAATGTTAATAAGTGTTAGTTTTAAAAGTGTGTGTGTTAGAATGTTTTTTGTCCCTCTGCAACTCATTTGGTTTTTGTCTTGCATTAGGACAAAAACATAGAAACTATCTACTAGTTGTTCACAACCAGCGTGCTGTAACTGTAAGCAAGTGTTAAATTGAAACAAGCAATGAAGCTGGTGCAAGTAACAACGACGAAGGTGCAGAAAATCGTGCAGAGTAAACAGTGCGCAGCAGCCATACTCCTTCGTGGAAAACGCAGTACTTACGTCGCTGGAAGGAAATGGCGAATACTTAAGCGGGGCCACGGCCGCGAACGGATCGTAGTCATCCAGCGTAGAATCGCTCCAATAGACCCTTGCCTCATGCAGATGTTTCTAGCAAAAAGAAACAAAAATACCCGCCACCCCACGACAATAGACAGCCATTATTAATCAACGAAAAAAGAAACGTGTTACACACATAAACACCGTTAATTCCCCAATAAATGTAACACTACATAAGCAGCGCCGAATTTAAATCATCTAATCGTAACTAACCACTAGCACTAAAATAACTGGCTGTTATTGTTAGAAATGGTAACGGCCCCTAATGAATAATCGCATGCAGTGGGCGGTTAGTGATGAAATACCTGAACTGTGGTGCTCTGGTCCGAAAACGGGCTGCTGAAGAACGTCGAGATGATGTTCATCACGCCATTGGTGACGTAATTCTCCAGCGCCTTGTCGTGATGCTTGCGGTCAATGGGAGCCGTCGCAATGTCGGCCATATCAACCAGGAATGAGCGCTCAAATAGGCTCCACATGTGATTAGATGTGTAAATCTCCTTCATTTCCACCTCGGTGTCAATGTAGCAATGATTAAGGAAGCCAACGTATGCTTCTTTTACTTCAGGAATGCAATCTGGATGCGTTACCATTGCGACAATGTCATCAAGGGGTAACAAACTATGGCACTTGATTTCGGTGTAAACGTTCTTGCCCATCGTGCAACAGGCAAGAAGTTTCACCAACTCGACGTGGTACCGCAAAGGGCTGCCTTCGTCCATGCTATGGCGTTCAGAGCGCATCATTTCGATAAAGTGATTGAAAGATGCCTTGTCATTGTAAAACACTAGGACATCTTCGCTAGAGTTAATCAACTAAAGAAATACAATATGAAATATCGATTTGACTAATGAAATACAAAGAAATTTACCTCTTGCATTACAAGATCCTGACATTTTCTGATGAATTGATTTTCTGCTTTTACGATCGTCTGCAGAAACTTTAGGTATTGCACATGGCGGCCATGACTTTCAATACAATGCACGAAATGTTGTATCACTTTCTCGTTCACTTCATTGCACAGTGTTGAGTTGTCTTGAAAGATTGCACATATTGTTTGAGCTTCCCGAATCTAAACAAATATAAAAAATGGGAAATTCTGATTTAATACTTGATTTAATACTTACACCAGGGTTTAAAAATAAATCCAAATGCTTGTACAATAAAACTTGATTCTGTTGATTGCCCAGACAAAAATTCTGTAAGAATTCATGAGCTAATCGCATTAATTCGTTCATCCGCACATCTTCCTTCTCATCGTACGGAATCTGCAACAAATCCAGGACCACAGTATGCACGCCAACATTACGCAACAATCTCTGTTCGTGTTTCCGCGGCTTGATCAAAGTAGCGCTGGTGCCTTGCGTGCACAACTTATTCATGCGTTTCAAAATTAATTGGATCTTCTTGTACTCGTCTGCTTGCTCGGGATGCAATGGCGGACCCACATCCAGATTAATAGCAGATCCTTTCTTTTCAATGGTGCTTAAAGTAGGCGGGGACTTTCTTGCTGGTGTGGCCGATACATCCTCATCGTCATCTTTATTCTTCTTCCCTGTTGATGAGCTATGATCTTCAGCACTTTTAGATTTGTACACCCACAGTTCTGACTTTTCTACACTTTGCCGTAATACGTCTAAATCGGCTTTGATTTGTTTGTACGATTCAACGTCACTGTCCGAAACCAAAAGTTGGACTTGCCTGAAAGCTTGCAACACTTCTTGTCGCTGACTAAAATGCCGGAAGAGTAAATGCAATGCGCCGGAAACCAACGAAGGATAATCATGCATTGTCAAGTGAAGCAAGACGCGTAGAAATGTCCTACCACCATGACCGTCCAAATCAAGAACGGCACATTCTTCACTACTACCGAAAATTCCTTCCGCTTGACTCCCGATCAATTCTAGATCAATGTTTTTCTGTCCCAGTGCGGATAAATCCGAACCGTTCCTCTCAGACTCGTCGAATTCTTGTTTAAAGATGCTTAGTAAACAACTAATACGATAATCAAGACGAACGTCAAGGATAAACTACAACAATACAACTATGATTAAATCCTGTATTACAAAATGGCTGTCTGCATCTGTACCTGCAGAATTTCGATTATTTTCAGCTTGGTATCCATTACAAGCGGATACTCTTTGAGTCCACCTTTACCATGTGAACTACCATTGGGCGAAACGACAGATCTACCGACAGGACCAAGCGCCAACGAGGTCATCACAGCTCCCATATCACCAATCGATCGGAGTACACCTCCTTCAGCTAGAGAAATGAATTATACAAGTATTTAAAATCAAATTCATAGGTAAAAAATGTCATGCCGACAGAAAGAATAAGAGACACGAAATATAGCTGTGGAAGTTGTTGTGAGTAAATCAGATTAAAATAAAAACGACGATCAAATTAAAATCGCCAGCATAAAAAACGAACACAAAAAAGATTCCATGCAAACCGTTAACGAAATGTATAAAATAGTCATTCAAAATTGAAACTCGACAGGAGTTTACCTCGCGTCGTCGTCGCACGTGAATTTTCCGACTCTTGTTCCTGAGCTACGCACACACAAACCTCGTTAATCAGTTGATACAATCAATATGCAGCGTGGAACATTAAAACTCTTTCTTCTATTACATGTAATGTAATAAAAACTTCTTTTGTGCATCAATGAAAGAAGTTTTAATGTTCCACCCTGTATGCAATCAATATTTTACGTGGGTGGTTCTCAATTTTCAGTTTACGATTGTTTGATGAAAATAGTTTGTACTTACAGTCGACATCGCCAATGGGTAAGCGTCCATCAACAAAATCGTTCTCGGAAACACAGTCCAAAATACTAAGCAACGTTTTCGTTAGTCGTAACAAATCAGAAAAACTATAAAAACCGAAATAGATTAGTTCTCTCGCCAACTTTACTACCTGCAATCAGAAACACACATGGTACACTCATACTCGCCACATCAAATCCACACAAACATACCTCAAACGTCAATTTATTCTGTTCCTGATCAGCAAAACTCCACATCTTCGCCACCACATTGCATAAATAGTCTTCGACAAAAGAAATCGTCGAGCTGAATCGCCTCTGCACCGCTTCCTTATTCTCATCCGGGCTTGTATTCCGATCATAATCGTTAATAGACATCTTCGTCGAAATCTCCGACCACAGCCTCGCATACTTCACCGGCGTGACAGGTTCCTGTGGATCGCGATCCACATGCAGGTGCAACATAAGCCTACAAAATGACGCCCGCAATTCATAACTAACACTCTCATCCGCCATGCATTTCAGAATCAAATCTATATCCAATTGCTCCGAGAGGATATTCAGCGCCAAATACTGTCGATTCAAGCACATATTCGAAAACAAATCGAGCTGATGTTTATAATAATCCAAAATGGCTTGATCATCGCGTATCCCCAGCTTTGCATTAACACAAAGTCCTGCTAAACTCATGCGACGATTACGATTCCACACCAGGACAACTTGGCGTTCTTCAATTACATCAACAATTGATTCAAAATCTTCATCGTTATCATTACCAGACAGTGAGTTGGTATCGGGAATATCTTGGACTTCTTCGATTTCTGTTTCTATAAGAATATCGCGATTCTTTTCGCTTAGAACACTCTTACAGATCAATTCCTGTGTGACCGGGATGGCTTTCCGGTTGGATATGCAAAGATCTGATAAGTAATCGAGGAATCTACTCTCCCAGTTGCGCATGTTTTTGCGTACCAGACCAACGAAAGTTTCTATCTCCGCTGCGGTGATGTGTTTTTCTAAAAGTTTACGATTGTTGTGTAGAAGAGCTGTGATCGTGTCTTCGGCGAGGATATCGTAGCCGATTTGTTTTTGCATGAAGCCGAAATGTTTTGCGATATATTCCTGCAATAATATAATATAGACTTAGAAAATATTGTGAGCATGCGTTGAACACTTACTTGATTCTTCCGGTAGTCTTGTTGACTGAGTCGCAAGATACGATAACATAATCTAAATATATACTTGTACGGTGAGTGCCGCTGGTCGTTCAGTTCTTCAATCTTCAAAAATGGCGGCTTGCCGTCGATTGACTGAAATGGTCCCTGCAGTATTTTGAATAATTGCTTAAGTATTGCCTGTTCACGCAGGAGTTTCTGACGATCGCGATTCGGATTGGTCACGATGAGATCCAACGCTTCCGTTTTGTTTTGGTCATTCTCCAATTCAGCGACAAAGTAAACAATGTCCTGCAGTAAGGTGGTAACCGCACGGCGCTCATTGTGTGATATCGTACCGTTTTCTAACTTTCCTGATAAAGATGATAAAACTTTGCAGGCGTCATTCGCAAAGTCTAAATCTCGCACTTCAACTGGTGATACTGATATAAGTGCGAATGCTTCTTTGTCTTCTTTCATCAACGCACATCCCACTTTTGACATAACAGGTTTTTCCTCGTCCTTATCTATAGGAATCGACGTAGAATGTACCCAGGTGTTAGAATAAAGATGATGAAGGCGTACATAACTCGACTGCGGTACCAAAGAATCAGCGCGTGTGAGTGTTGTAGGATCAAGCTCAAACAACGATGCGATTTCATTGGAAAACGCAACAGGGACCAGATGATACACCTGTGATTCCCCGGATGATCCCAAATCTTGCCGCAGTTTCGTCCGCATTTGATCCATGGTCTGATCAGCGTCCACATCCGCAGCTAAATATTGCCCTGTTGCCAAATGCTTGAACCTAAACAACGAATTCCAGTGTCCTGCTCCTCCTCGACATGGATCATGTTGAACCACTTCAATTTCCCACAATGCTTTACTACTTGTAGCGGCCGTTGCAGATGTTCGTCCTGTTGTCCTCAGAAAAACATTCTGAGTCTTTTTGTACTCGTCCATTGTGAGAAACTTCTCCTGCTCGGCGTGGAATAATCGCACGACATCGCCGCCTTTAAGTACGTCCTCGGCATTCTCGCGGTGTTCGAGAAACAGTGTGACTTTCCAGGAAGTGCTGCCATTTACAACATTCACTTCCTTACATCCAGGATTATCAAGCAACTCATGATTAGCTGCAACGTGTAACACTTGCTGACCGGCGTTGACTGGATTTAGAATGACTTTGTCGCCGAGCACGATATTATCACCATTCGCACGCAATTTATAAAATGGTAGAATGTAGAACCATGAGCCTTCATTACCGTTACCGTCTAAGTACACACGCATCGCATTCTTCTCCAATAACGCTGGTAAACGCTTGTTCACCGTGAGGTATTTGTTAGATTTTAAGTGGAGTAACTAGGAAGAATAGAAATAGTTGCATACATTAAATATACATAACCTTATCTGAACTCTATTTATCTATTAATTAATAATTTACCTGTACAACAGTGCCATATGGCACATTGGATCCCAACATTTTTTTATGCTCGCTGTCATTCTGCTTCTTCTCAATCTCCGCGGCATGCTGAAAAATTGATTTTATAACAATGCAGGATACAAAGTTACGAAACGTATGGGTAACAATTACATGCCTGTTAATATTAATAGATCAATATGAATTTAATCGTTTATTTAAAAGCGGACGCAAATCGTAAACATACTCACATGCAGCCGTTTCAATAATCCGGCGTCGGTGTTTGAAGTCATACTTTGTTTGGCGGCCTTCCAGAACTGCTTCTGGGCCGAGTACCGATTCATAGGACATATTTTAAACAGGCAGTCTGAAATGAGAAGCATAATATTCGAGAATAGCGCTAAATGATTACCGGTGCACTTTATGAAACTACCGCAAATGCGGCAATTGTTTATACTGCTTTTTGATTGTTATTTTATGTAGTACACGTTACCATTTTACCATACAACTTTCAAACTTCATTTTATTTCAATTTTCGTGTTTGAATTTTTGTATAAATTGTAGTTACCTCTAAATTTTTTGGGTGGATTTGCCAAGTCACCTGCTTCGGGACACACAACACAACGATCGTCAACAAGCCTAAAAAACAACAAGAATTTATCAGCACGATGTTTACTTGATAAAAACATGTTAACTCTCACCCAAGTGTGCTGAGAAAACCACTGACATTGCCCTCCGCGTACAAGGAGACAATGTCCCCAAGATGCAGGAGGCTCGAGTTGCCGATTTCGACCATCTTTACGGTACGATCGACTCCAGCTGCTCGTAATACTCCTGCGGGCTGCTGTTAGTTCACCGCTGGTTTCGGTAGCGACGACATCGCGTTGCGATATGTAGCACAGTTGCACGAGAAAAACGTAAACAAATCTTTCGTCTGTGGCTCTCGCCCGACGGTCGAGCTAAACCTGCTGGCCTGCCAATGCTTGCAGCTGCGGCGCTCACGTAGCTGCGCGCGATTGGTGCACTATCAGCAGGTCGGCACAAGCAGCAGGTTTCTGTGCGCCACAAGGCGCGCAATTCGGTTTAAAAACGATTTAAAACTTTTATTTATTCATATGAAACCTTATTCCGCCCTAAAATGGTACGTTACCATTTTGGACGCCATTTTGGCGCTAAAATTTGCATAAAAACCGCTATATACATTATTATGATTATTATAACCTGCTGATTGATGTAGCAAGGTCATCCTGCTCACATGTTTCATCTTTAGAGTCTTATCTGTAGTCATTATCGCCTAAACAGTAGTATGCATAGCAACTTGTGACAATTGTGACAGACATTTCAACGCACAACATGGCCATCACAGGTTTCGATGCCAAAGCTCATGGGCTTGAAGCAGACTTCAAACTCACCGATTATTCAACACTGCGGGGATGAGGTTGTAAAGTGCCGCAAAAGGTCTTAACAGAACTCTTGTCGGCCCTTGATACTACCTCCCAAAAATCTCCCGATGGTACCAAAGAAATAGGTAAATTTTTTACATAAATTTAACTTCAATTCTTATATTAATTAATTTCTTCAGGAATTGGATTAGATTCATGCATTATACCTCTCCACAAACATGGCCTACATCTAATCCAAAGCACAGACTTCTTTTACCCACTAATAGATGATCCATATTGGATGGGAAAGATCACATGTGCAAATGTGACCAGTGATGTATTTGCCACAGGTGTCACCCAGATAGATTCCCTACACATGATTATTTCATTGCCTGCTGCAATGAGCCAAGCACAGTCTGATGTGATACTCCCATTGATTATTACAGGTTTCAAGGACAATGCACGCGAATTAAAGATTAATATTAAATTTGATAAGCTCTTTAACAATCCCTGGTTGATTATTGGTGGGACTGCTACTTCTGTGTGCCTTGAGAATGAATTCATTAGGTAATTACATTATAGAAACCTTAGAAATCGATTTTAATTTACATTTTGTTCTAAATTTAAAAACAGCCCGACTGCAATACAAACAGGAGATGTTCTGGTCTTAACTAAACCACTGGGCGCGCAAATAGCTTGCAATACCAAGAAAGCTATGGAAGATGAAGACAAATGGCAGAAGTACAAAGCCACTGTCACAGAAGCGGAAGTGAACAACGCTTTCAACGCCGCTGTTGTTTCAATGGCGCGTCTCAACCGCCAAGCAGCTTTGCTCATGCACAAATACAAAGCGCACGGTTGTACAGATGTCACCGGATTCGGTATTGTGGGACACGCGGAAAATTTGGTAGCTTTTCAAAGTAACAAAATCGATCTGGTGATACACAGCCTGCCAGTCATTGAAAATGTGTTGAAATTTGCGAAAATTTCCTCACAATATGACCGCTTCCTAAAGGGTATCCGACCGGAAACATCCGGTGGCTTATTGATCGCGTTACCAAGCAATTCCGCTGAGGCATATTGCAAAGAACTGGAAGAACTCGAGGGTTGTCCTGCCTGGGTGGTGGGGGAAGCTGTCGACGGTACAAACACCGCACGAATCGTTGAAAATCCTAAAATAATTACTGTTAATACATAAAACTGCAGACATTTTGTAATCTGTATGACTAGAATCATTGAAAATCGATAAGATGGTTGATTCTATGAAGTTGATTGCGAATGTACATGAGTTTTGTACGTTTTTACAAGTAATAAATGATATTTTCACTGGAAATTCAAGTGTGATCAATATAAAACACAACGCACGTAACTTTTCTCTATAATATAAATACATACACATATATAAGTATATTATTTCTATATAAATATATACATATATGCATGTATCTCGTATATAATATGTATGTAATATGAATAGAGCAAAAACATGAACATTTCCTCACTAACGATATTTGTTTCGAGATCAATTTATAATTCACCTACAAGAATATTCTGCGTGTCGGTAGATTTAATCCTTATCTTATATTATATATTTATATATATATATTATCATGGTTTGTTATTAATCGTGTTTCGTGTAACCCGAAATGTGAGTGTGTGTGTGTGTATGGGGTTTGGTATTTTCTCGTCATTATTTTTCTATAAAAATTCTCAACAACATTAGTTTTCAATTAATTCTCTTACATATAATGTAATCATTTGTGGCGGCTACGGTTTAGAAAACGCACGCGTTAAGACATAACCAACTTGTTTCGCTACTTCGCTTGCCCGCGTTGACCATCGCATATAATCGTCGATTATACTAAATTACTGTGAGTGTGTCTGTTCTTTTTTTTCTTCTTCATGGGAAAGAGGGCTACGCACTACGAGCACTACCAAGCTATCAATTGTCTGTCAATCTGTTCGGTGCTAGCTTAACACTTAAAAAGTTTTACAACATTAGTACATACGATAATACTGTAACTCGATCGATATCGATATTTCTTTCGGCGTGCGAGTTTCGTGATAGTACAGAAAATTATTGTGTCGGTGGTGTAAGTATGGAAAATGAACCATTGTCGATTATTTACAATACGTGGTCAAATTTCGACTGGCGGACAATCAACACACCTTCGTCTGCGCGATTAATTACTTACTTAAAACAGAAAACATAACAGTAATCAATAGTTATCAACATTTCAAAATAATAATAAATAAATAATGCAGTGCCTATGAGTAATTCAATTTTAAAATCATACAAGTGTAGAAATAAGTAAGTATATTCCTAGAGCGTTAGTAGTTTCTTCGTAATTAGCGCAACAAAATCGTTCATAATAAAATAATATGGCTTCATTTCGTCCTAATTTTAAGAAATTATTTAACTTCTTCTCCCTTGCGGTTAATATAAAATTATTTAACAGAATTACAATATTTATATACTATATATATATAATATATATCTCGTTTCACTTGATCATTATTCACAACATAACCAACTTTGTGTTTTGCGTAGACATATATTTTGCTCGTGGTCCACGTTTGCAAGATGCAAATCTGCAAATATTGCGTTGCTTAAAATGAGAATTCACGTGCGGAGTTCGCTTGCCAAGATGCCAAGAATGAGTACGTGATACTTGTATTCCTCTGCGCTCGCGCCGTATATAATATATTTGTATAATCTATGTTTGCAAATTTCTTTCGCTTTGTTTGTTTGTAAATATATACCTCTCTAATAATTATAGAATTTGTTTCTTCATCGAATCAACAATGAACATTGATTGATTGCAACGATTCGTTAATTGCCTTCGCCACCATTGATAGAAATGACTTGCGCTTGATTTCAAACGGAAAACAACCGATAAATTATTGGATAACGGAACGAAATCGGCGAAATCAACGCACCGAACATAATAAAACACAACAACTTTTTTGTTCGACGTAGAAGGAAGACTTAAATACGGCTATTGCACAAAAATCAAGTGGGCTAACTCGACGAGCTCGGCGGCGCCGGCGTCGACGGACTGTTAATACTATTGTTCGACGTGGCCATTATACGCTGACGCACTTCGCGGATCTTCAACTGCAGCTGCGACTTGCTGCTGAAGACGTCCTTGTGTTGGCTCTGAAACGTGGTGGTCGCCTGCTGGCTGGGAAAGTACGACTGCTGTTCGTCGAACAGCTGCATCACCAGCTTGCGCTTCATTTCGAGCATCTTGCGGTGGCCCTTTTCTGGATCGCGCCCCGTACCTGGTGTCTTCGGTGTACGGGGAGAGCTTGCCTCACCCGTCTCCATGTATTCTTTGAGAAAAAATAACAAATAAATTATATGAGGTATAAAAAACTCTTGGGATCATTACCTCTAACTGTTTCCACATTAAACAACTCCGGAAACTCTGGCCCAAAGAAGACGGTACCCGTGGTACCCGTAGTGCGGCTGGCTGAAGAGATCTTGTTGGCGCTGGTAGCCGGTGTGCCCGTGTCGGAATCCTCATCCAATGATGAACGATGGCTAAGCGGCAACGAGCGCTTTTTGTAATTGGGAAAGACGCGCGGGCTCGATGGCACTGATATGGCGCTGGGCGATTGGCAGTCTTCGGGCTTGAATTGCGGCAGCGATGAGAACTTTTTCTTAAAGTTGACTTGCTCCAGAATTCTATAATTTACACCAATCATATAACACCTCCATCTATTTATACATGAAAAACAACATACTTATCCATTCCATCTTCTTTGTTTTTCTTGGAACACGCCTTCTTCGTTCGGGGCGAAGCTAAGGGCTCGCTAGGGGTTGTTGGTTCCTCGCACGAAGGTACCGAACTCGGGAGACACTCATGTCCGCTCACCACTGATGAAGAAGTTGTGGTGGCAGTTGCCGCTGCAACAGCTACAAGAAAACCAGTTATAAAGCAAAAAAATAAAGTTAAAACCAATAAAAAGTGGAGGGGGTTAAATAAGATTACAAATATAAGGAAATGCTTACCCATAGATTGACGCCGTTGAAGCGGAGCCTTCCCAAGTTGCGCTGGAGTAGGTGCCAACTTAAATTCAGGTTCCTTCATCGTCCCAATCGGCCCTGGGAGACCATGTGCACCCGCCAACGAAATATGCGGTGAAGTGGGTACATCATGTGGTGAGCGCAACGCCAAGGGTTCATCTTTTATCGAATGAGCTACAAATTACCCAAATTATTTTTGTTTCAATAAAAGTTTTCTTTTTAATCATACCTGTGATATTGTACGAGAAAGCACTAGAAGTATCAGTTGGTGTACTTGTATAAACACCACCCTCATGCCCCGATGACCCATTACTAATCTTGTTCTCCATCTCCCGTTCCCGATTCAAGCTCTGACTCACAATCACCGACTGCATGGTAGGCATGGCCGAAATAGTCATAGCCGGAGTGGCAACCGTACCAGTGGTAACAATCGTGGGGGTACCAGGTAACTGACACGTGGTCTGTGTCACCACCTCTGCAATCTTAAACGGTTGTGGTACACAAACGTACTTCAAGGAATGATCCGCGGCTGACGTAGCCACAACAACGACTTGCTGTTGTCGTTCCGGTTCAGCCAGACACAAGGTTGTGCCCTGCCCGCTGGTTGCAGGCGGGTTCATAAATGTTAAACGCACCGGTTTCGCCTGTGTTTGAATATAGGTCGCTGGTGACTGCTGTAGAGACGATGAACTCATATGAATGACATTCGATGTTTTGACCGTCGTGGGATTTAGAATGGTTACAGTGGCGGTTGCAGCCGGTGATGGTGGTTCGGATTTGGCGGATAACAGCGAATTGGGTGTTTGTACCTTGATGTTCAGCGCGTATGTATTACCCGATGGCCAAGCACCACCCTCATCGGATTTGTGCTCGGATTTGAAAGCTTTGGGTGATGCGAAAGCACCGCCTTTCGGCTGGAAGCCGCTGACGCCCGAAGGGTTTACAGGGGAATGGATAGGGAAGCTGAGCACGGTGGTCGTTGGCACTGGACTGAATTTGGACGAGGGTTTGATGGGCTTGGGTTTTAAGGTCACGTCTCCGGGACTTGGACTGTAGCGCTGCTGCTGTTGTTGTTGTTGTTGGGAAGACTGATTCGTATCATTCGTGAAGTTGTTCGTCTCGTGATCGCTGTGTTCCGAATCCGAATCCGTCACCTTTTCTTTGCACTTAAGGTCCAGCTCTGTTGGCGCATCCTCGCAAATGACCATTTGGTCATCATCAGATGCATCGCCATTGTCTTCCGGTTCACATGGACGCGGGACACTCGGTCCGGCGGGTGAATGCGCGCTGGGACTAATTGGCACGTCGTTCGCTTCCATTCCATCGCCGGTGGAGTTAAGTTTACTGCGACCCGAACTGGTCGATGATTTTCGGCGATCTTTATTGCACCACTTCCACTGCGGATGCGCCTTAAAGTGTGCTTCCTTGACATCAGAAGCCAAATCGTGGTACTTTTGCTTCTTCACCGGTTCCAAAGCATACCACCATTCGCCCAGTATCTTGGACACCGTGCGATTATCCTGATTCGGAAATTGTTTGTGTACGTCGGCGCGATGTCGTTTCGAAAATATCATAAAGGCGTTCATTGGTCTACGTATCCGTTCTTTACCCTTGTGTAAAGCACTCAGTGATTGACTGCGTCGCTTACTGCCACCGGTGGCGGCATTATTCTCATTCGGCGTCTCGGGCGCCTCCACCTCGAACACATCGTCATCGTCGTCGTCGGCCGCCACTGGCATCGCCTCCGCTTCCGCATCATCACCATGTGAACCATGGGTGCGTTCCGTCTTGGCCGCGACATGCGGCTGCGGGCCAACGCTAGTCGTGATCGAGATCGGCGGTGCCGACAGCGGTGGCGATAGTTCTGAGAGCGGAGGCGACACGTTTCCCGACGGTGTCGTCGTCAGTATCGGCACCAGCCGGTGCCAGGGTATCACCAATGTAGATTGCGCATGCGCCTGTGTCTGAATCGCAGGCGGTTGCTGTTGTGGTTGCTGCTGGACGTGCATATGCAGCAATTGTTGCTGCTGCGGCGGTACCACCATGGGCTGTTGTTGTATAATTGACTTCTCGTGATTATTGTTCAGGTGATTGTGGTGATTCGAGTTGATGTGATGCTCAACCGGTGCCGTCGTCGCAACCACATGATTCTTTTGCACATGCGTTGCAATCGTCCCCGACGATATTCGCTTCACAACCGACGACGGCACACTGGTCACAGCAGGCAGGACAGGCACCAAGTGCGTTGGCCGCACAATAACCGGCAGCAATGCACCGCCACGTGGCGAATGCTGATTATTATTCTTAATTGTCTGATTCCGGTCAATCTGCATGATCTGTTGTGGAGCGTATATTGACAACACGGCTTGCTTCTGACTATCCTGCTTGAGCTTATCATCGCCACCTTTAATAACAAGCGACGAATTCTCCTGCACAGGCGGCAACTGACCATATAGCGATGCCTGTGTAATTTTCATACCATCAACATTATTCATTTCGGGCACATGCTGCTGCTGTTGATTTGTGAGCACCGTCTGAAGAATCACGCCGGGTTGTTCGGCGCTCGTCGGTGGCCATGAGGGAGATATTCGTATAACGCTGTTGTTTTGTCCAGGACGAACTAGTTCCGGCCTACGCACATTCAAAACATAAATAAAAATCAACAAACCAAAGCGTTAGAACCCAAAAACCAACCTGATAACAGTCTGCTGGTGATAGGGCGTTTGTATATTGCATCCGGGCGGGCCTGGTGAGACGCGCTTCAGCCCCTGTTGATAACTGGTAATCGGCATGAAGACGTTATTCCGCGAACCGACCGTCAGCGGCGATTGCATCGTCAATGGGGATGAGCCTTGTCCATTTGGTGAAAAGACTGGTGTGTCTGAACGCGAGCCCGCCATCGACGCTGCAAAAACATTGAAAATATTCACTACGTTCGCACAAAACACAATAAGATTAGATAAAAATAAAATTAAAACAAACGCGTGTTTTTTATTTTTAATGTACCTAAATACCAGTAGAGTTCACGATTTCTCTGCTCCATCTTCAGATACTCTATCGTAGCCAACAGATCGTTATACTCCATATTTATTAAATAAAGTTGAAACTATTGCAAGCATGTACACGCGCGTGGTGTAGATTGTAGACGACTGAATTTGCGATATCGTGACGGTATTCATGAATGTGCGCCCGTCGCCAGCACGAATTTGACGCGTTCAATGCCAAGTAGATAAGTTTTTTTCCCCGAAACGCGGTGTTGTGTTGAAAAACTACGTGATTCATGCGCACTCACCTAGCATACTGGCCACTTCGGTCTCCTCCTGATTGTAGCGCATCGACGGATGACGTTCGTTACAGCTGGGCGACGTCTCCGAATCACGGCTGGTATCTTCACCATCGTTCTTGCTACCCGCACGTGACATCTGCCCACCCATACCGGCGCTCGGCCGCATCGTATTGCCCTTCTGGCTCAAATGCCGCGAGCAAAACCCGCGCCGCTGAGATTCCTTGATGCAGTCGCTGTTGGAACACAGACGACGCCATTGCTTGCCGTTGTACTTCTTACGTATGCCATTCGGATTGGTAACAACGTCGCCCTTTTTGTATTTGTGCGGCGTGGCGGCCTGACTGCGCGGCGTCGTCGGCTGCGAACGCTGTGTAATGCTACTGCTTGAACTTGTACGACTCTGCATGCTACTGCTGCGTTTACTACTACCGGAAAGCTTCTCGCCCTCCACGGGGAAATTAATATCTTCGCGCGGTAGATCATCATCGCTCTCATAGTCATCGAACGGACGCCCGTTTGGTTGCGGCGGCGTGCCGAGTGAAACAGGTGTGCTGAGCTGAATCGGCGGCGGCGAGAGGCCGTAATCATTCGGTTGGCCTGCAACGTGAACGACGCCCTCGCCATACGCCGATGCCGGTTCGAGACTCTCCAGCTCCTCACACCAAGGCGCACGCAGCAGACGCAAATCCGCACGCTTTACCACATAGTCACCCAGGGTAGTCGTGACCGTAAAATGCGGCCGGTCAATGCGACGCACGATACCCTCGATAAACGCCGAGCGTTCGCCCGGGGGACGCACGCAAACACGCATCGACAACTCCACCTGATTCGCAAACGGACTGGCATCGCTGATTATATCCGTACAGTCGGGTCGCAGCACATTGTGATAGCGATAGTCTTCAACGCCGTTTACTTCCAGCCTAACAACCACCTATAATACAACATAACCAAATGTGTCATCAACATAACCAAATTTCAGAGGTCATCTTACGTAATTTCCGGCAGCTTCACGTATCTCGCCCGGATAGTACGAATTCTGGCGCCTGGCGAGCACACGGTGACTCTTCCATTCTTCGAGATCAATATCAGTCTGTCTGTGGGTAATTTCGTCATCTCGCGGCGGGCAGGAGTAGTCCACCGCCGTCGCCTGAGGCGCAGCCGGCACGTGCACGATCGAAGGGCACTGCTGGTGCGGCGACTGCAACACCACCACCTGCTGCTGCTGTGGCGGTGGCGGCGGGCGGTGATGCTGAATCTGTTGCTGATGATGTTGTTGTTGGTGGTGTTGTTGTTGTTGAACGTGCGGTTGTGGTAGGTGCTCCTGTTCGAGTTCGGACGGATCGAACTTTCGCTTCTTGGGCAGCTTGCACATATCTCTATTCGACATTGTCCGAACTTTGGGGGGTGCACACACACGCACGCACGCTTTAATCGGAAACCGCCGTGGTGCTCATCGTTTCTTCCGCGCTATGTCGTCTGATTTGCGACTTGCGTCGTCGTCCATGCTGCAAACTGTAACACAAACAACACATAAACCACCCAGACTCAATCCAAATTACAGTGAGCATAACAGTGCGCAAATATTTGCCGAAAATTTGATTCGCCTTTCGCATTGCTGGTGATAACGCCGCGCGCGCGCGCCGCCGTGAGTGAGTGAATGGTGCACACACAATGCATGCAATTAAAATCGAACGTCACTATCAACGATAATCGCGCGAGTACAACCGCAGTGAGTGACTAACCCAACAAATACGGTTTTACAAACGCTTCGTTCATGCGAGTGTTGTCACTTTACGCAGAGCGCACACATCCGCGCGTTTGGCTGCGAAACAACTCAACAACACAAGCCAAGAGCATAAATATAATCAAAGTTTTAAAAAAACTACCTGAAATATTCATCATTCCAATAATTAAACTCATTTAAATAAAACATTTAAAAAAAACAAATTTTTAAACATTTTTTATGTAAAAATTCAAACTTTTTCCCAAATTTTCCACTAAAGAATGATCACAGACGTGAACATTTCCTACTGCCCACGATTCACGTACTCTCTTACGTCTAGTGCTCAAGTACTCGCGTTTTACTATGCGGCTACTACAACTCGTTGTGAATATGAATACACATACACACCGTGTAGACTCGGAGCGTGTTCCGAGAACAAAACGTATGACTAGCGACCCGCCAACGTACGCGCGCCTGATGATGATGATGAATAAATACACGCCGCCGATCGAAGCCGATGCGTTTCCCGGAATGCGCTCATCGTGCTGCTATCATATTATAGAAACACAAAAAAAACACACACTCACTCGCACACCACTTTCGTGCACGCTACTCAACGCGCAGTCTCGCTTATCAATCGCGGCGATTTTTCATCCTCGTTTCCTCCGATGATGATTCGCACCACACGCACAGCACAACAACAACGCCAGTGAGCAGCACACACGAAAAATGAACAACTTCTCCACGGGCTGGCGCGCGCCGCGACTAACAAATAGCTCTCGATCCTACGTTCGTCCTACCGTCGAACCAACAAGTACCACACACACACATAGCACAACAGGTTCTTGGAGGCGACGCGCAGGGGCGGATTAAATCATCACAACTCGTCAACTGGATCGATGCACGCATGCACAATAGCCGCGCGGATCTAACCTCAATCGAGTGCATGCATGCATTTTAAATTGCACACACAACACACACACAATTTCGATGATGATTATTCGCTCTTGGGTAAACATTGAGAACATGAAACGACTAAAAATAACCGCCGGCACATGTGTGGCAATCGCGAGCAATTCCACCGCTTTACGCGCATATCAGCATTTCGACAATGCTTAGGATAAATAATTAGAATTCGCTATTGCTACTTGACCCCTAGTCTAGTTTTACATAACAAGCGGGTGTTATTTAATATTAGTTCGCGCTAAGTACGCGTCTGTCGATGGAATAATGGAATAAAGCGACCGCGTAGAAGAAAAAAAAAGAGAAAGACTGGTCAAGTGTACGGGGCGAAATAGTCAGGTAGACCGGTCGGCTACTACTATTATTCACATTGTGCACAACACGCCGATTGGTATAAACTGCTCGAAAACTCCAAACCGGCCACATTTTCCCGAATTATTAATGAGTTATTTCGAGATGCGCATGCAATCCGACGTTGTTTTCCTCATAACTTTTTAATCATTCCACCAATTCGATTCGTTTCTTCACTGGTAAACCCAGAATTTCATACGGAATCAATGTAATTAATTTTGTTATTTTATCCTGGGTCATTTTTGAGTAATTAACAAAAATGTGATTAAAAAATTAAAAATTTTGCGCATGGGAATGAATGAATGTTTAGCGATTGTTTGCAGTGCGCGCGCAGAAATAAATAAATAAAATACCATCCAGGATCGTAATCAATGCGATACGTTACCTAATTACACTCTGGACTATCCGAGGAAAGTCTAATCCGATAATTGGCCGCGAGTCGCGGGCATCGCTGGTGCTTTGTGCGCGGCTTTCGGTTTCGTTGCTCGCCGCTCTCGGCCGTGAGCAATGAACAACACATACAACACACACCACGGCGGACTTGTCTCTCGCTCGATTCATAACCTTCTGTGCGTGCGGCGCGTAGTAGCAACACCCCCGCACGGACACCCTGCAAACCAGCTCCGCCGTGCTGTTTCCATGCAGATTCACATTCACGCATGCATTTACACACTGGACGACAACTAACTCACCTATAGCTGCGCAGCCAGCGCGCTCGCTTTGTTCGCTCCGCTCGATCGTCCCGCTGCATGCATCGTTGGTGTGTATGATGTTGCTGCTCTCCTCCGCCGCCGTTTGCTTGCCCCTGCTGCTGCTGCTGCTGCTGCTGTTGCGGTGGTGTTGTATGCTGCTGTAGCTGCTGCTGGGTGCCAGTGGTGCCCTGTTGCTATCGCGATTGGATTTCGCCCCGCGCGCGCGCTCGCCGATTTTGGCAACGATTGCCCGCGACTGCCGCACACACGCCGATCAGATGCGCTGCATTTCACACCCGCTAATCACTCGCGCGGCATGATTTCTATCAATGGGCCTCGAATGAAAACAACCGACGGCTTTGTAGTGCATCGCGGGCCGTACCGCTGACGTTGCCTACCTCGGCTCGCCTGCGAGAGTTACCTAGGCACCTCGCTTCCACAACGCATCCGGACGCCATCTAGCGGCCGCCAACCTGAAACACAAACGAGCGAAATTTTAAACGCCATTACAGACATCCCGAGTTTCCCGACTTTTTTTTATTGGGATTTCCCCAGTTGAACAATCCCCACCGCGGCGCACAGAGCTATGTAGGAAATGTGCTTAGGTTAGAATTATCAAAATAAAGCAGTCGCAGGATTTAAAAATAAACAATGTTGAAATAACTTCTTGCCACCTATCAAACACGCAGAAAACGCGTTTTCGTGCGATGATGAACCGAGTAATCACGTCTCTGGGGTAGGAAAATTATATAACACAACAGATCCACAACAGAAAAATGCCAGGAAAAGTAAAAGTGAAGATCATCTCAGGCAGGAATCTGCCTGTGATGGACAGATCCAGTGATACAACTGATGCCTATGTCGAAATCAAGTTGGGTACAACCACTTTCAAAACTGATGTGTGCAGAAAATCACTACATCCACAATGGAATTCAGAATGGTACAGATTTGAGGTAAAAATCAAACTTTCCCACATTAAAACCCAAAAAATATAAACCAAATATCAATATTTTTAGTTGGATGATGCTGAATTACAAGATGAACCCTTGCAAATCCGCCTCATGGACCATGACACATACTCTGCAAATGATGCCATAGGCAAGGTATACCTAGACTTGAATCCCCTGCTCTTGCCTGTCACTAGTCTCCTTGGAAAATGGAATGATGGTGGAAATTCCTGTCATGAAGGCAACAGTTCAGTAATGAGTGGCTGGATACCAGTCTATGATACAATGCATGGCATTCGTGGTGAGGTAAATGTTGTAGTCAAAGTGGAACTCTTCACAGACTTCAATAAATTCAGACAATCATCATGTGGGGTGCAATTTTTCTGTTGTAAGTTATCACAATTCCCACCAAATTACCAATATCTCTAAATTTATTCATTCTAGCACCTGCAATCCCACATGGATTCTATGCTCAAGTAATTCATGGCTTTGTAGAAGAGCTAGTAGTGAATGACGATCCAGAATATCAATGGATAGATAAAATCCGCACACCTAGGGCGTCGAATGAAGCACGACAGACGTTATTTTGTAAATTATCCGGCGAATTACAGCGGCGTATTGGTTTAAAAGCATTGGAAATGGGTGGAAATGCTGTCATTGGTTATAATCAATGTTTTGACTTGGAGGGCGAGTCGGGAATCGTCGCCAGAGGCATAGGTACTGCTGTATCTCTAGTAAAAATCATGGATTTACCATCGCCGTCACCAAACAACGAAAACATTAATGACGAGTGAGTACATTGGATTTCTTTACCAAAAACAAACCAGACCACAACACAAGGACACTTGTTTTATTTTAATAAAATTTATTTACCTCAAAAACTGATAGATTATGATTGGCAGCGTATCAAATTTTATGTTTAATTGGCACGCTAGGTGTTTATTTACACTCACACTTGGCGTAGATTACAAAACAAATGTAAACTTATACATTGTTTTAAATTTGATTATTAGTTTAACTTGTGGCCACTAGATGGCGTCGCGTGTATCATTTGAAATTTTATTGCAATGCATCCCGACACCTCCACCATTTATTTCTATTCTATGTCTCTATTCTCTACTTCATGTTCTATAGGCGCGCACAGAGTTACCTTAAGTTTCTCGGCTCGGCGAAGGGCTTTTATCTCAATAATAATTCTAATATAATTACTGACAAGCTCAAATCCCAATTATATTCAATCCCATCACCGACCGCGTCTTTCCGATCACTGAAAGCTGAAAAACGCATCCTTAAACCGGAAATAATGCCGCCATTTCTCACGCGACACTTATCCGATCGCGAATTTAACTATCCATTACCCATCGGTCCAGAATCCATGATGCAACACAGTGTTTCCCTTCAAACTTTACTCAAACAAGAAGATCAGAGAGGAAGAACCGGGTCTGGAATATCCCAAAGGTTTAGGAATTTAAAATACACGTCACAGAATATGATCACTCGGAAAATGACCGCGTTGAAAGCCAAGTTGGGTAATGACGACAACGAAAGTGAGGGTAAACGAATTTTGATGCGATACAGACGTACGCAGAGTGATAATACAGGCATGGCGGAGATTCTAGTGCGGTCTGTGTTCCACGCCACGACTAGTCTTGATTGTATAGCTGAGTCTCCGAAACCCAGCTCGGATGAAGAGATCAGGGATAGATCTTTTCTTTCGTTACCAAGTCCCATTGCAAGGTCATCACCTGCATCGTCTTGTAATTCATGCAATGAAAGCTCTTCGAGTGCGGATGATGATGATGAGGATGATGACGAAGATGAAGAGGAAGAAGAAGCAACTGGTGATGTTATCGGGGAGTTGGATACAGTCAGCCATATTGTGGAAACTGTTCGGAAACTAAGCATGATCCAAACCCCGATTGAAAATGAGTTGGAATACGACGAGAATAAATTTTTATTCGTGATTGGTGACGCGGATGACCAACCGGATGTGTCTTTCGATGGGGATCTTGATGATGACGCTAATTTGTTGTATTATCAAGAGGCAGATGATGAGAAATCATCGGAGGTGTTCCTCCCGCAGTTTGCGAAGAGTTTCGAAAAGATGCGCAAATCAACCACGGCGAATTCATTATCCGGCGTGGATATACACCCCGATGAGGATCAGAAGCCGCTGAATAAGAAATTCACATCGTTGCATAATTTCTACGCGTCTGAGTCACGCTGGAATAAGTATTCCGCGCACGGCGGGAAGGAAACCGTGCTGGGGGAGTTGTTTCGGTGGATCGATAGTGCACATCCGCTGTCGGAGACGGATTCGGAATTTGATAGCCGCATGAGTGTTGCTGACACTGGACAAGAAGCGTCAAGTGTTAAGACATCGCAAGATTTCCCTAAGGACAATGTGACAACTGATCTTTCAAAAGAGGATGAGAATAGTGCGGGGTTAAAACGTACAAAGCCGTTGAAATTGTTTGTTGCGCCTCATGGGGAGGACACAATCGAGAGCGGAATTAATAAAACGAAAGAAACGACGAAAGGGTTTCTACCCAAGAAAGTCCTGCAGGTTTTACATAAATTAGATTCCAAATTACATCACAAATCAAAAAAATCTAAGAAAAAAGAATTAAAATCTGAGAAAACTACAGAAAGTCATTTTGAAGCACATCCGCAGGTTCCACACCTCCCTGGACACTCCCATGTCTTAGATTTGGAAGAATCTGATAAACATGGACTTGTAGATAGTCCTTCCATGAGTTTATCACATATTTCCCAACAATCTTCTGGAAGTGACGAGCATAAACACGGATTACTGCACAAATTAAAAGAGGGTAAAGATAAACTCTTGCATGCGCCTGCGGAGTTACTCCATCGACTGGATTCGAAGATTCATGATCATGGTGCGATCAAACACGAACATGGTTTATTGAATATTGCATTGGGGAATGTCCTGATGGATACTATGCAGGAGGTTTTGGTTACGTCACATACAGCCTCACCAAATGATAAACCACCAGAGTTTCCGCATTTTGAAACTCCTTTGGAAGCAGAAGAGGTCAAAAAAGAAGTTTCAGGTGATCAAAATAAAAAATTAGAGGAGACTTTATCGGAACACTCTGTAGGAACTAATGGTCATAAGCATAGTCTACTTGATAAGTTAAAAGAAGGCAAAGATAAACTGATTCATAGTATAGATACAAAAATTCATCATCATCATCATCATCATGAAGGGGAAATAAAAAATGAACATGGTTTATTAAATATTGCGCTGGGGAATGTTTTAATGGACAGTATGCAGGAGGTTTTGGTTACGTCACATACAGCTTCACCAAATGATAAACCACCAGAGTTTCCACACTTTGAAACTCCTTTGGAATCAGAAGAGGTCAAAAAAGAAGTTTCAGTTGATCAGAATAAAAAATTAGAGGACACTTTATCGGAACACTCAGTAGGAACTGATAGTCATAAGCATAGTTTACTTGAGAAACTAAAAGAGGGTAGAGATAGACTCCTACATGGCCCCAAAGAGTTGATTCATAGTATTGATACAAAAATTCATCATCATCATGAAGGGGGGATAAAAAATGAGCATGGTTTATTAAATATTGCACTGGGAAATGTCCTGATGGATAGTGTACAAGATGTGCTTGCGACTTCACATACAGCGTCACCTAATGATAAACCACCGGAATTCCCACAACCACAATTCGATTTAGATAAATCTGTTGAAGAACCACCTCAGACCCATGTTCCGCATATGCCTAATCATTCTCATGTACTAGAATTGGATGATTTGAAGAAAGAACCTTCAATTGAACACCATGAACACCAAGAGGAAACTTTACCAGAATATTCAACAGCAAATGATGACCATAAACATGGTTTACTTGACAGATTAAAAGAAGGCAGAGATAAACTGTTTCATTTGGGTCAACACCATCAAAATGCAGGAGGGATAAAAAATGAACATGGTTTATTAAACATAGCCCTCGGAAATGTCTTAATGGACAGTGTCCAAGATGTTTTAGCTACGTCAACACCAAGTCCCACAGCGGGTACACCAGAATTTCCTGTATCAACCCCAGAACTTCCTCATTCCCATATTTTGGAAATAAACCAAACTGAAGAATCAACAAAACCCGATGAAACTGCAGATCGCAGGCATAGTATCCTCGACAAAATAAAAGAAAGCAAAGATAAACTCCTTCTCAAAATAGACAATAAACTTCACCACCCAGACCCAGGGATCAAAAATGAACACGGTCTCCTAAACATTGCCCTAGGAAATGTCCTAATGGACAGCGTCCAAGAAGTCTTAGCTACATCATCTTCACCAACCACAGAATCTCCGAAATTTACCCCCACTCCAAAATCCCCAGACCTGCCTACGACATCTTCTAATTTACTATCAGAACAAACTGACAAGCAACTAAGTACTAATTCTCTCGCCAGCCGCCCGCTCAACACGCAAATTGACGGCGGCGATCATGATTGCATTAATACAACGCATGCTTGCTTAACCACCCCTAGGCACGTAGAAACCACACCGGTACCACTCAACCCCACGCCGACCGCAGCCAGCGACAGCCGTAATGGTGAGAATGGCCATCAACGCACGGAATCTTTAGGCGTGCGGATTGCTCACTCGCCTGCCAAACTCAACGCCATACCCTGTATACACCGGCGGTCATCTGACTCAGACCTGAGTATTACACCTAAAGGTAATAATTAATAATTATTAATATGACACGTTTATTCTTAAACATTGTAAACTCGTACATTGACCAGCAGTCGAAACAGAAGCAAAAGCACATTTTATTTTTGATTTTTTATGTTTTTGTACATATTTTTTGATTAATTTTTGATTTGTTATATTAGGAATCCTGAGGAAAAGTGAGTATTTGCGATGGTCGCCGAGATCTGTATGTTGTTTCTATTCGTTCAATGTTTCTCTTAATGTGTGTACTACTCGTATAATTGGGCAGAGCTTTCGACGTTTACTTTACTTTCCGCGCGTACGAGAGAGTTTCTTATTTATGTGCTAATACAATCTGAAAACGCTGCGTTACGTTTGGTTGTTTTTTACGTTTTTTTGATAACCTAACGTGTTTTATGTATTTTCATTACGTTGTATTTTCACACTGCTGGTGTATGAAGATATCGTAACCTTTTTTTTGTTTTAATTTATTTTTCATATAAATGTTTTATGATTAAAAACCAAACAATTAAACTTTTTTATGTTTATTTTTAATAATAAAGGAAATAGTCTGACTGGAAGTGACCGTTCGGGAGGATATTCGAGCGGGCAGTATATGCGCGGCGCCATGTTGCGGACGACGCGACCACAGGAGAATTTCGACATAATGGAATATCCTTTTCTCACGCTCTCCAAGTACCCGCCGGGATTTATTGCGCACATAGGTAATTATTGTACGCATGACGCACAAAAATGAAACAATACTCTTCACATTCAAGGTGGTTCTGTGAGCGCGCGCTCGGTGAAACTCTTAGAACGCATAACGAATCTCGAGGAGCCTGAATCTCGTGACACGTGGTGGTCGGAGATCCGCATGGAGATCAGATCCCACGCACGTGCACTTAATTGTAACGCTGTTTTAGGCTACACAGAAAGTACCAGTATTTGGTAAATAAAACCTAAACAATCCCTTGAAATATAAATTTGACGAGTTAAAAATATTTTAGCGATGATGTTTGTGTCTTGAGCGCTAGTGGAACCGCTGCGGTGTTGGGTTTCCAACACACATCAACAACCGGGGAATCTGCTGATAACGTAGGGGGTTTACCAATTCTACCAAAAAATAATACGAATTCAATGACCACATCATTAGACCGGAATGATTTCGAAAAAGATAAAGACAAAGATCGGGAGAATAAAGAAAAACCCAAAGTTGAACACCCTACCATGTGTACAACCAAACCCAAAACAGTACCAACTGTAAACGGGGCAAATACAAGCCCAGAACGTGAATCAACTCAACACTTGAAACCCGCCTGCTCGATTACACATCTGCCCTACGTCTCGAATTCAAAACCGCTGAGATCTTCTTCGATTAAATGTTGCACATGCGGGTATACCACCAATAACACCAAAACGAATTTATTAACTTATTAAATTAATATTTAATTTTAGCGCGTATAAAGTCCCTGATATGCTCATTGCTACCATTGAAATACCTGAAGGTATGCCCAATTTCGGCAGGGGTTGTTTCATTCAATCGTACGTGTGTAGACCATTGAAGGACCTCAAAGGCGAATCGAACGCCAAGGAAATTTCTGATGGCCTACCATTTCTCGAATACGAACTACATCGATTCCTCATAAATAAATTAAAAGTCAAAGGAATGAATGCGATTTTCGGACTTAAAGTACGCATATCCATCGGGGAGCGTATGTTAATCGGTATTGCAACCGGAACAGCAGTGTTCCTTTCATCATTACCCCCACCACTGCTTCCTAAACTAGTCTCGGATCGTACGACTGATGAGAAAAAACTAACACAACTTCAAAAGGACCTGCATGATACGATTAAACGAAATAGGGAGATTTATCAACTTCGATCGATAGTAAGTCTAATAATAAATTAAATCCGCAAAAATTATACTCTAATAAATTAATAGGAAGAAGTTAATGGTGAGTCTAATAAATTACTCTCAGAATCAGATGGGTCTGAAGATGAAACACCTGGATTAGACTTAGCTGTAGGCAACAAAGACTGTTGCATACTAGAAGTGGATGATCCCGATGATGCAGACGTATTAAAATCCGTCCTGGAGCCAAGACCACCTGATGGTTTTCATGTAGTAAATACCGAACATGTACCAGGTTTAGAAGATTTGGAAATCGTCAAGAATCTACAAATGTTCACACAAATCTGGCGTGCGAAAATCCCACCACCTTTCGATTTAGACAAACATTTCCATCGACTCCTACAGAGTGTTTACTTCAAACTAAGACGTATGATACCCTGCGCTCTATGCGATCTACAATTTCGTGTGGACTCACCGGAACCAGACGAGATACAATTATGTGTCGTTGGGATGGCCCTAGGTCTAGGAGATCCGTTAAGAAACGCCAAGAAACGAAAAACTGTCATAACGAAACGTGTTGGTACGTAGTTTTGATGTTTCTATTTACCCTGTATAAAATGATTAATTTTTTGATTTTTTGTGTTCAGATGATGATTTGATCTTTAATTTGGAAGAGGATCAAATCCCGGAACATAGTGTTGCGCAAACACCACCAACTACACATCTTTTGCAGACCCAATCGTTGAAACATCGCCAAAAATCCCCAATTCGCAATAAATTGCTAACGAAGCAACGCCACGTGAGTTGCGCTAGTTTTCGTACTTATGTAACGCGCCGCATGCGAAATTAATGAGTTTGTTTTAAAGGTCCCGTACCGAGAGCGACACGGCGTTGACATAACACCATTGTCCTATGTCCCCGGTGGAAAAATCGAGAAATACCTCGGGAATTTAAACTTTTTCTTCATACGCGAAACAACTTCACTACGAGAGGTAATAATTTACTTCATTACTAATAATAATAATTAAAATTATCATAATTATTCATAGGAAGGTGGTCTGAGTGGATTCGTACATAGTTTTGTGACGGAAATTTTGGCGATTGTTCGAGCGCACGTCACAGCACTGGGCGGCAATGCAATGGTGGCGTACTTCATCACCGAGTGCGTGTTGAATCACAACTTGCACAAAAATCAGGTGAGAGGTTTATTATTACATCGCAGCAGCGCGCTGGAAAAAATTGAAATGCTGCACGCTTTGCACTTGTGTTTTAATAAAAACGCGCTCTTTACTGTTCACGCTTACATTTTTTGTTCTAACGCAATTGTGAATAATATCTGATCCGATTACACATCAAAGTGGTAAACGCCGGGTGGCTTTGAAGTCGATGCGCGCCTGCTTATATTTTCACGGTGTTGAATTTCATTTTAACTACTTCAAATATGACGCGCAGAAAATTTTCTCCTGCAACTTGAAAATAGTGAGGTTATGTTGTAGTCTTATGAACTTATTTAAATCTAATGATTATGGTTTATAAAACCACACTGCGCATGAATATTTATATGTCTAATGATAGATTGTTTATTTCTATGACTTACAGCAATGACACGATTTGATCTTTGATGTTTTATCTTATTTATTGTCGAATTCACAATCGACTGCATGCGCGTCGGTTGAACTATACCTAGGCAACCACGCATACAGGAAAATAACAAGCACTGCGCGCGCACTGCTCAACGACAAGCAGGTTATCTTGTCTGTTCATATTAACAGTTACAAATCTAATGATTACGCTTTAATCACAACAGTCCTCATGTATATTTATATATCAGCCGATAGATATTATGTTTCTTTAATGTAAAATCTAACTTACAACAATGACTCGCTTCTTTTTCTTGCTTAAAACACTGATTTATCAACGGACACGAACCGGCTCGCTGCGCACACTGGTTACACTCTGCGTAGGCAACCCAACATACAGCAGAATAATAAACAATCTGCACGCAGATGTTTTCCTATGACAGCAGCGCTTGTTTAATGTTTTCCTTGCGGAGGATTGCGCTGAGATAGCGGCCTGAAATATGCATGAAGCTTATTGTAACTGTGTCACTCACTGAAGCTTTCCGGGGTCTCTGGGTCCCTGGGTAGAAAGTACATATTATCATAATACGAGCGCACGCATTTGCATTTCGCACATTCTCGATAACATGATAATGTATTGTTGTACGTCACGGGCCGATACCCGGGGCCGACCAGACGAGTTCACTTCATTATTATTGAAATTGAAATAATTCGCGGCGGCGGCGCAAAAAAATAACAACACCAGACTGGAATTTGCAATGCGATATTCCATATTCAACTATTGTGTCAACAGCGCCACACCGAATAAAAGCATTCAATAATAATGACAATAATTGTAAAACAACCTGCGTTTTAGTTTCGTCAAGGTGTTGGTTACATACAAGTCGTGCCTTTGCACTTTGATGTAATATCAGATAACACGTGCGCGATATTTTTCGCTTTTATTGATTTTCCAGTAGTGCCAAACGATTATTTATTGTTTATTTATGTTCACAGGGACAGTGTCTTATCAATGTCGGCGGGGACGTCGTCTACGTCTCGTATTTTACCGAGGATCATTAAGAAAAACGCGAATTTTACTGCGACTCTCTCGAATATTAATTAATTCCTAAAATGTTATTACCTCAAACATCCAGTTCGAATTACAGTATGTACTTACACTTTGGAATGTTCATAACTTATTTTATTTGAGCCGTAATGTTTAGAAATAGAAAATATTATATATTTTTCTATCACTATCATGAATTGTGATTGTTACGCTATTTTTCTTGTCGATTTTGTCCAATAATTACGAAATAAATATTTTAAAGGTTAAATAAACAAATTATTATTATTGTTTATATTTTGGGGGATTGATAATGTTATTGTTTATGTGTATACAAAATTTTGTCTAAATCCGTTGAATAGTTTTTGAGAAATTCGTGAAAATTCCAAAAAAATTACAAAATAAACAATTTAAGGTATTAATAAATAATTTTTTGATGTTGTTTATATTTTAGGGGATTAATAATGTTATTGTTTATGTGTATACAAATTTTTATCTAAATCCGTTGGATAGTTTGCGAGAAATTCGTGAAAAATCAATAAAAATTATAAAATAAACAATTTAAGGTATAAATAAATAATTTTTTGATGTTGTTTATATTTTGGGGATTAATAATGTTATTATTAATGTGTATACAAAATTTTATCTAAATCCGTTGAATAGTTTTCGAGAAATTCGTGAAAATTCAAAAAATTACAAAATAATCAATTTAAAGTATAAATAAATAATTTTTTGTTATTATTTTTACTTTGAGGCATAAATATTGTTATTATTAATATGTGTATAAAATTTGAACAAAATCCATCGAGTAGTTTTGGAATAATCGTGAATATTGTCTGAAATATTGCGCAATCAAATCATAATGATGCAATATTTTGCCAATTTTATTCTTTATTATTCTCTAAATCTACTAGTACATTTAAAAACGAATAATTAGTATAATAAATAAATTCAATTTACATCTGGCAATAAAACATTAGTGGTTAGTTGTTGCTTGGTTGTTGTTTCAATTTGTACAATCATGCACGAAGCGAAGAATGAAAGCCGCAAACGAGTTCCATGAGAAACATTTCATCAGTCCGCTTGTGGGGGTGTTGATTAGCCACCTTTTAATGAATGTAGTGTATATGTGTGTGTCAGTGACAGTGTGTTAGTTGAGGGAAATTTGTAGGAAGGTCCATTAATATGTTCGAGTTAACGCCGCGGAGATCAATCACGGTCTGTGGAGGCAGGGCTCTAGAGGCCATTCCGCCGCCCGAATCGCAGGAAGACGTGATCGACGTCCTGCCGTTTCACGCCCCTGGTGTCGGCCGGGTGCGCGGAGTAGTAGGGCGCCTCGATGATGTCACCTGTACGCGCAGGAAATGAAAAACAGAAGAAAAAGAAGAAAAAAAACACAAGACACAAAGAGGATTAGTATTCATGGTAGATTAACAGTGTTACACAACGTGTGTGACTGGTTGCATACGCTTACCTTCTTCCGGCGGAGTGTCACGTTCCGCCAGGAGGCCACACACAAATGGCGGATACTCGCTGGGACTTCTTTGAGTCCCGGAGGGCAGACAATCACCGGAATCGTGGATGCTGATGAGGAGGAGGCAAGAACCAAGAGCAGCGCGCTGCATGTCATCGCCAAACACGTATATTGATGCATTTTAATCCTAATTACAAAGAAAATTTTATTAAAAAATTACAAACAAAAAATTAAAAAACAATTAATCACTAATGAACACAAACAAACTGCAGAGATTTTTCATTACAATGCGTCGTAATGAAACAAAATGTTTCCAAATGAGATTTACTTGAATAGACAATTAAAAAACGCTCTGCACGCTGCATTTTTAATCAAATTAACTTGAAATAAAATAAATGATTGCGCACTTACTGTGATAAATCCTTCAATCAGTCAAACTCCGAATTTTTAACAACACTATGGTGTTTAACAGACGAAGAACTTGTTGATTGTTAACTTGGATGATAGGGGTGCAGACCGGTGCGATTCGGTTTTGGATTTCTGTATGCGGGCCGCACTGCCGCTGCCGGCATCTTTTATATCCGCCGGGATGCGCCTACGCCACGCAACAGGCGTGTCACCCGCCCCCTGCAGCCGCCGCCACGGCCACCGTCGCAAACATCACTATCCTCGTCTTTCTTTGGATGCAACAATTTACATTTCCAACTTTCAGCACGTTTAATTTGTGTTTTTGTTCCGTTAAACAAATCCATTCAATCAAATTGTACAATATATTGTACAAAATATTTTAAATAAGTATATTTATGTTATTAGTGGTGAATTATGTGTTTATATTGATTATTAATGTGTTATTTAACGTAAAAGCAAAATTTCACGTTTTTATGCAAAAAAATCAAAAATTTTAATAAAAAAACCTTCGAAAGTGAAACTGCATTGTTTGACAAAAGTTCAAACGCAGTTCATTGATGGTGTACATTACGTGTGTGATTGTTTCGTGGATTAGGGAAGTAGTACTTTTGATTTTCGTGATTTCAATGGCGCACTTCCGGTGTTTTCAATGTTTCCACATGACACCGGCCCGTCGAATGCTATCGCATAGCCAAATATTGTTTTAGTGATTTAATCTGAGTGCTCGCTAACAACGTATTGATAATGTGTACATAAATAACACACGAATTGTCTCCGCCATGTTTATTAATGAACTGAAACCATGCGTCAAGCATAAATATTGTGCAATCAATAAAAATACAAAATTCACATTTTTCTCAAAAAATTTCTTCTAAATTTGCGTTAAAATAGTTTTTTTGTAAAAATAACTCATTATTATACAATGTGACCTCACAAAATGCAAATCGTAGACAATAAGAAGCAATTTATATACAATATAAATGCAACCGATCAAATAAACAAGAAAACGCTGTGACAATAATCGATTAACGTGACATGCTGTTAAGAATTTGTTTTGTGTTGGTTATCGCTATCATTTTTATGCTTTTGCTACCAATTTAATGTGCTCGTAACAATTTCATCATTCATTCATCATGCATTTGTGGGTAATTAATTTATTAAATTCCACTTGTTCACAATTGATATAACGCGTCAAGAAAACGTCCAGTTTGTGTTATTGCATCAAATAAATAGGAATACCGCATGCAGGATGCAGAATGTTGAATGTGGGAATGCACCGAGCGGAAAATGGAAATCATCACAATGAAAATTGTGAGGAAATGCAGGTGGAAAGCATGAAATGCACGCAACATGCAGAAAACTACTAAAATCAAATATTTCTACGGAAAATAACTTCAAAACATAAAAGTATAGGTTATGTTACATTTTAAATCAATTTATAACCTAAAAATTTTGTTTTTTTGTTTAATTTAATGAAAACAAAGCCGGAAAGATTTCTAACCTTAAAATTTTTAACCTAAAAATTAATTCTATTGATACACCCTGTAGAATATATAAATATAGCTGTAAAACTAACTGAAATCAAATATTTCTATGGAAAATAACCTAGAAATTTAAAAGAATAGGTTATGTCATACATTAAATCAATTTTTAACCTAAAAATTATGTTTTTTTGCTTAAATTAATGAAAAAACAGCCGGAAACATTTCTAACCTTAAAATTTTTAACCTAAAAATTAATTTTACTGATACACCCTGTAAAATATAAAAAATATAGCTGTAAAACTAACTAAAATCAAATATTTCTATAGAAAATAACCTCAAAACTTAAACGTATAGGTTATGTTACATTTTAAATCAATTTTTAACCTAAAAATTATGTTTCTTTGTTTAATTTAATTAAAACAAGGCCGGAAACATTTCTAACCTTAATTTTTTAACCTAAAAATTAATTTTATTGATACACCCTGTAGAATATATAAATATAGCTGTAAAACTAACTAAAATCAAATATTTCTATGGAAAATAACCTAGGAATTTAAAAGTACAGGTTATGTCACATTTTCAAGCTATTTATAACCTAAAACTTGTATTTTTTTGTTTAATTTAATAAAAACAAGGCCGGAAACATTTCTAACCTTAAAATTTTTAACCTAAAAATTAATTTTATGTGTACACCCTGTATTATATATAAATATAGAATAAAAGTGAAGTTTCTGTACCTCATATTCCGTATAATAAAATATACATTTCCAAAAAAACTTTACCGTCACATTTTCTCCACTCACTAAGTGCGAAACCTTATTTTCCTAGCCGGAGCATCAAAGACCGCCATAATGCACTTTCCGCAAACGCAATCCACACACATATACAGTTTCCTACGTCCTGGACGTCCAGAATAGAACAAAAATGTCGTCTACCTAATTAAATTATTATTACTTACATTTTTCTTTCATCTTGCGTCAATTATCTCCGAAAAATACGTCTTCCAGGAACAAAAATATTAGTTCTAATAAAACTTAATGTTTATTATTTGTTTACCAAAAATAATTCAATTTTAGAGCCAGGATGCTCATTAACAGTGTCATCAGCGCAATTTGTCGGCGTACGGTCGAGTTACTGCCTCATGTTTTGCGATCTTTGTACATAAAAGGGTTGGAAGTAAAAGGGACATTGTTATTAAGCCAGCGGGTCCTTAATTACCCGCTAAAATAACGCCGTAATGATCTTATCTCGACGCGGTGTGAACTGTGGATGTTCAGTTGATGTAAATAATGTAAAACAATTTTATTGGTTTAAGTTGGCGCAAATATAAACAAATTATTTGTGTGCCGGGACGAGGGTGGAGTGTGGAGAGTTAATTTCGTCCGTGATGCGCATTTTTAAACGCAGCGCGTGCAGAATTAATACGTAATTGTTGTTTATTGCGCAGTGCTACCTACACGGATCTTTTGAAAAGTTGCGACTTTACAACGCAATAACTCGGGTGTTTTAAGGCGTAGAACTTTGATTATGATTTTGTTTAATAGATAATTTATAGAGGATTAAATAGTGCTAAGGATGAATTGTGTAAATTTTGTAGTTTTTTTGTAAAGTGAAAAATTGTAATAAAAACGCAATTTTACATAAAAATTGAATTTTTTAAAATGTAGGCAACTTCATAACGCAATAACTTTGGTGTATTTGTAGATAGAACTTTGAATTTAATTTTGTTTAATAGATAATTTATAAGAGATTAAATACTGTAAATATGAATTATGTACGTTTTATAGTTTTTAAGTAAAATAAATAATTATAATAAAAAAACACGATTTTGAAGGAAAAATTGATTTTTTCAAAAAGTAGGCAATTTCACAACGCAATAACTCGGGTGTTTTGATAGATAGAACTTTGATTTAAATTTTGTTTGATAGATAATTTGCAGGAGATTAAATAGTGTAAAGATGAATTATGTGTGTTTTATAGTTTTTAAGTAAAGTGAAAAATTATAATAAAAAAAGCGATTTTAACTTTAAAAAAACTAAAAAATTAAATTTTCAAAAAGTAGGCAACTTCACAACCCAATAACTCTGGTGTCTTGATAGATAGAATTTTGATCTTAATTTTGTTTGATAGATAATTTATCAGAGAATAAATAGCCTAAAAATGAAATAAATGCGTTTTTTAGTTTTTAAGTAAATTGGAAAAGAGTTAAAAAAAGCGTCTTTTACCTAAAAATTATAAAAATCGTTATATCTTTTAAACTAAAAAAGATAAAACAATAATTTTCACGTCAAATGATAGATATTTTAAACAACTATAAGATATATAACTATCAAATTTATAACTTTTACCATTTCCCCAAAAATCCCAAAAAACTACCAAAAATATCATGCGTAAATAAATCGTTACATTTTTTGTGTAGGTTCTTCTCCTCCTTCGCCACACACAACAATATTGAATTACATTCTCCCCTGAATAATGCTCCTCATATTCAAATGGCACCCAGTCTGCAAGAAACGCATCGCAAGATTGCGTCCCACGCGCGATAAGTAACGAGCACGTCAACGCCGGCGTGAATAACCATATAACCATTGAAAAATCACACACCAACTGGCATTTTCCAGCGGCGTCGAGAACTCGAAAAGTCGACACTCACAACAATGCGTAACGAATTCGTTAGAAATCGCGCCACTGTCCATCAAAGAAGTCACCGAGGTCGCGCATCTATCAATCAGTATGTGCATATTGATATTATGGTAGGTTATGAGAAAAATATTACCCAATAACAGCGGTCATCTACATAAAATGGCCGCGCGAATAGTGGGGCGTTCGTTTCGACTTGTCGCGGACGGCTCCTTGGAGGCGCAGTTGGCAAGCGACGGTAAGGACTATCGGTTCCCGGCCACACAACAACTTTACAACGACAAGATGGCTGACGTGTTGCCCTCGGACGAGAAGACAAAGAAAAACATTAAATATATCAAAAAAGACGAAGGTGTTGTAAATTTATTCTGAAATTTGATCAAATTTTATCAAAATTTTGATTATTTACAGGTTTCATCAAAGAAAATCCTTATTATAGTGATTTATACGAACGCACACATCGGGAATCCATTGAAAAACCCGAGGAATTCTGGGGGAAGTTAGGAAAACTCATAAAATGGTCCAAACCATGGTCTAAAGTCCTGGATAACTCCAATGAACCATTTACAAAATGGTAAAATTAAAATTTTGATAAAATTTAATTTTTCATGTTTTCTTTTAATTTTTCCGTTCAGGTTCGTCGGAGGTGAATTAAACGCATGTTACAACACTGTGGATCGTCACGTGGAGGATGGTAATGGGTCAAAGGTGGCCCTCATCCATGACAGCCCACTTACACACTCAGTTCGCAAGATTACCTATGCTGAATTACTCGACAAAGTAAAATTTCTTATTTTCAACTTAATTTGTGTACATAGAAACTCCATTAAATTCTAGGTGTCACATTTAGCCGGAGGGTTCGCTGCGTTAGGGGTGAAGAAGGGTGACAATGTCCTGATCTATATGCCGTTGATCCCGGAGGCCATTATTGCAATGTTGGCTACTGCACGTTTAGGCGCTGTGCATTCAGTTGTCTTCGGAGGTAACATAGGCAACTTCTCATACACCAATAGTACTAATTTTAGTATATAGGTTTCGCTGCTAGGGAATTATGCTCACGAATTGAACACTGCGAACCCAAATTGATCGTGGCTGCTAGCTGTGGACTGGAACCACATCGTATCATTAGGTATAAGGATATACTCAACGAAGCGATTGAATGGGCCTCGTACAAACCGGAAAAGTGTGTGATTTTCCAGCGTAGGAACTTGGAGATAGCTCCGTTGGATGTGGAGATGGATATTTTATGGGAGGATGTTTTAAAATTAGCAGGACCACATAAATGTGTCCCTGTGGAAGCGAATGACCCTTTGTATATTTTATACACTTCCGGGACTACTGGTAAAGAGGTTTTTTGGGGTTTCCAAGGGTTTTATTGATTGTTTCCGGTTTAGATCATCCTAAAGGTGTCCAGAGACCAGTCGGCGGCCATCTTGCAACTCTTTACTGGACAATGTCGTCCATCTACGGCATGAAACAAGATGACGTCTGGTGGGCAGCTAGTGATTTAGGCTGGGTCGTCGGCCATTCCTATATTTGTTACGGGCCATTACTCTATGGTATCACCAGTGTCATGTATGAAGGTAAACCGGACCGCACACCAGATCCGGGACAGTATTTCAGGTATGCATGAAAAACTGCTGTTGTCATCACCAAACAATCGATTTATTTAGAATCATCGATGAGCACAAGGTGAATGCATTGTTCACGGTCCCCACGTCCTTCCGAGTGATAAAAAGGGAAGACCCTAACATATCCTTCGGGGCCGGGTATTCCCTGAAGTCCCTGCAGAGGATTTTCGTCGCTGGGGAACACTGTGACTATGATACCAAGTCCTGGGTGGAGGCGACATTCCGTGTGCCGGTTTTGAATCATTGGTGGCAGACTGAGACCGGTCATAGCATAACGGCGACCTGCGTCGGCCTCGGACACAATCTGCATCCGCCAAAGTATACAGCTGGCATGCCCTTTCCAGGATATGACGGTGAGGCAAACATTTAAAAATGCTACGTGCGCGCAGGTCACGGAGACATGCAAATGGCGTTCATTGTGTGTGCATTTTTTTAATTTCCAACTCTATGCAACCATTTATTCACTAACCGAAACGAGTTTTATGAATTATTAGTGCGTGTGCTGGCTGAGAATGGCGACGAATGCAAGCCGCATGAATTGGGACGCATCGTGGTCAAATTACCATTACCACCGGGTACCATGACAACGCTATACCAATCCCCTGAGCGGTTCTGTAAAGTCTACTTCCGGAAGTACCCTGGGTACTATGACACAATGGACGCTGGATTCATAGATGAGTTTGGTTATGTCTATGTGACAGCACGTGATGATGATGTGATCAATGTAGCAGGTCACAGAATAGCCACATCCGCCATTGAGGACGTGGTTCTTTCACATCCGGATATTGTGGATGCCACAGTCGTGGGTGTACCGGAACCTACAAAGGGCGAGGTGCCTTTGTGTTTATTTGTACTCAAAAAGAGTAAAAACACTCACATAACCTCAAAAAACTGAAAAATTTATATAAATATGTTTAGATTCGCGTAAAAACGAAGAAACCGTCGTGAATGACCTGATTGTAATGGTGCGTGACCTCATTGGACCAATTGCATCCTTCAAACTTGCTGTGGCTGTCCGTGGACTGCCCAGGACACGATCGGGGAAAACGTGCAGAAAGTCCATTGCGGATTTAGCACGTAACAAACAAGTCAAAGTAAATATTACTTGATTATCATGTAAAACTTGTCTGAAACAATGTTTACTCAGATTTCCGGTACCGTGGAGGACCCCACAGTGTACAAGGATATAAAAATCACCCTGCAACGAATTGGATACGCACGTACAGCCCCAGATCCCCAGTGAGACAGCCAATCACCGTTAGTAATACACTTATATAATTCTAACCTTCAAATCTTAGTCAACTGTAATATAGGTTATGTTTACATTAACAATGTAGGAACAGGTACTCATCGCTGATGAGTATATTTATTAACTAGATAATAAATAACTACTAAACTAAAACCGGACTTTTTTCTCGTTGTAAAAACTTGTGGCACTGCTAGTTGAACTAGAAGCACTTATTTCTTCAAAATCATCGTCGTCGTCATCATCATCATAAGTGTAGTCTCTAAGAGGGATGTAAATACATCCAGCAAGGGGGTAATCAAGTAGGGAATCTTCTGTTTCTTCGAACATGCTATAGGTTTTCATCTGGGGAGGTAATTCGCTGAAATTTACTTTGAGACCTGTTCTTCGACTGTTTCCGGGTTTGAATAGGGATGATCGGGAGGATTGTGCACTTCTTACGGGTGTTGTATCTTCCTAAGGAAGATATTGTTAGGATTAGTTAGGGTAAAATATAAATAAAGTGGCAAAAGATTCTGAAAAGTAAAAAGGGTTAATGTAGGCAACCATACATACAGCATATTCATATATGAAAATATGTGTAATGTAGGTTTGGCTGCCTGTAGTGCGGAGTCATTTTTAATTATAAAATTGTTAATATCTTAAAAACTAAAAGAGATAAAATTAATTTTTTGGGGTCAAATGATAGATAATTTAAAGGACTATAAGATGTGTAACATTTAAGTTAATATATATTTAGATTTTGTTGTTAAATTAAGAAAAACAAAAATTGTGCGTAATTCTCTCTTTTTAAAAATTAGTTACTTTACAAGGCAATAACTCTGGTGTTTTTATGCATAAAACTTTGATCTTGGTTATATTTGATAGATAATTTATAGGAGATTAAATAGTGTAAAAATGAATTATGTGCGTTTCCTAGTTTTTAAGTAAAGTGAAACAGAATAATAAAAACGCAATTTTAACTTTACAGAAACTGAAAAATTGAATTTTTCAAAAAATAGACAACTTTACAACGCAATAACTCTGGTGTTTTAAAGGATAGAACTTTGATTCAACGTTTGTTTAATAGATAATTTACAGAAAAATAAATAGTAGAAAGTTGAAACATGTAGCTTTGATAGTCTTCACATAATATGAAAAACAATAACAAAAAGCAATTTTAACCCTAAAAACCTAAAATATTGACGCAGCGTTTTCTGTAGGCAAACATACATACACACATATTCATATATACCATAATATGTGTAATATAAGTTGGATTGCCTGTTTTTAAGGGGTAATGAGCAATGGCACTACATAAAACAAAAAAAAAATCCCAAAAATTGTGAAATGAAGCAATAAATCAATAAGTAAATATTTATTTATGGTATCATATGGTATCATTAATATCATTTTGTTTTTGTATCATACATGTCATTGATCAACTAGAAGTGTATGAAGTCTGATGGGCTAGGGCGTGACGATATATGGTATATAATTTTAATTTGCCTTTTCATATCATCTCCATTATTTAAACATGTTAGCAGAATTGTGTCGTCCTCATCGTTTGTTAAATTTGGTATCTCATTATATTAATATATATATTTATTTATATATATATATCATCAATAATTGTAATCATTTCTCCCATCGTGAGTGTGTATTATTTCCTGTTTCTCATTGTTTCGGGTCATCATCATCATCATCATTTTGTTTAAAGTTACGAGATAAGTATAGTTTAAAAAGTATATTACATAGTAATAGGAACGTGCATCGTCGCGCATGATTTGTATGTGTATGTAAAAATAAAATGCTCGAAACGTCAACGCATGTATGGGTGGTTTATTTTCCTCTTCATAGATTTTTTTTTTGGTTTTTCATTCAGCGAGCGATGATGCACGCTCGGAAAGCTCAGGCATGCGCAGAGGCGCTGCCCGCGAGCATCCCGGGCTGCTTGTGGCGCATGCGCGCGCCACGCCCCGCCAGCCCATTGGGTGTGTGATGCGAAAGGCGGGGCGTACGCGCAACGCGTAACACAAGAGCCGCTCGGTTCCGATACGGAGTAGTAGTGTATAAGTGTGTGTGTGCGCGAGCTCGCCAATAGAAGCAAACCCCGCCACCCCCGAATCGTAAACAGTGTATAATATATTTTTAAATGTGGTGTGTGTGTGTTGTGATGTGACTTAACCTACAATCAATAGAATTAGAGTATGTATAGATAACTATATATAAATAACTAACTTTAAACTTGTAACAACTACAAATCTTACGAGTACATAAATAATGTAAATTACGAAACACATTAAATTATTCAATTATTGTTTCCTTATTAATTTCTCTCGCATATATAACGATATAACACTGCATTTCGTTTCACTTCAATAGTTAAAAATTAAACAATTAAATAAACAACACGTTCTTCCACTTTAAGTACAGTTTTAAGTACATTTTGGGGGTAAGTAGGAGGAGAATGAGGTTATGGGCGTGTGTAATTGTGGGGCGTGTCATATTGTTCCAATGGGCGTGGTCGGGCGTGACTTGCCACCGTCAGCGTGCCATTATACACAGCTCTTAAACGTTAAATTCAAAAATCTCATGTTTAAGCTACTTATTCACAGTAGTAGTTAATAGTATTAATTTATATCGAATATGTTACAATATAATCGTAAACGATGCATTTCCGCTTGTTTTGGTTTCATTTTTTTTTTGTTCTCAATAACATGCATATTATAATTATACTCTTTTAATAGGTTTAAGCTCTAGCCTGGTTTCATTTCTTCATCATTTTTTTAGGTTAACATCATTTGGTATGCAATAAATTCGTTTTAACCTCACTTCAACAAATGTGGCAAGACAGTTTTCTTCTTCTTCAAATTTTTCGCAACTTAATTAATGGTGTATCTTGTTTTTCATCTTTCTTTCATTTTAATTCTCATCTAGACTAATTTCTTTTAACTAATCAAAGTTAGATCTAGAATTATTACACAACAGAATGAGGTTCGAGAGAAACACGTGTTGTTTTCATCTTTTTGTGTTTTTTTTCTTTTGGCAGACAACATTTATATCTCGCTTGCATCAATCTACAGAGCTGATTTTTGTTTTAATCCCATCTTTATAGTATATCGTTGATATTAATTTAATTTTTCATCATTTTAACGCATCACAAGCATAGAAATACGCACGCTGTGGTTTTACATGTGAAAATATCACAACTGATGCATTGGAACGCCCTCAAGCGAGTAGACAATCAAGCTGATATGACAGTGCACGGAACGTGTGAGGTTCCAGTCGCAGCAGCGGGTTGTGACTCGCGCATACAGAGCGCGCCACCAGTGCAGTCAGAGTGCACTGCAATACTTTCACTTTGCGTGCGCATCTCAGCGTGTGCATGTGTGTGAGTGTGTGTCGTGTGTGAGTGTGTTTGTGTGTGAGAGCGGGCGTCAAGTGTGTGTATCGCGCCCTCACACCTAGGCACCTAATAATACGCTATGGCGCGTGCGCCACCATCCACCACCATCTTGTGTGTGTGTGTGTGTATGTATACTGTATGTTGGGTTGCTTCACCTTCATTTTTAAACTTATTTATTGCTAAAACGTGTTTTTTTCATGTTCGTCCATTGTTGTTTTTTGTTTTTGTTTTGTTTATATTATATAGAAGTATGAAACACACAATATATTCACTAGAATAACAATAAATCAACGAACAATGAACAATGCGCTGCATACAGCCGGCTTTTAAGTAGTTTTTTATGACGATCTTCATTTTTTGGTTTTATGTTGTATGTATGCATATTTATATATTTATATATATAATTTAATCTTAATATTTTTTGTTTTGTTGTTTGCAATACGGAGTGTGTGATGTTTTGCGATATGGCAGCAACCACGACTATCACGGTGTCGCTAATAAATAATACGTTTAGCATCACATGTTGTTCAAGATGACGAGTTGATAACTTCGGAGGAAGCGAGACAGACAGAGAAAGAGAAAAGTGCGTTTTGAGTTGCTGCGCTGTTGCACTAGTAGAGAGGGCGCTGGCGCTGGCGCTGGTGTCAGCAGTTGTCAAATCCACACCGCGCACAAGATGGTCGCTTCCGTTGCGGCTGTTGCTGGTAAGTTGTGTGTTGTGGGTTGCAGCAGGGACGGGCTTGCGTAATGATAGATTCATAGATAGATAGATAGAAATAGAGAAGAAGAGAGAGTGTGTGGTAAAGAGGTTAAGTGTTGGTTGGCGTGGCGGGGGAGATGGAGGTAGTAGGTAGAGGGCGTGCGAGCTAGACGGCCGTCTCGGTGTGGCTGTGCGAGGACAAGCGCTCCACATCGATCTCGGGAATTGTCAGCTCGTCGGGGATGTTATCGGCGTACTCAATGGAAGATGTCTGCGACAGCCGCTTCGAGAGCGACGTCTGCTTGCGGAGCACCTCGGCAAGGGAAGTATTGCTGTGCTCGCCGTACCGAGCGTCTAGGCCCTGACGGAAAGCGTTAACTACTCGAATCTGCAACGCACCAGAAACAACAAAACAGACCGCATTAAAATCAAGAACATTCCCACTCTCAAGAGACAGTCTTGCGGATAGATAGATAGAGCAGAGCGGAGAGAGGTGACGAGCATCATCAATAGCACACACACAAAGAAACAGTGCAATTCACTTTCTTTGCTTTTATAACCTAGTTTATATATACAAGATAGCTCTGCTCGCACCAAACACCTACACAGCTCGTCCACATAAACAGGTAAAACATAAACGTAACACACACAGACAATAAACAAACATGCAATTAGTGTTAGATTAGACATAGATATATATAGTTAAAAAATAAACTCGCACGCATGCCCCAGCGTGTCTGTGCATCGGTGCAAGTTGTGTGCGCAGGCGCAGTAGCACCCTACGCGCGTGTACGTTGTGTATCGCCCAGCCACGGCCGGTTTCTGTACATGCCGTGTGTGTGGACACCAGTATGTCATACGCGCCTTAAGCAACTTCCCTCATACGCGCACGCGCCTTCAACTTAAGCCTCTATTGCGTTATACAAAACCAGCCAGCAAGCCGTAGCAGGGTGGGTGTCTCACGGACGCGCTCCTTTAAATTCCGTGATAAAAATTTAAAAAATAAAAAAATTTTCAAAAAAATAAAAAAATTGCGGTGCATAATTAATAAAAATATTTAAAAATATAAACAATGATCGCACACAAATATAATAATAAAATTTTAAAATAACACGATTGATAAGAGTGGAAATAATAAATAAAAACATTGAACTTGCAAATATCGGTTTCTTACAGATCAACACACTTGAGATTGTTTGAGCACCACTTATAAGACATACACGTATAACAATATATCCATTATACATACAGTTTTACCCAGATATTGATTGGTTTTTTGCTTACGTGATTTTGCCCCACCTGTATGTATGTATACGTGGGTATTAGTAATATCATAGAAATAACACAACAACAGTATGTTTTTTTTTTCGTTAGGTTTTTTTCAGTTCTATATATATGTTATTATATCATTGTTCAAAATACGAAAACAGCGAAAGTATGTAAAATGCGGCCGGACGTCGATCGCTGCTCGCCTCGGCAAGCAACAATCGACCATTGATATTCATATAAATATAGGTAAATAACAACACATACTTAATTAATAGTTAATAGGTTAATTCTTATATAGAATAGAATAGAAGTAAGTAAGACAAGCAAGAGTGAACAAAATGGCGTCGGGTCTACGAAATGGAAGCCTCTACACAGAAAAACAAGCTGTTGTTTCGATAACAAAAAACAAAAGCGCAACACGGCCAAATACTGCAGAGTAATGTCTGATATCAATATTGATTGAGTGCGATAACAAATCTATTCAATGTAAATGTCGCGGTGGATTCATTAACATTATACACACACTCAGCGGACGTTTTGAGCGATCTTATGCATCTGCGAGTGCACAACGTAAAATAAACAAAATGGCGGCATGCACAACAGGAAAATCAACAGAAAACAAGAAAAGAAATACAGAAAGAGTCAAGTAAGTCAAGTAAAGTGTAAGATTGAGGTTAGTTCATTCTTTCATTCATGGTTTTTGGTGGTTATGTGATTGTCGGTTTGAAAGTTAAATTAAAACGCGTAATAATTGACCAGTGTACAATTATAACATTCTGGACGGACGTAATTATAGATTTACTGTGTTGTTATGTGTTATCCTGGCGTAAAAGACACAATCCACAGTGTTGCACAACGTGTTGATTGTGGATTGAGTCAACGCTACGTTTTGTAAAGCGGAGGGTGCGTTTCACATCGAACATAACCTCTAACATACGCCTACGGTTATTATGTCAAGTTTACTGCCTAGGTTAGGTTGAAATTTTAATCGTAAAGCAGCGCAATCTTCATCAGTCGCAACAACAAACTAACTGGTAAGCGTCAATCAAAATTATAATTTGCTACTTGCTAATTGTCTGCTTAAAAAGCGCTGGAAATTAATTTTTTTCATTTTTTTTTTTGAGTTCAATATGCCAACATTTAATCGAGCACAGCCTGCAGTTGCACTTGGCATTGCATCAACAATATATTGAACAATCAGATTGAACGATTTTATTTTTTGCGCAATATATTGTGCAATATTTTAATATTTTTGTTATTTTATGGAAAATATTGATCAATATATTGTCAAAATCGTTCAATCATTTTGATCAATCAACAGAAGTGTAAACTAAACGTTAGAGCAAAATCAGTAAAGTAAAGTAAACCCCGGTTAGAAAACTGAAAATCGGCAATCAATTAATCGATAATAATTCATCAAATCAATCACATAGCGGACAGAAAAAGATAGATTGTAGGAAAGCGGCTTACAGCTTGGTCAGTGGAGCTCTTGCTGTACGGAACCGGAATCAAACGCTCTTGCAATTCACCACCTATCACCTTCAAGAGTAATAAAGGGCAAACGTTAAAGAGTGGTTTACGGTAAATGAACAACAGTGAGAGACACATACATAGAGAATAAGAGACAATAGATGTAGATAAAAGAGTGTGCAGAAACAAAAATCCACGGTTGATTCATGTTAGAGAGACAAAAATGAAAAATCAGTCCAGTTGGTAAAAAAAACTTGAAAAATCATAGAAAACAGTTTTAGAGGTTATGTACGATTAGTAAAACTAAAAATGACAGCGACATAACCCTCAACTGCATACAGTCTACATAAAATGGATAAGTAGTAACCTGAGAAGAGAAGAAGTGTGGACGGCAGCGGTAAACTGTGGTTCCGCCGCCGACAAACAGCGGGCGTGCACATCGGGAGGCCGGAGATCCTTGCTCCACTAATATTTAGTTTGTATCGCGTGACACTTGCAAATTCATCAACTAAGAAAACTCGTGCGATGATCGATTATTCAATAAATTTCAGACAAAAAGCTTGCAACTTTTACGCCACACGAGACACAGTGGAGGTGTTGATAAGGTTGCATAATTTCAAGGGTCAGCGTGTGTGTTGGTGTGTGAGATTCTAAATTTCGTCAAAACAAAATGGCCGCAAATTGCACACGACATCAATTTGTTTTTTATTTTTATCTCTGTGTGTTTGTTTTGTGAGTGTAAATATTGTGTGTGTGTCGTCGACACAATCGGCACCCGCTGTCTTTATTTCGGCATTTCGATCGGCACGTTTTTGTTATAAATGGAACCACCCTGACGTAGCCAGTTACGATGAACGGCATCGTCCAGTGTCCAGCCATCGAGGATGCTGCCGGCCAATGATGCATGCGCCCGCCGGTGCTGTAAAGTTACAAGTGGTTTTACAATCAGACACAGCACACACGATTGCTCGAAACGTGTGTATCTATTCATCATCTCACCCGGGACGACCAAAGAGGTAAAGAGAAAGAGTTAAAAAGATTTCGGATCGAATAGAACAGAGCGCCTGCAAAATTCATGATTATATCTTCATTGTGTTATTAATTTCTTTGGTTAATTTATTAATTACTCAACAACGTGCTAATTTAGAGTTAATTTATGCCGGTTTACACATCCCTCCACACCCGCGGACGCCATCTTGCAATGGCGTCGCGTCGCTTTTGCTTGTTTTGTTGTTGTTTTTTTTTCACCAAGCTATCTATGTTGCTATACAGTCAGCTAGTATTTCTACATTGTGAATAACACACGACGAAAGATTATATAGGAGTATATACAAAATAAATACAATTATGTATACGCGTATACATAAGAATCGTATGTGACAGATTTTTGGTTCGTAAGTAAGATTCAAAGAAGTCATCTACTAAAAAGTGCTAAGCTATCGATAGTAGTAGGGTGGGGGCAGGAGACAGTGTGGCGGCCATGTTTGGAAAGATAGGTTAGGTATGTTGTGTTTTTGCACATATCTTCGCTTAAATTCGACATTAAAATGCAATTTAAGAAGATATTGCAATGTTTTTGTTCCTAAGAGTATAAAGAGTAAGAAAATAGATTTAGGTTGAGGTTAGGATAAATTTTGGGAAGACAGGTTAAGTATATAGTGTTTTTGCAAACATTTTCGCAAATATCTTCGAAGATATTCGATGAATTCACTTCATTTCTTCACTAAAATGTAAAATTTACACAAGAGAACATTTTGTGAAAAATTCAAATGACTTTTCGAAGATATTGCGATGTTTTTTGTGTTTAAAGTATAAAAGAGTAAGAAAATAGATTTAGGTTAAGATTAGGACCAATAGAGGGCGTTGGTATGCATATTTGGAAGACAGGTTAAGTAGATTGTGTTTTTGCAAACATTTTCGTTAATATCTTCGAAGATAATTGATGAATTCACTTCATTTCTTCACTAAAATGTAAAATTTACACAAGAAAACATTTTGTGAAAAATTCAAATGATTTTTCGAAGATTTTGCGATGTTTTTTTGTGTTCAAAGTATAAAAGAGTAAGAAAATAGATTTAGGTTAAGATTAGGACCGATAGAGGGCGTTGGTATGAATATTTGGAAGACAGGTTAAGCAGATTGTGTTTTTGCAAACATTTTCGCAAATATCTTCGAAGATAATTGATGAATTCACTTCATTTCTTCACTAAAATGTAAAATTTACACAAGAGAACATTTTGTGAACAATTAAAATGAATTTTCGAAGATTTTGCGATGATTTTTTGTGTTTAAAGTATAAAATAGTAAGAAAACAGATTTAGGTTAAGATTAGGACCGATAGAGGGCGCTAGTATGCTATATATAAAGGCATGTTAGGAAGACAGGTTAAGTATGTTGTGTTTATGCAAATATCTTCATAAATTCACTTCAATTCTTCACTGAAACGCAAAATTTACACACAAAACAACATTTCGTGAAGAAATCAAATGATTTTTCAAAGATAATGCAACGTATTTTGTGTTTAGAGTATAAAAGAGTAAGAAAATAGTCTCTGGTTGAGGTTAGGAGATAAAAGAGGCGTTAGTATGTTCAAATATAGACAAACAGCGAGATATATAAGTAAAAAAATAATTGGAATGCATTCAAAATAATAATAAAACAATGGTTGAGTTATCAAAAAAGAAAACAAAGCTAAAAAATTATACAAAACATTAAAAGGTAAACTCAAAACAAAGTACAAACACTCTTAACGCTAGCATTATAATAATATTAATTCGTATCTAATAACATAACAGCTACAAGTACTCTCTAAGGGGGCGGGGGGCGGGTTGCATTGTTGAGTGTGTGCACAAAACAATAAACAATAATCAAATAAAGAAAAAAAAAACGCAATTAAATACAGAATATTCGTCGCACACGTGTTGGTCGAGCGGAAGCGGCAGACATGCATGCGAAACGCTCGCCATCATCATCATCATCATCATCATATGTATATGATCATCATGTCAATCAGCGCTAGAGACTATTTTGGCAGCGGCAGCTAAATGCGATACTCATGCACCGATTTGGGCGGCTCGGAGGGTGGTGTCGTCGCCGATTGTTGGTGGTGGTGATGGTGTTGGTGGTGGTGGGACGGGAGCCGCGCGGCGGCGGAGTGAGGAGACAGCCGATTGCCAATGGCGGCGGAGGTGCCGCTCTTCGGCGCAAGCGGCGACAGCTTCGTGGCGGTCGGGTCCTCGTCAATGTATGTGATGTCTGAGAGGGGGCGAGGCGGCCACGGCCCGGTGTGGCTACGCGAACTGCGCAAACTGTGTAAGCTCTGTAAACTATGCAACGAGCGGCGCTCCTCCAGGTCCTCCAGCGTCGACTTGAACGCGCGGATAACTCGCAGCTGCAAAACACAGGGAAGCCACAAGGGTTGTTTGTTGTTGTGTTGTTGTCACAGGGGAGAACGACGGCACATTCATTCGCGCGGCTAGCATGCACACACACATTCACACTCAGTCCACGCTAAGCTAAAAACGCCATCTTGAAAAATGCACGCGTAATGTTCATATATTGGATCTGTTGTTGATTTGGTGATTCAAGGATCAATCAATTTGATGTTGTAATCAGTAGAGAAGATAAAGAGTCATAGAGAAGTGAAGAGAAGACAAAAATTAACTTCGACAAGAGTCAAATACAACATAACCTACTTTAACATCTACCCAACTATGTTATATTGTATTGTACTCTTGTTTAATTACACGATCAATTGTCACATTCGTACAAATGGCGGCCGGGGATCATGATATGATCTATTCAGGGGCAGTAGATTCGCTACCATCAACAAATTGCAAGCAGGTAAAAGCAGCCAAGCGCAGCTAACAACTAAACACGCCTTCTAAACTTAAAAACTAAACATAAACTCTCGTTTTTCTCATCCGCCGTTGTGGCTGTGTTGTCGCCGAGCACACTCAAGGGAATTCTTGTTGTTAGTAATTCATTGTTTAACTACGCACACTGCTACCAACTTACGACGTGGGGGAAGAGAGGCAACAAGAAGGAAGAAGACACTACACATAAACTAACAGAACATATCCGACACGTGGGTGGGGGTGGACAGAACAAGTCACCGTCTACAAACACATTGTTAATATCAAGAACAAAAACTGGCGGTTGTTTTGGGGGCGGTGGCAGGTTGTTGGTGATGTGTGGCTTCTAAGAAACAGCTAACACCACAGAGTGCATATTACAGCAGATAGAGAGATAGAGAGTAGATAGATAGATAGAGAACGCATCGCAGTCACCAACAAAATTTGCAACAAGCTAATTAATTCATATCTTGCCTCTACGATCAAGCTACGTACTTGTTTGTACTGCGACAGGAATTGCTCGACACACCCACAGCGTTCCTACACCTCAGTTTCTCGCATGGGTTCCGCCGGCTAATAAATAAATAAAATTAAGTACCTAATAACAAAATGGCGTCGTTGCTGGTAGTAGTTGTATTGTGTGTGTCTGTGTGTGGGTGGTACGTTTGTGTCCGACTGGTGTGTTTAGTGACTAACAAAACAAGCCCCCGAGAGCCGAAACCACGCAAACTCAGTCCTCGCAACCGTTCTAAACGAAACAACCAAAGAGAGATAAATCAATCATTAAAACACAATGTGTGAGAGATAAGAGATAGAGACGGTGAAGAGAGATCATCAGGCATAAGAGAGGGGTGTGTGTGGTGTTGTTGTTGTTGTGTTAGACTACTACAGTATAAAAACAAATAAAAATCAAAAACGAATGAGAGCCACAAGGAGTCAAGTGACACAACAACGTTGAGAGATACGAGTAATACGACTACATTGATAAGCGAGTTAAATGTCATTGCGAAAGCCGAAGAGTAGAGGGGCGTGGGTGGTACTCTAAGATCTAATATGAAAGTTGTCTAAAATGTCTCCATGGGAGTAAATGGAACACTCTCGAGACAACACAGCCAACGTTGGCGAGTTGAAAATGCGCAAACTGATGATGTGTTGGATTGTTGCTCGCAGATTGTTGTCCATGCAAGAGAGTCATGAATGAAACAAAAAACGTAAAAGCACGCGTATCTTGATGATGGCGACGTGAACAAAACAAATGAGTGGTTGGCTTCACACACCACACACTTATAAAATACACAATAATATGCTTTTTTTTGGGGGGGAGGTGGTACCATGGCGCGTATGTGATTTCGACAATTGACGGCACCAAGAGATGGTAAACAGTAGAATATATAGTAACATAAACCAAAATATCCCTTGAGAGTAAAGTAGATTAATGTAGGCTATATATCGTTAGTCAATAGACGAGGAACACTGACAGCTAAAGCAATTTAATTATGTATCGATAATTAATTTGCAAACACTCAGATGTCAATGCACCATGCGTTATATTATAAAGTCACAATTAAATCAAAAATCATAATAAAACAACGTAAAGGCATCAGATGATGTGATGATGTGAGATATGAGGAATTTTTTTGTTTTTTTGTTTTTGTTTTTGGGAATGTTGAGGATTTGAGTTTTGAGGAGGATGTGAGAACACGCGTCATTTACCTATAAAAAACTTCCTCCTAAGTTATAGTAATACTGAGCTCTGTTCATCAATCACTCAAAGGCAGTCCGCGTTCCATGAGGATGGCCGTGCCATGGCATGTGTGTCATGGCGGCCACCCCGATAGATGTTGCCTTTCGCGACGCGCGCGCGCTTCGATTCAATATGAGATTGTTTTCCGCTTTGCGAATTATTAAGATGGACGTGAGTTTCATCGACTTACCTGCGTCTGCAGCCTCGTGAGGCCTCGAATCCAGAGGATCTGCCCGGCTCGCGGCTTCTTATCACTGTCAACATCGTACTTCTCTTCGCCGATGTTGATCGCCTCGGTGTACTCCTCCGGATGACCTCTACCCCAACTGAAAAGTGAGCGTGCACGTGTCATTTGTACATTGACGACGGTGGGGCGACCGCTAACGTCGACAGACATGGTGAAGAGACAAGAGAAAGAGAGAAGAGAGAGTGAAAATGTGGGTAGCTTACGAAAGAATCTTTGGTATTTTCCGCGTCGGCACGGTGGTGACAATCTGGCCCCAGAGCAACGTGCCGATTCCAAACAGCAGGCACCACATCCACTGCTCCAGTGTGAGACTTCGTGTGGCAAACGCCATCTTGCCGTATTGAATGATAATCACCTAGTGCCAAATTTGAAAAAAATCAAATTTATTGTCTTCATTTTGACTAAAATGTAATTCTGAACATACCTGCGAGGCACAAGTGCCAACCCAAATGGAATAGAAGATGGGATTGGTGAAGATGCCTTCGAAAACGTTCCGCTGACCATGAATCTTTCGGGCGTTGAATTCATTAAACAGTGTCATCATGACAAACGTATTGAAGATAACAGTAAAGTGCTGTGTTGGCCCAGCGCCGATTTCGGCACCTCTTCCTGATTCGATATCCAACATTTTGTCACCTGTTACCAGATTAAAAACACAAAAATTAATACTTTTCCTCCTAAATTACCACGTGGCAACTTCATGTACTAACCTACAAACAACAGCGCAAAGATGACCGTCAGCTGATAGATGGCCTGACCGAGAATGTTCTTCATCATGGTCCGCGAGATGAGCGGTTTTGTTCGGCCGTACGGCTTCCGCAGCAGCAGATCGGGCGTGGGAAGCTCGGTAGCTAACGCTAGTGAGGCGAGCGTGTCCATGATCAAGTTCACCCATAACATTTGTACAGCCTAAAACAAGCAGCAATTAATGGCGGCGAGTCCTGGGGTGTGGAAGCACCTGGCTAAATATCATGCCTTTAAAGGACTGTCTTGCACAGCGCAGGCACCAATAAAAGCTACAATTACAGCTACAACATTTACAGTTAACTGAAACTGCAAAAACTTGGCTATACTATCGTAAACATTTCGCCCCCACATTACAGCTTTAACAATACTACTAAAGTTATCATCTGTCAAAATAATATCCGAAGCTTCTTTCGCCACATCGGTGCCGGCAATGCCCTGAAACACAAACAAAAATAAAATAAACAAAATTATCTTGTATTGAATTGTGTTGATGATGGTACCATGGCAAATCCGACGTCGGCTTTCTTCAGAGCAGGTCCATCGTTGGTACCGTCACCCGTCACAGCGACCACCTCTCGATTATCGCTAACTTTGCTGTCGATGATGCCCTTGACCAGCGTGTATTTGTCCGTGGGCGATGACCGCGCCAACACACGCATCCTCGGCCATACCTTATCCAACAGATGCTGTTGCACCTCACCTGAGGAGTCGCGAATGCGTCGATTGAACTCTTTGCCCTCGAGAATGAGGAAATCATCGGTGGGTTTAATAATGCCGCATTTGGTGGCGATCGAACGCGCCGTGTTCACATTGTCGCCGGTGACCATGCGCACGGTGATGCCCGCTTTCTGGCACTTGCGGATCGCCTCCGGCACCTCCGGACGCACCGGATCCTCAATGCCCACCACGCACAGGCACGTCAGATTGTTGACGATGTTCTCCTCGTCATCCCAGTTCGGCTCGTTCTCAATGTGCACCTGATTGATTTCGGCCTTGTCGGGCACGAAATCCCGATAGGCGATCGAGATGGTGCGCAGGCCGTCGCAGGCCATCGGCTCGATCACCTGCCGCAGCAGACGCTCCTGCATGTCCCGCGTGAACTTCTCCAAACGGCCATCATGGCCATATATGAAGGCACACCTGCAACAACACACACAAAACCCATGCGGGTGTAGATAACTGGTCTATGGGTAACAAAATGGCGGAAGAACTCACTTGTTTAATATAATTTCAGAAGCACCTTTAGTAAATAATCGATAGCCGCCACCCTTGCGAGGAATTATCGTGCTCATCGATTTTCGCACCGAGTTGAACGTGTACACCCGCGTGAACGTCTCCTCCGGCTGGTCGTCGCGCACTGTCTGGTAGTTCTTCTGCAGCCCAAGGACGAAACCGAGCAGTGCGCATTCGGTTTTGTTACCGACCTGCTTCGGCAGCTCGGAGGGTTCATCTGGTGGCTAGAAACAAACAAAACATCAGCAACACCATTTTTTGGTACCATGTTATTGACCTACCATGATTCTTGAAGTGTACGCCGAGTTAACCGCGATGCCCTGCACGATCAAGTTGGCAACCTTTGATGGTATATCGCTGAATTTCGGCGTCGTCTTACACAACTGTTCACAGATGTACGACTGTACCACCGTCATGCGATTGGTGGTCAACGTGCCCGTTTTGTCAGAACAAATGGCCGTGGCGTTACCCATCGTCTCGCACGCGTCCAAATGCCGTACCAAGTTGTTGTCTTTCATCATTTTCTACATAAAACATTATGCAGTTAAGAATTGGTCCAAAAAAATGGTAATTATTTGATGGTACCTTAACGCTATAAGCTAGTGACAGTGTGACGGCTAACGGCAGACCCTCCGGCACGGCGACCACCAGCACCGTGACACCGATAATCAAATGGCGCACCATGTTGTTGACGTACGACGCCCTCCACTCCTTCTGCTGAATGACGAACGTATGAACACAGAATTGAATGACCAAGATGACGACGGTGAGCACGGCGATCGTCGAGCCGGCGTAGCCGATCTGAATGGCGAGCTTGGTCAGTTTCGCCTGCAGGACAGACTTCTCCTTCTTGTGGCTCTCGCCGCCGCCGCCGCCGGACGACACGTGATTGCCCTGCCCGTCATCCGGCGTCGAGTTGCCATGTTTGTTCTCCACGGGCGCCGGCGAGTTCATATGACTGTTACCCGTCACATTTCCGGCTTCCTCATCTCCTAACACACAATCAAAACACATATTAAAACACAACCCACCTCAACACAAAACATCAACAATTGATAAATATGAATAAATCAGATTTTCGCTAACAATACAATACAATCACATGCAGAATAATTCAATCCGTAGAAAACAACAACTATTTAAATGCGTTTTCGGTTTTAATTCGTATAAATTTAGTAGGTTCGCTTTGTTTAGTCAAAAAAAATCAAAATAAAAATAAAATAAAATATTCATTCACCTGTTAGGCTTTTCTTCTTCCGCTGCTTTTTAGCCTCTGTACCAATAAAACACATGCAAAAACGAGAACACATTAGCAATCGCAAAAAACCACTCCAAGTCAACGGGGGACGGGCTGGTTTGGTCGTGCCACCATGTTTACTACGTCGGCCATTTTGTGTGCGAAACCTTTTCTTGGCTCATTCGGCACACAGCAACGCGTTTTACGATTGTAACGGTGCAAACCTTGAATTTTTGTTATTGCAAAAAAAAACAGCCGACTGCTGTTTTATTATGATTTCTATAAATAATGCAACAATAAACGCGCATGTAAATTGTGACATGCGAAATCGTCGCACATTAAAATTTCACTCAACGCGCGCGTGTGTTTCCATTAATCAAATCGTTTATATATCAATATTAATCTCGTTTTTAATCGCATGCCGCATCCAGCTATCAACAAGGGATGAAAATGCATCGCTTCATCGCTTGTTGGGAGTGTAGGTAATAAAGTTGAATATATGCGTGTATAATATAATGTGCAAATTGGGTTGTGTTCTATATAAAAGTCTCGAGTTGAGTTGAGAGTACAAGAGCACCGATAAACGTAGTAAACATGCGATCGATCGAAAAGGGGTGGAAAGAAAAGAGAAAATAATTGATGCGATTTGTAAATAGGCACGACCTCAAAGAGGAGAGAAAGAAACAGGGTGGTTTTTGGCTGTGCGCCAATCTCAATCCACAAAGTACACAACTTTTGTGTTTGGAGGGTTGTGGCGGTAAGTACACACAAAATTGGTGGGAGTAGAGCTGCGGAGTATCTAAAACTATTTAATCACTATTATTAATTAGTAATTAGGTATTTATATGACGTCGAAGAAGTGTTTTTAGTCAAGGTGCACATTGAGGCATAGAAATTTCAGAAAAAAAAAACTAAAAGTTCAGGGGTACATTGCATTCGCAATTCATTTGAGATTCAAAAGAGGACAGGAATGATTTCCGGAAACGGAAAAGTCTTCCAAATCACATCATGCTCAAGAGAGCGCATGTTAAGTGTTGCAATGTAGTAGTATTATAAAGGGGTGGTTTGGGGGGCAATAAAATGAATACCAAAACAGACCGGGCGTCCATTTTGTTTGTTACCTTTCTTCATTTTCTTAATCTCCTGCTCTTGCTCATCAACAGCGGCTCCCAGCAGCGTGAAGATGATGCCCGCCTGCGAGTTGACGCCGACGGCGGTCACCAACATCTTCCCGGAACCTTCCATCACGTGCGTACCGGAAAGTACCATCGGATCGAAAGATTCCCCCTTCTTAACATGATCTGATTCGCCTGTCAGTGACGATTCGTCAACCTGCAACGTTGAAATTCTCATTAAACTCATTGTAGACACATTGTACTTCAAGCACCACTTGTGTGTGTGTATAATTATGTAATTAGTGCACGCTTGACACAATGAGGATAAAATCGAAGGTCGCAGTGTAATTATTTCGAATAAAGTTCAAATATTTTATGCACGTAGAGGGAAAAATTGATGAGAATCTCACGAAATTTGATTACGATAACATTTTAAATCGATTTCACTCCATTAGCGCCACGGAAACATGATGGATGGACATGGTACACATAATGTGTCAACTTTATTAATGACCTTTTGTAAAATTAATTATTTAATCATCAATAAATCCGAAATTGTTGCGTTTTTTTTCGCGTTGAATGTTTTTGTAATTATCGGGCAGCGTGTTGTAACAATACACCTCGCAAAAACAATAAACGAAAATTTAAATCATGCCGCCCCCGGGCGAGTAAACGAGGCGAATGCTAATTTGATGAAATCCATTATTGATTATGGCGCCACGCGGCTGCAGATGCAAATAATTGGCAGAAACTCGTCGAGAGGGTGTTGCCAAAAGTGTAAATCATCAACTTTCACATAGAAAACAACAAAACACAACTAAAACAACCTCAAACTTGGTTTATTATCAACGTAGGATATTGTAACATCCGCCTGCAAGAATATAATTAGATTACACGCGTTCCTATGACTTAAATACGCTAAAAACACAAATTTTATAATCATTTATGTCCTATACAAAATGTCCGCCGCCGAAGTTTTCGATTTCCGGTCGTGAGCAGTCGCGAGACGAGTTGAAATTCATTTAATGTCACGGCGTTCTATTTTTATGACACTTTTGCAAACTTTCGCTCGCATCCCGTCTGGCCGCGCAAACTTTGTTCATAAAAATTGTCTCCGACACACTGCGGTGCGCATACAGTACTTAATAACTTCGGTGGTCATGTGAATCACAAGCGGAAACAAAAGTAATCCGCTAATGTACCGAATATTGTTGCATCAATCACACACCAGAACGAAACCAGCGTAATGATCATAAATTTCGGACCACACCTACTGGATTTACACGTTACAGCAACGTACACCTTGAATAAAGACGAAAAAATGTGCGGTGTTTCCGTCAACCGGAAATAAACAACAGTTATTAGTTCATTTACGTTGTATGAGTTGCATACGTGACTGGTTTTCAAAAAATGTGTAATTTTGGTTGCCTATACACCAAGAGAGTATCATTGAAATTTCAGCGCCTGTACGTATCCAGCTTTGAATCAAGTTTTCACTTATTAAATTCAATCATCCGAAGCTACAATTATTATAAAACCGTAAGCAATAACATTATCTTCAACTTGATATATAATTCAACACGCGCGCTGGTCTATATAAAAAGTAATCATAAATATTCTATTTCATAAATTCAAACGACCATAACCTCCAAATTGCTGAATCTTTGAATCTTTGCGCAGCGCAAGTTTCATGTATCATTGGTTGCATAGAATAGAATTTGCACGTCTCGCTTGAATAATTTTCAGTTCCAGTTGAATAATTGCAAAAGTATCGTGTCCGCGCTGCTCGTAAAAAGCGTTTGCAAGCTCTTTGCATGACGCTGGTAAATTTAAAAATAGTACGGTGACGACAAACGTGCATCGACACATGTGTACACATTTTTCTGCGCGCCCCGATTTTATTGCAACATACACACACACACAGACAAAAAAATGCAATTACTTAGAATCATCAACTGATTGAATTAATTTCAGTGTAAATATTAACACACTATTGTGTATGACTACTCTATCGATCAGATTGAATCATGTGCCGCATGAAAACAAACAAAATGAAGTCATTGAAAAATGCTATAAAGTAGTTCAATGGCGCAACCAATTATTAATCACATCCGTTCGATAAAATAAAATTTTTATTTCGGAGTTGAATAAAGTGTAGTATTTGAGAATTACGTAAGCATGTGAGTATGTGAGCCGCCATTCGAATTTACGTACAATGACCTAAAACATCAATAATCCCAGCACACAACCTACGTGTACGTGTGCACAACGCGCCTTCGCTTTCCAATAGAAGCGAATGTGTTTTATGAACGCGCCTTCATTATTAACCAAACGATAGTCACAGTCGTGTGGCCCGATGAATTTATGTACGAAGGTAGGCCGGCTGAGTGTTTCACACACGCGGTACGAAATTGAAGAGCGCGCATACAGACACACCACGCACGCTTTGAACTTTTGTCAAAGTCTCTCACGACGACGACGAATAATTCACGCAGCGTTATGAATTAAAAATGGGTTATGCCCGGCGCGCGCAGATGACGCGATCTTCAATTTTAATTACATATATCTACATATTAAATAAAAAGCAGAAGCTGAGTGTGTAAAAATATACAGGCAGGTAGGTGAACGCAACGCGCCTTGCTCCATTTCTTGCGGCGTGTTTCAATCGACTTCGGGCAGAAAAAATAAAAATAGCGCGCATATTTCTATGGCTGCGCGAGCGCGATGTGAATGACTTACGATCCACACAAGTGATGTGTGTGTGTACCTGTGAAGTCATTTTTATTTAAAATACTAATTGATCAATTTCCTCATCGTTTATCTGCGCCTTGAGTAAACAATCAGCTGGAGAAAAAAAAAGTGTGAGTGTCTTTAGCGCGCGCGCACATTTGCTGTACGCGGCATGGCGTCCATTAGACCAACTCTATACTTATTTATAAGTTATTTTTACCGCCAGCCGGAATTTCAATTACATAAGAGCTTGAGGCGTGCGCGCGTCTGGCATATGTGAATCTCCACCGATTTGTCGATACACACCTTGGCATAGATTACGTAGAAGAAGACATTGTAAAAAAAAACTGATTTTTCTTCGGAATTATTCGGTGTTTTGTAAATAAATGCAGCTGAAATCACCGAAAACGCTTTTCATCGACCGCCTCATATTTCTAACATTAATGAGCGTTCTTAATCCACTCGCACGCTCTCGCCGCATAACAATAACGAATAAATTCGTTTCCGCGCGGCGATAAGGCCCGCTTTCTTTTATTTTTAAAGAGCTTCGCGCCTCGCCGCACACAAACACACACACACACACACACGCGAGGCCTCAACCGCACGCGTTTATTTATAAACTCCGTGCGCCATATACACTTTCCGGAGATCTGATTAGAATTAGAGTTACAGCCGATGCCCAGACCGGGAGACACCCGGCGACCGGCAATAAATTTAGATCCGCGCGAAATCCACGCGACGCGCTGTAGGAGGGCTGTTAAAATGCACGCTAATTAATCATCCCTGCGCTGGAATTGATTCCCGGTATTTGCCGGTCGTGTGCTGATTGCCAAAATACATAAAAGTGTATTACGCGCACGCGCCCGCTATCGAATTAACCTATTTTTAACGTTTTGAGCGCGCGCGATGCCAACGAACATAATTAAAAACGTTTGGGTAATATCGCGAGGTCGGCGCGTGCACTAACTAGTAATGGGTGATGATGGGGGGTTGTTTAATTCGACTGACCTTAAGATCGTTCGATTGGATGAGAATGCCGTCAGCGGGCAGCAGGTCGCCGTACTTGATCTGGCAGATGTCGCCGACGACGATCTCGCTGACGCCGATCTGCTTGACCTCGGCCTGCCGGATGACCGAGAATTTGTGCTCGCCCTCGATGCGGTTCTGCAGCCCGCGGAACTGCCGCTCCTTCGTGTAGTCATTGAACGCGGTAACGAATACAACTACGATAACAGATATCAATATGGCCAGCCCCTCGATCCAGCCGTGCGACGTTTCGTCATCGTCGAACGGTTGCGCTATAGAAAACATCATAAAACAATAAAATTCATTTTCACTAAAAATTAAATTTTTAAATTACCATCTTCCTCGCTTGCCGGTTGATAAAACGATAAACCCAACGATACTATGGCAGCTACTTCGAGAATGATAAGCGTGATATCCTGCAGCGCCTCCCATACCAATTGCAGAAATGTTTTCGGTGGCTTTGGTGGAATCGAATTCGAGCCGAACACTTCTCTCCGGTGCTCGGTGTCTACTTGTGAACCAGTGAGACCTGAAACGAGGTTATGTGCGTAAACACCACACACTCTGTGTGTGTGAATATCGTTTAATTACCTTCACTGGGCGACGTGTACAATTTCTTGCACAGCTCCTGCACACCGCCAATCTCGTTCAATTTGTTCACACCCTCGGGACCTCGGTGTTCCATGAGGTCCCGCAAATGCTTGAGGGTGATGCCATATTGCGCGGGCCGGCCGTCTATCGTAGCCATTTCCACTCAGCTAGATCTGCAAAATAAATATTTAAATTTAAAAAAACACAAAAAAAAAATCTATAAATATAAAAATGTTGAAAATATTATGTCAGCAGTTATCGATCCGCTAAATTACCTCCCGATAGACCAATGATAATAGTCACTTACTCACTTATTCACCCACGCACGCCCACAAATACCAACAAACAAGTCTCGGAAGTCGATGACACAAAATTTTCTTCGAAATGTGAGTCTAAGCGACGTCGATCACCGCAACTTGAATAGTGTTAGAAATATGCTCGAACGATGGGTGCGTGTTTAACCTAATGATAATAGGGGAGGAATTGAACTTAAGTCTTCTTGTAAATATCATTAGCACGCAATAAACTTCCAGAAACACAATGGTATCGGCGTCATTAACGTAACCATTGAAATTTTAAAAGATTTTAATGTTGCGCACACAGACATGGTACATGGTAATTTAATTAGTGTTGCTACGAGAATTAAAGTAAAATATGCGCACGCGTGTGGTGGAAAAAATTTTCCACGCCCGGAAATTGAAAATTCCGTCGCACAATTTCCGGAATTATCTGTATATACATACACACCGCGTTTGTAAAAATAATTTGATATAGTTAGACAACAATGACAATAAAATAAAAATTAATTTCGAAACATTTATCATGCACAAACAAACAAATAGATGATTATGAGTCAGGCGTATTTAAAAACCAACCACGTGTTGTATGTGCAACCGAATCAAATAAAATATCGCAAGTTTGTCGAAAAGCTTTGCACTAAGCCGTCGTGTGACGCAATGAATGACTAAATCCATTCTACTTACTCGTACAACTTACTGTCTTATCTCAACTCGATAGTCACTAGGCAGCGCGGTTGTAAAATAAACGCGATTATAAAAAAAAGCAATAATATTCCATTCGCACGGCACGCATTCCTTATTTGTGCAGTCATCACCAACAACATCTTATTTACACGCAGAATTACAACCAATTCAAGGTTGTTATTATTATTTGAATGCGCAGATGTTAATTTATCGAAACACCCAGTTGAATATTATCACACGATAGATTGGAAACGCGCGCGAGTCGCGCTGGAGGCGGCGGCGGTGGCGGGCGAGCACACGAGCCGCACGTATCTGATCAATAAAATTTCAAGGTGCACGCTCTCCGTACATGCCGTCCGTCTCGTGTATTACGAAGGCGCACTAGATCGATAAGGTGTGCTCAGCGCGCCGCCCGCTCACTCATACACACAGCCAGACAGACACAGCGCCGCCCCCGCACGAATTCAACTCGCAAATCGCGCCGAATTTTACACTACATTATTATATTTTCATTTAAATATTCAACTACACAGCAGTAAATTTAAATTTCCTATACTCATACGCATGTGCGGATATAGTTTATCCTATGGATATGAGTAAAAAAAAAAACATAAAGCTGGGTCACTCAATACAAATCCTCTGCCGGCGACGCAGCGGCGGCTTATGTTCGGGGCCGGCCGGGCGATCAATGAGAATTGAATCTATCTATGCATAGTATTCTCTATCGCAGTTAATGTGTGCTTGATTTTTTATTATCAATGTCAACAAACAGCCACTCACGTAATGAAAATGTTGCATAAAATAAAAAAAATTCAATATTAACCTAAACCAACAGGTTTTTAATTGAATTTCGCCCCTGCTAAACACAGTCGTTTTCATTAATCGATTCACACCTTGAGCAGCGCGCAAGGAACAAGTTTAAACTCTCACACACACAGAGGGGAAGAGATGTAAGATGTGCGGCTTCGAAAATAGTACACGATGTTTGTGTAGCGCTGGGCGCGCGCGAACTAAATTATCCGCACCTATAACGCATTCGCGTCACCGAAAAAACATATTAATCCGCGGTGTAGTTATGTAGTTATGGTGCAAACAGTTTTAGACCCACACCAGCAGGAATATATTTACTGTATACTGTATGTAGTACCAGCCTTGGCTTTTCCTTACTCTTCATTTATTCATTCGCGCGCGGCGGGCGTACACAGATAAATAGAATAAAATCAAGTTTTCATGTCGAAAATTTTTGAGCAATTTCCTTGAACACACAAACAGCCAACTCTACACGTGCAGGCTAGGTACATCTCCAAAGCAGTAGTCAATTACTCATCAGGAAAACGCTACCGTTTTTTTTCCGCCCGAAATTTATTTTTTCTTGCAAAAATGAAGTTACGAGTGTTTTGACTTATGTGTGTATTAAGTAAGCGCAGTCTACTCAAGGCTGTGCGCGCTGTGTGCTACCTACCACCAGCAGCAAGCAACCAGTCATAATCGTTTACATTCTACACGTACCCAACTAAAAATACGGCGAAACTATAAGTACACTACATTTATACATTTATAAACTACCAGTGAAATACATCTGGGTAATATTTATTTATATACTTAATAGTTTATGTTTTTCCAACATTAAACCCAACTAAAAATTGATCAAAACACGATAAATCGATTTTTTTTCGGCGGCGGTTGGGTTAGGTTATCGGAGGGAATGAATAATGAATAAATAAACGGGAAGTTACGAAGCGCATGTTCTAATTTTAAGCCGCAACACAAATCGATATAATATCCATGATTAAATCATACATCGATATTGAAAACAGAAACAAAACACCCTGTATATTTTTCATAGGGCATACATGTTGATTGTTGATCCCCGGAACCGGAAATCGCTTTTTGGCAAGGTACCAGAAAAGATTTTCTAGGGTTTTTACTTTAAAATACTTGTGGTTAATTGATTAATATGATAAATTATGTGTTTGAAGAAAGTTTCCGCTTTGAAATTCACATCACGCACACGTGAAATGGTATAAAATGCCATAAAATGGAATACGACTGTGAAAGTATCAGCTTTCCGGTTTGTGACCTCTCTGGGTTAGAAAAACCACACAATCTTATTAGGCACTTTGATGTTAATTGGGTTTATAGAGGAGTTGAAAGATATCCGCAGGTGTTTGATGGTACGATGGAGCACGTTGTGTTGGTTGGCATGGTTGCCATTATGCACAAGATGATTTTGAATGATATGTGTGCAACGCGTGACAGTTGCGAAGCAGCAGCTAACCTATATCCTATCGTGGTGCCAGTTACACGTTGCGCTTCTCAGGTAGGTATATTTTACCTTTGGTGCGCTCGACTCCGTTCCGTGCTCAACGCGCGTCCAACTGCGACATCGATCCCGATCCACCGCTGCTGCTTGACGCCGGTGGCCAACTCCAACAGAGAGAGGAGACGAGGAGCAGCGACACGCTTCGCCAGCGCGGCCCAGCCCAACACACAACCAGCAGCAACAATACGCAACAATCCGCTCCAACGCCAACAACAATCCAACAACTCGCAGCACTATGGCAGCATCGACACCACGGGCATGCCTCTCGCCCGACCGACCGACGTTTTGCTTTGCTAGCACGCGCGCGCTGGTGACACCGTGCCCCGCACTGAACTGGCCCCCGACGGTCGATGTGCGCCGCGATGTGCGCCGATGATCGGCAGCCGCCTGGTGGAGTGGCAGTGGCGGGGCCTGCGCGTAAAGTTACGGAATTTAACGCGAGCCGCGCGCTACCACCAGCACCAGCTCCAGCTCATTGCTGCCGCCGGCGACGTGCAGCCACCGGTTTAAATCAATCTCTGGTGGTGGTATACCCTAAGAAATTAAATTCACTGACACATGCGTCACAGTTGAGGTTAACACCACCGACTAACAATATCGATGACGAACGAGTGACATTTGAACAAAAACATTACGTAATCACACAGAGAACCAGCGACAACCATCGAAACTAGGTTAATATTATTACACGCTTGATACAAAATACAATTATGGCCGTTTTATGCTGAAAACCCGCTTGGGTGTTTCGGCAAACACTCGGTTAGAAAGTCTTTGAACACACGCACGCGGTGTTGACCTAGAAATTACGCGTGTTTATAAACAAAATCGAGATCAAGGCATTAAACTAATGCAAATAATACCATATCGCACTAATTGATGGTAACCGTGGTAAAGTCATCAATGAAACCAGCAAATTTCGGTGTAAAGTGATAAGATTAAATATTGTTCACTGGTACGTGAATTATTTATTAGTCTAATTATCATTAAGTAACGAAAACCAACGGGGTTTGACCTCGGTGGATTATCATATCGTATTGAGCAGGTCAAGAAGACGTAACTATATCTTAAAATTTGAAGTTTTTATCAAATATGCGCGGAAGTTGTTTAATTGGACTAATTATTTTTAACCGGGTTCAAAGCGACAATACTTGAGGCAAATGAGCGTTAATTTCGGTAGTTGATTGAAATTAGTCCAATCCGCATGCGTGTGTAGAATTTACTCACTTTACCAATTGCACACAAGTGTATCATGTATATTTCTGATGAATTTTCGCAGAAACAAGAAGAAATTGGCACTGAATTGTTATTTAGTTGCCTAAAACCAGTTAAAACTAGTTTGGTGCTTAAATTAAAACTTCGGAAGAAAAAAATTCAATTATTCGCGCTGAGAATAGAAAGGGCCTAGATTGAGTCTTGGCAAATCGCGTTGAAAGTTTTCCATTATAAAGTTGATCTTTATATACGCGAATTGTTCAAACATTGTTAAAAATAACCCCGCTATAGTAGTACTCGTACACAGCGCGCGTTTTATCGCCTATAAATATGAGCATTCGATGCAGCTCGCAGTGCATCGCTGCTATTAATTTCGTATTCGATTCCCTCCCGACTAGACAGGACTATTCACGGGAATAGCCCAAGCATGACCGAAAATATTGCACGTGCTGCGCGCGCGAGATTTTTTTATAGTTGCTCGTAACCTTCGCGGGTAATTATGCAGATTAGTCAGCTGGAATATTCCCGAATTGAGTGATTTTTGGTAACAAAAGTATGGAGATGTTATGTGGGTCATTGCTACGAAAGATCCTGGCGAGTGACGCACGCAGGACTTCCTGTAGAGGTGCCTTAAATGCCAAATCCGTGTGACGGCAAGTGCACAAGTGCACGACGAGCGCGCGGCGAGGATGACGAAACCAGGCGAAACGTTTCAGTTTTCGCCGGAAAATACCGGCTACAGGCTGGCCAGGACTCGCCGCCTGCTGTTTGAGCACGCTTTTCCTCTCGGCTTGGCGCGCACGCAGGAAGAGCGTGTTTTTCGCGATCCACGTCGTAATGGCGGATCGTAAACGACGTGATTACCGCTGAGCAACACGTTTGTTTGGCGGAAAATTAATTGCGCATGCTATTACATCGAGTTTATAGCAGGTTTTCGCGGATACTCTGTATGTGGATAACGTAAAATATGCAATGGTTGACTCGTAAATGACGCACAATTGTGTGGTCCTTAATCACAAGGCTCGGCGGAGCAGTAAAACACTGGTTCCGTGCGACGTCGGAAGTCAATCGTCCTTGATTAGGCGTGCCGCGCCTTAGCCTCAGTTCAAGGATTACAAACGAAAAAAAAAACGCAGCAGTCGCGCGTCGAAAAATTCAACAATGAATCGGAAGCGCTCGCGCGCCTGACCTAGATCGCCCCGCATTGACATTTGCACGAGATTTGCGCGGCCACGTGAGCCACGCCGCCGGAAAAGCGAAAAATAATTTTTCGCGTATAGATGATAATTTCGCCCCGGTGCGTGCGCGACGTTCGTCTGTATTTATCGAACGTTCGAGCAGCGTCTGGCGAGCGCGGGAGCGGGCCATGTGTGCGCGATGTTCGGCTGAAAATCGAGGATAACGTCGGTGGTATTGTGGTTATTTATAATGTATGCCAGTCAGAAATCTCATGGAAACGCGTGACGTCATAGCGCGCGGCGCGCGCCAGCTCGACTCGCCCGCCGCCTCCGAACGGCGTACAACATACAGTCCGTTCGGCCGACCGACCCACCGACCAACCCGACCTCCTCGCGCGCGATCGATTTCGCTCGCGCGCTCCGAAATCCGAACGCCACCGCCGCGGATCTTTCGGCGGGCAATATGCATTTGGATTCGGTGAAAAATGCGAATATGGTTTGGTGACGTCACCGGGTACGTTCACAGCCGGTAAAGGTCAAGCCTTGGCCCTCTTTTGCCGTCTGGGGTTCAAGCCCATCCCAGGCAGGCGGGCGGGTAGGCAGGTTGGTTACTGCCGCCCCCGCCGCGCACTCCCACTGACCTATTTACGCCGCGCGCGCGGAAAACTATCCGTCCTGGGCACATGTGGGACGAAGGTGCGAGCATGACTGGGTGGTGATGTGTGGGAAATGAGTTGATCAGTAGACTTACAGCGTTATCCAGATCCAAAATGTCCACCCCGGCGCCGAGCCCCCCGTTTATCGGCGCAGTCCACGGCGTACCCGGCCGCGGTCAGGTTAACATCGGGCGACCGCGAAGCGAAGCAGCAGCGTACGCCGGACGCCCTATGGCGGCGGCACACGGCGGTGGCGACCCGCACACTCGCTCACCGCGCCGCGGAGCCGCGAAGCCGCGCGGCCGACATGCGAGCGGGGAGACGCGGGCGGAGATGGCGGCCACGGACCGGACGGGCACACGCAACAACAACAACAACGTCACACCAACAACAACAACAACAACAACCCTTTTGCTGGCGGCGGCGGTGTGTGGAGTTGGTGGTTTCGGTGGTGGCGGTGGCGGTGTTCGCTCGTCACGGCGCGCGCGACGGTGACTCGTCTCGCTCGCCGCTCGTCGATTTCTCGCGCAAGTGGCGGCGCCGCCGCTGCCCGACGTCGGCGGTTCGGGCGCGCGCAGACGCCACCGCCGACGCCCTCTGTTGCGCGCCGGCCCAGACCTACGCCAATTCACTCCTTAATTCAATTCACACCTAATTCAACCACCATCTCATCTCTATCTACATCAATCACCAATCAATTCCATAATTTCCAAAATTTAACACTCAAATAAAAAAAAACATTTATCCTTGAAAATAAAAAATAAACGCTTTCGCACGATCATTAATCTTTAATTTATGCCTTCCCGAATGCAGGCAATTGAAAGAAAAAAACATCCGCACACAAAAGAATGAAAAATCGTCCCTCACAAGGTCAATAACACAATAACACGTACACCAACCCCATTCAAATTTGATCCACCTAGGATAGGAATCATTTTCAGCGTGTAATTAAAGTCCTTGGCCTTCACAGGACATTTACACCCGTATTAATAAAAGGGTGGACGGAAATTTAAAAATTTATCATCATAACCACCCTTGTTTGACCTTGAGAGGGGACATTCACATCCATGATCTTTACCAGTACGAGTAGATCAAAATTGAAATTATTTGAACAAAGTTTGATCCATTTTTTTTCCGTTGTCATTATGTATAATTAAGGATCGATTATATTATTCATTAATCAATACTGTCACTAAACATGCACATCACTCACCAGGCGTAGAAAAAATACCTCACGCTATAACATAATTCAAACAATGTTTTATACCGTTGGAAACAATTTTTTTTTATTTTATTTTAAAATGAAACTTGTGCACTTTGTGTCCGTGTGAATGGAATTAAACGATTGGCGAATGTTGAATGCACTCACGCTGATCACGCTGAACTTTACGCGATTATCTCGCGCCGGGAGTATTTGCGGTAATCACAATGCCAATATAATCAATAAATAATTGTGTGTTGTAAGCAAAAAGTAAACAAGCGACGGCGACGTTATCGATCGTTGATTTGTCAAAGTGGCAGTCATCTTCTTGCAGTCACTTTACTTAAATTCGTTAAATTAGTTTGCACACACTGTTTTGGTTGACGTAGATGTCGTTTATTGCTTGTTTGTGCAGCCGACATGATTAGAATATTCTAATTATTATCATCTAGTGGTGTTACATATTACATGTGGTTATATGTGGTTACGCACATTGGAGTAATATACTCTCTAGTCTTAATTGCATTGATTAGAATTGTGTGTCATTATGGGATTATCAAATGTGGAATGGTTGGGATAATTAAATGTGGAAATGGAGTGACACAATGTTTGATGTATGTCGTCACTGCGGTGGATTTATTTATGGTTGGATGAATGATAAAAGTTGTATTGCATGTTTTATTAGAAATTATTTGACTCAGTTTTCGCTTTTACGATTTGAATAGCTTATCTTGTACAGAATTTTTCGAAGATTAAGAATCTTTAATCAGTTCCTCCCTATCGTTTTTAGTTTACAAGATATTCGCGATTGAATAAAATGGGCAAAAATTGAAAAATGTCACTTTTTAGCACTTTTAGTCGCGTTTTTCGACCTTTTACTGTAGGAAATATAATGATATTATATATTTATCTGATAGAGAATTTTCCAATCTTTCATAATCAACAATTTGTTGGTAGCTATCGCTTTTAGTTTAAAAGATATTAATTATCAAAAATCGTCGAAAAATAGTATCAAGCACCCCCCCTTGGCAATTTTTTCTTAAGAAAGAAAATTTCATCTCTTAGATTTCCGTTTTAACTATCCTATCTGATAGAGAATAGTCCGTAGATTAAGACGCTGCGATCAGATCTTATTTATCTCTTTTAGTTTACGAGATATTCGCGATTGAATAAAATGCGCAAAAATTGAAAAATGTCACTTTTTAGCACTTTTAGTCGCGTTTTTCGACCTTTTACTGTAGGAGAATTTTCCAGTATTTCATAATCAGCAATTCGTTAGTTGTTATCGCTTTTAGTTTGGAAGATATTCGTTGCCGAAAATACTCCAAAAAATTACCAAGTCACTTATGCATTCACGCTTCTACGGTGCATCGAATCACTTTTCGAGTCACTTTTACCGCTACCCTCGTACGTTGCTCTGAATGGGAGTCACTTCTACCGCTACTCTTGTACGATGCGCCTGAACCGAGTCATATCTACCGCTAGCCTCATACGGTGCTCCGAACACGAGTCACTTTTACCGCTACCCTCGCACGGTGCCCCGAATCTCGCAAACAATACCACTGAATGAAAAATTTAATTTTAATTCAATCACTTTCTAACTTGTTTAGTTAGGTCAGCAACAGCATCATATCAGTATTTCAATTTAATCCTGAACAAGATAAAAAAAAATACTTGAACCTTTTACTTTCACTCTTTATCAGTACACTTTATGAATACCCAGCCACGAGCCAACTTGAATCGACTGGAATAGATAGAATTGGGTCCACCCAGTGTGCGATTAAGCGCGTGTGCCGCACAGGTGAGCGAAAATTGAATTTGTGCAGCGCGCGAGCACATACATCACCAAATTGAATATCGATTCGATTTGAGCGATACATAATGCAGTCATCTGATCCGATGACGTATCACTATCGGCATGCGGATGAAAAGAGTAGGAGTGTATTAGATCCACTTAAAATTTTAAAACCATTCACCAATATATTAATAATAATTAGTAGGTATAAGTACATCATTTCAGGTAATATAATATTATATTGTTAATTGATTAGTTTCTGGTTAAATTTGTGGTTAAACACACGTTAATTTCGATCATTCATAGTCGGAAGCGACTCTGGCTTTGGCCTTCTGCATGATCTGCTTGAATTCACTTATCCTCACCGTTTGGTACTGCAAATGAATAGTGCAATTAACCAGGTACCGCCTACACAGTATGCAACTCAATATACTTACACCACAAACACTCATTTGCAGTTTCAACTGCGACTGCAGCCGTTTACCCTCGGAGGAATTGAATAACTCATTGGGCTGTTGTGCGATTTTGAACATTTCCCGTCCGTTCTTTCCTTTCAAGCCCTTACAAATTTCCTCCGGGAAGTTTTTCGCTTTTAACCACTCCTGCACCTCTTGATCCTTTGACCCTGCAGTGATAAACACCTCCGGGGTGGTTTTAATGTCCATATCTTTGCGTTTTTGTTCATTCATTAGCTGGAAAATCGCTTTCAGCTCATCGTTGACACTCGACTGGCGGTGTTCCTGTGGTGATTGGTTTACTGGTGGCGCACGCATCTGAACATTTTCTTGTGGGCTATAGTTTGAGAGACTTGGTCGACTTACGTAATCCACCGGTGGTGGCGGAGGTGGTGGGGGTGCAATTGGAGGTTCTAGATTTTAAAACAAAAAAAAAATAACAAAAACACGCAATTGACGTATAAATAGCTCTTTGTTTCACATTGAAAAGTTGACAATACACAATACATTATACCGGATAACAAATAAAAAACAAAAAAGACGATGAAGAATGACATTATGACTCGATAACATCTATAAATATAAGTAAGAAATACGATAGCTAGAGTAAAACGTGTTCGTTTATGGCCGGTTTCATTCATATCGCTTTTTCTTAATTATTTTTTATCGTTATTACTCGAGAAATAAATAAATATCCAACCAAAAACTAAATTATTTTACATTTATATTAGATCTGCTTCTCTAACACTTAGCGGATTATTTGGTATGTGAAAATATGTCTTACGTCATAAGAGAATAATATTCGTAGATACAAGTTTCGAGCGGAATTAATTAATGAGCAATTTCAAAACGGCACACATTAATTCTCGACAAACCAACAATACAAAATGTTACAATTACAATTACATTTAACAGATGATGAGTATGTGTGAGTGGGACGGATTTGTTACACGCACAAAACGTAGACTCTTCTGGGTTCAGAAGTAGCGAAATTCTCCTTTCTTACCAATGCGTTCCCTTCGCACCAATTCAGCAGCGGCGGGTTGTGTGGTAGTTGGATGCTCCGGCCCGCTTGGACTGTGTCTATCCGATGCGGATTCCTAAATTATTAATCATCATTATCAATTATGTCAGGGTTTTTTTGATGGTGTTACTCACGGGACGATTCATGTGATATTGCTGATAAATCGGATTCGGGTAGATATCCGATTGATAGTTGAATCTGCTTACGATTGTATGAGGCACATGGGCAACCTCACCTTTGTGGTTCCTCGCCCGCCACCACTTGCGGGTATCATCCAGGACCTCGAGGTATTCCCCACGGACTACGGTGAGTTCTTTATCGTTGTTTGCTGTGCGTGGGTAGGTTACCTGCACGACCATGGCGTTTTGCTTGTGGAGCATAGCGAGAAAATTCTCCTGGAGGCGTTTGAAGTTGCGTTCGTCATTCGCTGGGCCAGGAACACCTCCTCCTCCATTACGCTCGATGGAATCCGCGGAGATGTCACTACGTGCCCCGCTTGGGAGTTCATGATCCCTTACTGCGTGAGGATGTGGGTTGGGGTGTGGATGATGGTCTATCTTGGGATCTGGTTCATGATGGGGTTCACCTCGTTGGTTCTCCATCATGAACATGTTGTCCTGTACAGATGGGTCGTATTCATCATCGCTGAAATGGCCATCGTTATGTGGGTCCCTGTAGTGTTTGCTTGGTTCCAATTCATCTACGACTGGATAATCCGGGGACCATTTATCCAAGAATACTGGATGGTATGTGCTCACATGTCCCTTCCATTCGTTTCTGGGGATAAGCCAGGCGTTACCCAGGGAATGCCAGAGTTCAGTTTCTTTGCTGGTCACGCAGTTGATCAGCAGATTGATGGCTTCGCGGGTCAACAGAGGTGACACCACATTGTGTGGTATGTGTAAATCAAAGTATGTATCATGGGCAGCCTCCACGATGAGAGCTAGAGGTGTGAATAGGAAGTGTACCAATTCGGGAGCATTAGGGTCGTGGATATGGGCCTTTAATTTTGCTAACAAATTAAAGGACAACTTAAACTTTTGGAAGATATCAACGAATTCCTTCTCTAAAGGTGGTTTTGTTCGCATGGTGAGCATACCATCACCATTGTCACTTTTCTTACTCTTACGATTACGACGGCGGCGTTCCAACTCCCTGGAAGCTGCAGCTGCGTGTTGTAATCGTGCGATGAACTTTTCTATATCATCAAAGCAGTGGTTCAACACTGTGACGTCTCTTTCGTATTGTTCACTTGTGGTGGAACTATTATCGTCATTATTTGTGGTCAACTCTGAGTCGGATTCTCTGTAGTCACGTGAAGCATTTACATGCTGCAATGGGGTTTCATTGAAGGTGGGGGCATGCTACTTCTACGGTTTCGTGTGATGATCCTTCCTTTCTGCATCTCTTTGAGGTCTTCTACTAAATCTTGCGCGGATATGCTTTGGCACTGCACCAAAACAAATCAAAATTACATTTTATCATTTCCTTCAAAATTGGTACTGCCATACCTGAAATATGTGCATTTCTGGTGGGTGCTGTGGGTTGGAGTTGGTCACGATAAAGACCAATATGTTATTGTACATCTCCATCGGGTCCTGGCTAGTGAACGAAGTGGGTTCCACTATGGACTTACCAGGAAACCTCTCCATGATACCCTAAAACAAAATTGTGTCATTTTTTCTTGGGAGCTCTGTATTACCGACACTTACGCCTGTTTCATAATCCATGATCAACACCCAAGAACGATCCAAACACAACTGCATCTTTTGGGACCAGATCCCGTTGGTTTTTTCGAGTTGCAAAAGACGACGCATACCATCTGCAGGGTAGGTGATGCCTGTTTCCTTGTTGACGGTAAACGTAGCCAAATGCTCCATCAAATACGTGGACTTATCCATATCGTCGTTGTTTCTATCGTCTCCTCGGCCCATATCCCGCTCGTCACCCGAGTAACCATTCGAATGGTACGCCATTTTAAGTGGGGCCCAATTAAGTAATTAGGTAACTAAATACCTGAATACCTGGAAATCTAAAACATCACTAATAATAATTAGAACATCGATAAAGTATCATGTCAAGTATTATCACATTCATGTTTTTATCACAATTATCTTATCACTTAATAGCTTATTTGGAGGTTTTTTTCACAGTATCTGATCAAAGATAAGCGTTACATTATTGGAATTATCATACGTAGAAATAACAATTCAATAAACAACTAAACTAAACTAGAATAGATGTGAAGTAGATTTGCAGTACAGTATCATTCGAGGTCATACCACGGCAAATTAATTCCTATGGGTACCCACATTGTCCCAGTATGCGCAAAATTTAAATATCAATAGAAACCGATCGGTAAATACTTCAGCGCATTAATCTCAAGTGAATACAATTGATATCAGATTTCCATGAAATTTGAACTCAACAATTACGTGTCGATTAGAAACCGCGGATGCAAGAAGCGAACGCAAATCGAACGCGAATGGAAACATGTCATTTTCATTTCTCGTCGATCGGCGCGGGCCAGAGTCCGTCCACACACAAGCCACACCTTGCCCACTGATGGAATGTGGTATGTGCGGCATGTCAACAATTCGATTCTCTCTTTCTCTCTTCGTAGGTACACCTGAAGTGCGTACCACGGCGCGGGATACTTGCGCGAAATTTAATTCAACGCATGTGGTATGCCCAAATTGAGCGCATGCGACTTGCAGTCGTATTGGCTGCGACCAACGCTTGCATTTTTCGTGCCTTATCGGTCCCCGGACGACTTCCCACTTAGCCTAACGCGTTGAATATTAATATCGGTAATAAAAATTCTATTGATGCTTGATTTTCACCGGGAATACCTTCAAGAGCATAAATTTGCATTGATTAAATATTTCATCGCCTTGATGACTCATAAATTTATGTTTTGCACCTACATGCTTCTAAGGTTGTCTTAAGTACTAATTGACTTAAGTCTAGTACGGGCCTGACCTGGTTGGAACGGTAAGATGGATAAGCCACCGTGGCTGCCACAATTATCAAATAAACGCTCGCAAGCAGTAAATACCAATTGGGGAAACTAATCGACGTGATTATACTTGATACACCGCGGGAGAGTTGGAAAAACGCAAAAAGAAATCGAGCATGAAGCGATGCAGTAAACGACATGCCACACGCACCTTCTGGAGTTTCGAAGCTTTTTTTTTCTTCCTTTGGATGTGTTGCGATCAGATTGTATCCAAATTTGCCGTCATCGCACACAGGTCACTTCACACGCGTTGGCGGCACACTGATAACACCATCACGATTACAACTGCGCGTATGCTGACGAATTCGTGGTGACTCCGCGGTTGATTCCGCAGGTGTCGACGACGGCAGCGATATCTGAGGTACCTGAGTAGCTTGCTACCGACAGGTAGGCAACTTTCACGCGCATGCGCAAGTGCATTAGTCAGTTATACAATGTCTATTTCATACGGCGTACAAGAATCATTAATATTGTGAGTAAAGCTCTTTAAAGCTCCCAACTAAACTACTTGACTGCCTGTATAATAGTTTAGTTTATACTGATATGAATTAATATTGAGCGGACGCTTAAACTGGCTTTAAATTAATGCTAAGTGAAAAACAATCAAGAATGTTGCGGAAAATATATTGAAAATACAAATATTCATGTTATTTTCGTATTTCAAAGTGTTACTCGCCGCCATTTTGAAATTTTAGTATAAAAGTGCTACAAGTTGAATAATAGCGTTTTTGGTTGAATATTACATAAATTTATGTAGTTGTTGATTACTCTGTAGACGAAAACACTCATTATGCATTCCCCCTCGATAATAGTGCGTATTTAACGCTGTTAATTACAAATATGGAAATATGCACGCATGCATCGAGGATGTACGGCTAATGAATGAGACAGTGGCGTCCATTGGTCGCTCACAACACTCGTTTACGTGCATAATCACAATAAAACGCAAATCGAGCAATATGTAGCTATATACATGTATTTTGTAATGAGTGATCTCATCCGACGCGCGCGATGCACAATCGTAAAATTGTGCGCGAGGAAATTATGACTCATTAAACGCGCGTTAGTCTGCAGAAAACTAACATGTTTTGCAAAAGTTGCATTTGTTACACAACTAGACGATTTGTTATGGTTTGCAATCATTTTTCGCAGTTTATGCGCAAAAATAAATTATTTTATTGTAGAAATCGTACCGCTAGCGACCTCTCGGGACTTTTTAGAGAACTAAAATAGAATGTTTTGTTTGTGTAGTAAAAAATATTGATAAGAATATGCAGATAAATGTCACATGTATATTGATTCTTTTGTTTTCGTTCATGGACCTCACTAGTATTATTCACAAGCAAATGTTATCTTAAAAATAACATAATACAACATATTAAATATTTATTTTAATATCCTGGCTGATGATATTACAGCTTTTATTTGTTTTATTAACAAAATCATGAGTACATATACTTATCATCATTTTTATTATTAATCTTGACATTTATGGATAATTTTGATTATTTTAACGTAATTTATGCTTAAAATGCATCGATTTCTACATTTTTATAATGAAATATCAATTTCTGAGCCGCTAGAGTTAATAATTATTATTAATCAAGTTTGTAGTTGGATTTACTTCAACCTGGCATAATTTAAATAATTATCTATTTACTTTGTGCGATTGCTACTAAACAGCCCATATACTGCCATCTATATAAACTCAACAAACATATGGAACATATCTCTGTTTATTCCACTCGCGATTCATGTCTCTATCGCCTAGAAACTGCGAGAAACTTTCTCTGCGTGTTTCGTGCTGCCCTCCATTCTACATCCGCGCAATATACAATCATCTGTTTGGCGTGCACGACACACAGCGCACGTCGTCCACTATTCACTTGTGTTTTGCATTAGCAGCTTGCTGATACATGATGGCCACTAATATTATTGTTAGTAAACGAAAGAAACGCACGTGTGTGGAAAACGTGCGTGCAATACCAGCCTAGGTGTCAATGATAATCTTGTCAGTGATTAGCAGTGCTTTTTGATCAACAAAACGGTAAAGAGATTTGTTTATATTTGTTATTACCCATCCACTGCGTTTAGAAATCGCCAATTTCAACAATGTCGAACAATATAAACAACACGCATGCTGAAACATTAGCAAATGCGAATGATAAACATGATGAAGATAGTGATACTGATGGTGAACAATGGGAACAGTTTGCTAATTGGATTCACTGTATTTGTGTAGTTACTTTTGATTTGGAGCTTGGGCAAGCTCTCGAGGTGAGAGAACATGGATAATATTATAATCTTTCATGTTTTATGTTTTAATCATTAATTTTAGAGTGTATATCCACCTACAGTGACATTGACCAAACAGGAAACATCCAATATTTGTTATCTAGCCTTCCCAGACTCTAACAGTGGCTGTATGGGTGATACAGAGTTTACAATCAGGCTGCAGTGTTGTCAAAGTAAAAGAACACTTCGTAATGAACACAGTGATTATAATTCCAAGTGTCCTGGCATGCTACAAGTCAATTCAGCTTTCTACTGGGGTTTTGTTTATTTCAGACAAGTTAAAGATATTAGTTTACCAAGGGGGTATTTTCAAAAAGTAATTTTTACACTTAAATTGATTCTTTTTAAAAAAATTAAATAATATTTAATTTCAGAGTGTTGTGATACTATCAAAACTTCCCTTTAATAATTTATTCACTAAAATAATATCCCTGATAGCTCCAGAGTATTTTGACAATGGGAATTTGAGTCTGGAAGCTGCTTGTTTAAACATTGATCAGTGGCCTGTACCAACACCTGGTGTGACTCTTAATTTGCCACTGCTTGGATCAGTTTTTCAAGTAAATATTCAATTAATTTACTTGTTTTCTATAAATTTATAATTTATTACTTTAGACTTATATTCCTCATCAAAGTTCATCATCTTCTTTATTATTACAACTTGCTGGGGTAAATGAAGTCACAACAAGCCCTGAAAATTCCATACAAACATCAGTGGAAGATTTAAATCTTTTTGAAATATTTCAACCAATTGTATCACATATTGACATGCTCTGGGAGTTGGTGATTACAGCTGAACCTTTGATTGTGATGGCATCTTCACCTACTCATTGTTCAGCAATGGTTTTAGCTTTGACAAGGTAAAAAAAAGATTTTAAACGTTTAAATCTACATTTTAAAATTTTAGAATGATTTCGCCATTGAAATTCTGCGCGGATCATCGTCCGTATTTTACAATCCACGACAGTGAATTCAAACAATTCACCAGTAAACTCCAAGGACCACCACCGGTGATACTGGGTGTTACAAATCCGTTTTTTGCGAAAACACTTCATCATTGGCCGCATACAATACGTCTTGGTGATGATTACGGAAAATATTCTAAGTATAAGTTGAAAAAGTCCGGTAATACTAAGATATTTGACCCTACGCCTGGGGTTTATACCAGTTACAAGCCCTTTTTGCAAAAGGATAAGGCAATTATTAAGAATCTTGTCGCTGGGATAAACCTCAAACGTCCATCGGAAGTACAAACGGCTTTGCTGCGCAAACATTTGTTGGAATTGACGCATAGTTTCATGATTCCACTGGAGAGATACATGGCTAGTTTAATGCCACTCTTGAAGAATATTTCTCCTTTCAAGGTTTGTGCGCATTTATATTTAAAAATCCGGGTAATTAGGATTTAATATTAATTTCTGGGATGAAATAATTACAGGCAGCACCAATGCCGTTGCCATTCAATCCTGACCAGTTTTTCGCGATGCTGGAAACGGCAGGACCTCAACTCACTTCGGGGATTAAAGGTGATTGGATTGGTTTGTATCGGAGGTTCTTCAAATCGCCGAATTTCAGCGCGTGGTTTAATATACGGTATACTGAACTGACGATGAAGTTGCAAGCGTTGCAATTGGAAGCTTTATGTGAGGCAGTAAGTAAAAAATGTAATTTTTAGGTTATTTTTTGTTGTTACATGTTTTTTATTGTTTAGGATTTAAAAAGTTGGGTCCATGATAAAGCAGAAGTGGAAGTGGTGGATATGGTGCTCAAAATAAAGAATAAAATCACTAAATGTGAGCAGCACGCTGTAGGTATGAACGGCACCGTCCGCAGGCAATTGGAACAGAAATTACAAGATATTATCTGTTCCCTGCCTGATGATCTACGAAATATTCTGCAAAGATGATAATTAACTAGGTAATAACTCAATTGACATCATGATCATGCAGATCCAGTTTTAGTAATAATTCAGTAGGTTTTATGAGATTAATTACATGACAGCAATATCGGTTGATTGTTTACATTCAAATACGTATTCATTTGAACAAACGAACAAAGCAGGGATATTTGGAGGCTTGTGCTCTGGATGTGTGTTAGCATAAATGTGCATCATTTAAGTGTATATATGTAAAAGTTGTCAAACTATTGTAACTAGATTTAAGAGAGTTTAAATAGTGCCAAACGAAAATCGGCATTACTGCCACACAACTCCATCCTATGACTAGAATAATAATTATGTAAAACATGTGAAACACATGTGAAGATGTGTAACAAAAAGGCCTACTTTCGATATTCTAAATAAGATTCGTGTGAGATTGTTGGCCGTGTATATATCATGTTACTGGCATCTGCTGTGCATCACTCTTGACACTAATAATTTGGGAGACATTTGTCTGATTATCGTCTCTACTTTCATTTAATTTTAAACACTTGATTTAGTTTGAATTTAGTGTAAGATGATTTATTTTAATATTAGATATGGAAATAAACATATTTTTATACAAAATAGGCGTAAAATATTTGAAAAAATCAAAATTATATCAAAAAATGGTAAAACTATACAAATTACAGGTTTATATCAAGAATTTCAGTGGATTTGCTATATAATATGATTATTTGTTTTTCTTTTGTGCTTTTTCTCAAAAATTTCTTATAAATTTACATTATTTCATGCATTTATGGACCTAATGTACTTAAAACTCATGAATTTCGCAAAATTTGCTTTGTTTTTTGGTTCTTTTTCAGTAGTAACTTCAATAATGATTGGTACACGACTTCTCCCACCATTGCAGCTTGACCTACCTGTTTTATCAAGTCGTGGGAGTAGGCGCCAAAGCGCCGCGCGCGCTCGGCTCGCAGTTGTCGGGGGGAGCGCAGCGCTGTAGCATTGCGAGCCCAGCCGCTGTTATGATCCGAAATTAAGAAATGATCAATACCGCCGTCGCTCTAATTAAATAGCGCGCTCCGCATTCGGCGGAAACAAATGCGCCAAGCAGCCGCCAAAAATACGCACGTACGATGCGCATCAGGCACCTGCTCTTGGGCACAACGACGCTGCTCGAAATCTATCGTGAGTACATTGAATAAAATAACTGGAACAGCTCTCATTGTCCCAATCGGACGAAACGTCAACTCGGTCAGCGCACGCGACTAAAACTTGTTTTATTTCTTTATTATGCAGGTGTCCACAGTCATTGCATCGATATACATTCCCGAATTGTCTCGCAAGGACTGCATTACGTCCCTGGCGGGACAAATCCTTGCACGCTCTGCATTTGTGATAAGGGTGGTCCAAAATGGTGCAAGTCTGTGTTGTGCTCACCACCCCAAGTAAGACAAACGCATTTATTTGTTTTATGTAATTTAATTTGTGTTTTTTTTGTGTAGAATTGCAAATCGTTTCAAGTTGGGAGTTCTTGCTGTGAATTCAAGTGTTTAGACGATATCCTTTCGTCGCACGACAATTACAAAGACACTTATGATGTTGCGCTGCGTTTCATAGCCACCACCGTCACCGCTGTTCTGTCAATATCCCTCTTGTTCTTTTTATACAATCGCCTTAAGAGGAACAAATCACTCCAGCATCATAATCATCAGCATGAGGAGCAAAGAAATCTCAGTAATGTGGGGTATATTGCTGGGAACTTTGGCTACAATCAACATAACATGGGGTAAGAAATTTTGTACCTTAAACTTTTATTTTTCAATATTAATATAAAAAAAAACATTTTAGGTATTTGGGTTCGGGTAATAACGAAATAGAAATACGATATGAAGAGACCAGTACCAATTTTTCGCTCTGGAAACCCCCAGGGAATTATTTCCCGCCTGGTGAAGCGCCTCCACCATACGAGGAGGCGATGCGCGGTGTTCAGCATGACCTTACTCACAATATCCACAATGCAACCACGCACAATACCTAATCAACTCCATTACCTCCTCATACCCGCAAGAAATCACGCCTGCGTACATACAATGCCGACATGAAGACACTCCTTCCTCAACGGGCACCTCAACTGCAATGCCCATGCAAATTCCAACGGTAGCAAACACCAGCACGGCTGAAATCCCAAATATCTCCAGCAACACGCATCAGTACGTGAATGTACGTGTGCAGGTCCAACATAATGATCATAAAAAACACGAACGCGCTAACAACCAACAACACCAACATCATCCGCCGCCACATCCACACCCACATAAGTCCGAAGCATCATATGAGAATGTAACAGCGCTTAAGGGTAATGGTAGTACATCAGGCGTAGCGCACGATCGCCCAACAAGCTCAGGTTTGACGAAATCCGCTTATCATAAAAGCCGAAGTCGGTCCCAGGTGATCCTTGCGGATAATGCGAAAGTAGCTCATAGCAACTCATCGGCGAGTTCGTCCACCATGCCGGACACCTACGAATTGGTCCCGCACGTGCCAACTCTGCTCGGCGGCTCGCAGGCTGCGTCACCGTACAGTCGCTACATGAACGACGCGTACAATAAAATCAAACTACACGATCAATACGCTTCTCGGTCGGACCCGAAGAAGAGCATGCATCGCACGCTGCCAAAAAACCTGCGCGAGTTGTTATCAAATCCGGACGGGTTTAAGATCGGCACCACCTTGAGCAGTCACCAGTTGCATCAGGCTGAACGTGTGTTGATGACTGAAGCGCCTAAAGTCACGTTCAGCTCAACTCCGAAAATAGAGAAAGTAAAACCGCCACCGCCATTGTCTCAACAGCAACAACCCATTGTGGTGCCTGTTATTGAGGTGCCCAAATCAATTGAGAAAGCGAAAGATGTTCCTGTGAAGAGTTTGCTTACTTACCAGAGTTTATCACAGGATGAAGAGGATTACAGGTAGCATAATAGTGTGTATAATAAATATGATGATTATTTATTGTATTGTTTAAGGAGTGAGTGTGAAAATTGTAAAACAGCGAATGTTTCCGGCGCGGATGATGATGGCGAGGCGATGAATGAAACAATGTCGCTGCAGCGACGTCCACTCTCCGAATCCGGTTATGAATTGTCTTATCGCACGTCTTTAACGTTACCAACACATTCCAGAAAACAAAGGTTTGTACCATTTAATTTGCTATTTGTATCTTCTACTTGTAATTGAATAATATTTGTAGAACTTATCCATGCGCGTCGAATACCAGAGAAAAATGGTTCACATCGATGCAGCAGACAAGCAGCGAGGAGTCGGATTAGCACACGCGCGCGTATATACCAAAACAAAGTACAAAAAAATGTTATGATTTCGTGCCCGAGCGAGCCAAGTGAGTATTTTATCGGACAACTTGACATTCAACTGTTTTGTGATAATTATTTATACGTATATGAATATGAATATGCTTCCACGTGGTATCATCCATAGCCAGTTGATCTATTGACCCGGCGAATCAAATAATTTACGAATATTTTCATTGTGATATTTTACGAATCGGTTTTTTCTATGGACTTTTGTTTCACTTTGCACAATCGCATGGCGGCGATGATAATATTACTATAAAAGTTCGTGGATAGTAAAACAGCAAACGTGTTCAATCGACCTGATTTAGCATGTAATTAAGATTTAAACAAGCAAAGCATTTGTGTAAAATTACATCCTTCGGGATTCGATTGATTGATGTGTTTTGTACGAATGGCGTAGTAGAATGTAAATGTGGTTTTAGTGATATAACATGTGTATGCAAGGTGGAAATAATTTAGTGAACACACGTACGGAAATAAAATCGTTTTATATGAATCCGTTAACGTTTCAATACAATTCCTTAGCGTTAAAATGTACAGAATAGATATAAAAAGTGACATAAATAGAAAAGCCAATGAGCCACGATGCCCATGCGGATTAACTTATAAGTTTTATAAAATTATTTAGGTATTTAAAAGCCCAGCGGGTTTTTCTGGACGATTCCGAGCTCCTTGCAGACGTTTTTCGAAATCGCGGACATTTTGGTGTAGTTGACGAGCGTCTTTCCAGTGGATACTGCTTTGAGGTTCCGAGCGACGCGTTCAGATGCCTGCAGACACCAGGATTCCGTCATCAGTTTCTCATGTTCGGCAGAGGGAATCTTCTCATTCAGGGACTTTGTGCATCTGGATAGGACTGCAGCGCTTGTGGTGAGGTCAATTGCGGCATCAGCGAGTCGGTTGAGAATGAATTGTTCATCGACGATGTTCTTGCCGTATTTAATCAGGACCATCTCGACTGATTGACCAAAAGCATCCACACCCTTGGCAATCATATTGGCTGACTGGGCAAGGTCCTTGTGCACCAAATGATCCATCGCTGGCGGTGTGGCGAGACCAACCGAGCGGACCACTCTCTTGGATGCCTCTTCAAAAATGAGTCCTAGATTCGCCGTGGGATTCCTGAAGGCGTTTTGCAGTTCTTTCAAATGCGCGCCGGCGTATTGAATACCGGTAAGTGCAACAAACAATCGTAAAATGTCGTTGGTGCCTTCAAAGATGCGGAAAATACGCAGATCTCTTAAAATGCGCTCCAGGCCAGTTTCTTTCATGAAACCCATGCCTCCCATGATTTGAATAGCTTCATCGCACACATACCATGCGGCTTCCGAAGCGAAAATCTTTGATACAGCGGCTTCAAGATGGTAATGTTCTGATCCACTGTCCATGTTGCCAGAAATCATGTAAGCCATAGACTCGGTAACATAGTGCAGCGTGGACATTGTGGCGATCTTTTCCTGAATGCTGCCGAAAGTATCAATTTTTTTACCGAATTGAAGACGGTTTGTGGCGAATTCCACGGCTTTGGCTGTACATGTGCGCATTGTACCGGAAAGCGCAGCAGACATACCAAATCGGCCGTTGTTTAAAATGTTCATCGCTACTTTGAAGCCGTTACCCACGCCGCCGAGGACATTTTCAATGGGGATTTTCACATTGTCATAGTATACTTCTGCTGTGTTGGACGCTTTGATGCCCATCTTTTTCTCAGGGGCACCGTTGGTCACACCACCAAAACTGCGCTGGACAATAAACGCGGTGACTTTATCTCTGGTTTCGCCTGTTTTAGGGTCTTTGATCGGAGTTTGGGCGAAAACAGTCATTACTTCAGCAAGTCCTCCGTTACTGATCCAGATTTTCGATCCGTTCAGGATGTAATGCTTGCCGTCATCGGACAAAACAGCGCGGGATCTGATCGAACCAGCATCCGAACCGGAGGAGGGTTCCGTCAGGCAGAAAGCAGCGTAGTGTTTGCCTGTCGACACCATCGGGAGGTACTTCTTCTTTTGTTCGTCTGTGCCGTAGAGCAGGATTCCTTTGAAGCCGATAGATTGATGCGCACCAAGGGTAATACCAACGCCCATGTCATGCATGCCGACGATCTCCACCAGGCGCGAATATTGTGTATTCATCAGTCCAAGACCGCCAAGTTCTTGCGGGACCTGAATACCGAACGCTCCCATATCCCACAGCGCTTCCAGGCATTTATCTTCAACTTTTTCAAGTGCATCATTCTTTGCTGGGTCATTTACTTCCTACAATTGAAAGGTAAGACTAATTATTAAATGAATATTATCCATATCTATGTGAATTGCATTTAAAGAATGCACTATCACAAAATTAGTACAGAAATAGATGCAGGCTATATTTATATAACTTGTTTATAGTTTGGCTAATCACATTTGACCTTTGGTCCAATTAATTTTTGCTTTTGCTTGCATTCCAAAAATAAAATGTTGTTGGTCATAGTATGCAAACAATTTACCTCAAAAAACTTTTGAAATGGGTCAACCAGCATCTGAATGGTTTCCCTGGCTTCTTCATTTAATACATTTGGATAAGGGAAGACTTGGCTACTTTGTACTTGGCCCCTGAACATGTTCATTGTGAATGATAGGTTTTCTCCGGCTGGTTTTGCAGGCTTTTCATTGTTGGTAACTGTTTTAAGGTTCACTGCAGTAGTGCTCAAATATCTAAAAAAAATATATTAAGAAAAACGGTTATTTAAGATATAATTAATTGTTTAATGGTTTACCTTGGCACAACCAATTTGTTCTTGGCCAAATTGGTCAATTGAAGACTTCCTCGCAGCATGATTGTATGGTTTTGGTAATGCCAAGAATTAAAACTTAGGAAACCTACACGTGTTGCGGGTTTGATGATAGTCGCTGCGTGAATGAAACTGAATTTAGCAGGCTATTCCGTTTGCTAACGATGTTTTTAATGACTAGAACGGGCTAGACTGCACTTTGGACTTTGCACAACCAAAAATCAGGTGGCGAGCTAAGTGGGATATGCATAAGTTTATCGCGTGGATTAACTACTCTACGCTGAATTTCAGCTGTTTACAAACAGAAGGAGTGAAAGGGTATTACTCGAATTGTACTTTAGCATTAAACAAAAAATACACTGTTAAAGGCTATTGGAAAGTTGTAAATAAGTAATTCTATGTACATGTCAGAAAATATGCCTGCATACGTGTGCGCGCGTATGTTTAGCGTGTATGTATAGTGGTCATACATATGCTGCGCTAGCAATACATACGCAGCTAGCCCCACGTGATTTAGTGCGATAAATCAACAATGACACACAGAAATGTCTGAACTGTTCAAAGGTGGGGTGGAAAACAATTTGTAGTCGCAAAAATTGATCTATTTCTGTTAATTACAGGTATTAATTCAATTTGGTTTCGATTATTCGACCATCGGGGCTTTCTCAACGGTGAAATACAGTATCTACTCCGCGAGTTAGAAGTGAGTAGGGTTATATATTCACTAATATCACTCACTTTTTAAGTATTTCTTCAGTTTATTTAATTATAAATTGTTTTTTTTAGCAAAAACGAAGTGATAAAGAGGTACAGGAACTCTTCACAATCTTAGAAAACATCACAAACATCAGAGATACACAAATTAATCATGCTAAACAACTGATTGACTCACTGTATCCACCAGCACGAGTTGACTTGGGGCAAGCTCTGCAAACTGCAAAAGCCATTGAGGATATTGAAGCTAAGTACAAAGAAAATACTGCATTGGTTGATAGCAGACAAAAACGTCAATTGGAATGGGAGCAGTTTATTGAAGGAATCAGTGATAATTGCCTACAAATTGACAAGAAATTTGAGCTGGAGGAAGAGAAACTGAAAGATTTCTACAAAGATCTACAACAAAAGTTACAACTGGATAAATAAAACTCCAAGATGATTGCAGGACCAATCACTGATGCTCAGATTTTGTATAAACCATCAAAAGACCTGTTGAAATTTATAAGAACACTAAAAGTTGATGATGATAGTATCCCAAATGGTGTAAGTAATATTGTCACAACAAAAAGTAAAAAGAAAAGTGATGTAGAAGATATTAAAGTAAGAAAAGGGTATTCAGATTACCCTTCTGTACTTACATCTAGTGACTTAGATTACTTGAATAGTTTACAAGCAAATCTAGATGATGATGTGGACTTTGAAAAAGAGCCTGCTGAATGTACAGAGAGAAAACCAGGTGATAAGTTACTTAATTTTGAAGATCTTACCTGGTTACATAAATATATAGAAGAACAAAATAAAGAGCGTGACGAAAAGGACCGCGTGTATTTTCACAAGCTGTTCCAAGGTACTGAGATAATTCTACCAAAAAATGAAGAGATAGAGAGGAGCGAAGAACTGGAGGCACGATGTGTGAAATTAAGGAATCAACAAAGTAACAGAGAGTATAAAATGATGACTAAAAACGTTGATAACACGCGGAAACATTTACCTGAAGATACCATTTCATATCAAAGTAAGATTTTTAAGCATATTATGTATAAAATATTTATTTATTTCTTTGTTTTATATCTTTGCAGTGAAAGAAATCAACGCTCAACTGATAGCGGTATTTCAGTTTGTGGTTTCTGTGCTGACTGGTTTCTTGTTTGGTTTCCTGGGGATCGAACTCATGATCGGATCTCAGGACTTTGGATTTCGACTATTGCTAGGAATAATCGGCGGGTTGATTGTTGCGCTTGCTGAGTTGTATTTTCTTGCAAAGAAGCTTAACGAAAACGTGGACGAGTTGTATAGTTCCACGGCTATAACCAGCAATCATAACAATTCAAAATTCAAGCGTGAATGAAAACAATTGCTATTTTTGTTTATTTTAGTAGTGTAGCAACATTTGCAACTATCAACAATGTTATTGCATAGTTTATTTGAGAGATAGGGGTTAAGGTGCCTATATTTTATGTATGTTTCACTACACAAATTATCTTACAAGTAGGCGCCATTAAAGAGATTGTGCAATTTTCCAGTGTATTTGTATTCTTGAATTAAAATAATCGATCTTTGATTAAGTATTATTGTCATATTGTCAATCAATAGTCCTTATACAACACATGCACCCTTTCTAACTCTTAAATTTATCGGAAATACACTAAAATACACTTTAAAAACAGCAATTCTAAAAGTGAACATGGAGAACACCCTGTAATTCCTGTACCAATGGAGAAATTGATGCTATCTTATTACCATATGATAGTTAATGAATCCCTCTAAAATATGACTATCTTCCCAACCCTTTTAACCCTTTAGAACTACCTTAAAAGGACCTTTAAAATGATGTTTTTCTGAACTTTTTAATAGTGAGCGTGGAAAACACCCTGTAACTTCTATACCAATAAAGCAATTTAGTTTATCTTACAGTCAGATGATAGCTAAGAAGTCCCTCTATAATATGCAAAAAAGTTACTAAAATAATCGATCTAGAATTAAATTATCTATCAGGTTTCCGATTTAAAATTTAATAGAAATTAATAGTTCCATGCATAGTACAAGTACAATTCTATTCATGTTCTGCACTTCCACATTGAAAGTGTGTTTACAAACAAACAGGTTTCAGGGCATTTCATTTTGAGTTGTGCATGTACACTTACTGCTAAACTGTATTTCTAATCTCTACATGTGATATTAAAAAGGGAAATGTGAATATGAATACGATTTGCGTTCTCTTGTGTGGGCGGGCGTCTTGTCATGTTTATATTCAGTATTCAGTTGATGGCGAAGAAATGCACATTGACTACTTTTCGAACATCGTTTGTTTGACCGACCGAACCGTTGTTGTTCATACCTGTTGAGACTTCTTAAAGCTTTTTTTATAATTTTTATGTCACTTTTGTTATGTAATGTTCACAACATAAAGTACAGTAAAATAATTTCCAAACTCTATGTACAAGTGTACATATTAAAATATTCATATATCAATTGTAGCATTTGTTATACCTTCTATCTGGCAAATTCCCTTCCTGTAACGTATAACGCCAAACTTTTAATGTGTGTTTCAAATTCTTTGAATGTGCTAAACAAAACATGTTGTCGCCAGGTGGCGCGACCTGCACCGTTTTCTCACGTTGCGCTTGAGATAAGTAGGCAGGTAACGCAGGCGAGCAGTCGCTCCCGGCACACGCATTGGGCCGCATGCATTATGTGCTTTACACGCGACCTAAGTAATACGTTAAGTCGTGCAGTGCTGTAAAATAATTGCTTAAGTTTGTTACTGGACATGAGTGAGGCAACGAGTTGTGTGATGCACCATCGACTGGTAAGTTTATAATTAAATTATTCTTGTTATAAAAATATATGTGTAGAGCATGGTTGGTCTTGTTTTCTTCTTGGCGTGTTATCAGTGTTGTGGATAAACAACTTGTTTTTATCGCGTCCTCTCGCTCTTGTCCCGTGAATTTGTTGAGTTCACAGCGCGTGTTAGTATGCGTTAAGAATAAAATTGTTTCTTACATCACTGAGGATTTTTAGTTTATATACTGCTATATATAATGTTTCTATTAATAATATGGATTAAAAATTTCTAAAAATTTGCCCATTTCTTCTTATGAAAAAATGCTACATTATGCTACAATTAGTTCGGAATAATTTCCCCAGATGCAGAATTTAATTTTGTATCTCCCTGTATTGAAATTTATTGCAAGAAAATTCCGTAACGCGAGTTATAATGAAAGTTGTGTATATACGCACTGGTACTCGTTGCGCTTGGAATTGTAGTTTTTTTGGTATGACACGCGATCGCGGTGTCACACTAAGTTTGGAATAATTTTCCTAGATGCAGAATTTAATTTTGTATCTCCTTGTATCGAAATTTATTGCAAGAAAATTCCGTAATGCGAGTTATAATGAAAGTTGTGTGTATTCGCACTGGTACTCGTTGCGCTTGGAATTGTAGTTTTTTAGATATAACACGCGATCACGGCTTCACAGTAAACTTGGAATAATTTTCCCAGATGCAGAATTTAATTTTGTATCTCTCTGTATAGAAATTTATTGCAAGAAAATTCCGTAACGCGAGTTATAATGAAAGTTGTGTATATACGCACTGGTGCTCGTTGCGCTTCGAATTGTAGGTTTTTTGATATAACTCGCAATCGCGGTGTCACAATAAGTTTGAAATAATTTTCCCAGATGCAGAGTTTAATTCTGTATCTCCCTGCTTTTAACTGTTTTTCACACTCACACATACACACACGCATGCACGTAATGAAGAGCAGCCCGTTATTGCGTATGTATGTAAACGAATCAACTTACTCGTAGCATTACCTGATACGTTTATTGATTATTGTACGAAAAAATTAAATGAATCATTTATTAAATACTCATCAACTAATACTAATCAACCTTGTTGCATATTTGATAAATGTGTTTTGAAGTTGATAAATATTTTCAAAGGTTAGATGGCGCTACGATGTACGGTTTTGCATTAAATATTGCTTGTTGGTGGTAGTGAGTGCACACCGTGTCCGTGTGGATCACGCGATTTCGCGCAAGAGATAAGTTTGTTTACCTGCAGGTATCGAATCTTTATTTCGGTGAATCAAAACACACCGTTGCTGTTTAGTATATTAGTATCGTAAATTTAAGTAAATATTCATCAATTCTTTCATGAATATAACTCACAATTTTATATTAATTCTAATACGTTTTTATTATCAGCAGATGATTACGGACTATTGTGTTACCTGGTAAACGAGAAACGATGCATGTTCAAATTAAATATCACTTAAATATTTAATGTAAAATCTGGCAATCTGTCAGCATTTATAGATGGCAATAGCATAGACTAAAAATTGTAAAATAAACTTGTATTGTTTATTTCTATATTTATCAGCAAGCGTTAACATTCGACACAAGAATTGTGTTTGTTTGAACACAATATACACTTTCTTATCGTGTGTCGTCGTTGCCAGCACCTCACGCCGCATGTTGCTGCATCTTAGTTTAGTTTAGATCACCGGTAATGTACCTATTGCGAATTCGCGTACAAGGTCGCGTGCCTTCGACGCGCCGTCTTTGCGCACCTCTTGCTTTCTTATCATATACTATCCCGACGTTGTTTACGCAGTTTCGGCATGCACTATCAGTGGATTGCACGCAGTTTCGTGCCGGTCGCTAGTTAATCCAGCTGTGTTTTGAGAGACTTGTATCGTTTATTCGTGTTATACTCGAAGATCAATCGACTATTTATTTGTACTTTGGGACTATAGTAATTTGTTTAATGTTAGGAAATGCCGGTTTATGATCGTGTGTGTTATGTATATTACAAGTCATGTGATACTGGATTTGATAACATTCTTCACTCGGCGTTGTGTTTGATGTCGGTTACTAAATTATGTATCGCCCCCATGTTGATTCTCATCATTAAGAAAGATCCATGCGGCTCGTGTAAGTATATTGTTTATTTGCACATATGGTTTATTTTGTGTTGATTGTTAATTATAACATAATTCAATTGTATGAAATATTTATGTTTTAATTTATGTTTTCGTTTAGTTACAGCACTCGTTGTGCCTGGCAGTCCGATAAGCTGTACACTGGTAAGTTTATAATTCAATTATATTTTTCGGTCAAATTTTCATTTGCTGTTTATAACAAGTTTTCTATTTATCATGTACTACCTACCTGTGACTCAAATAAGACGACTGGAACGGTCGGACATAATTAGGAGATATTCGCAATTCTATCTGATAGAGAATAGTCCGTAGATTAAGATGCTGCGATCAGATCTTATTTATCTCTTTTAGTTTGCGAGATATTCGCGATTGAATAAAATGGGCAAAAATTGATAAATGTCACTTTTTAGCACTTTTAGTCGCGTTTTTCGACCTTTTACTGTTGGAAATATAATTATTTTATATTTGTATCTGATAGACAATTTTCCAATCCTTCATAATCAACAATTCGTGGGTTGTTATCTCGTTTAGTTTAAGAGATATTAATTATCAAAAATCGTCGAAAAAAAGTATCAAGCACCCCCCCTTGGCAATTTTTTTCTTAAGACTTAAAATTTTGTGTTTCATATTTCCCTTTTAAAGATCCTATCTGATAGAAAATAGTCCGTAGATTAAGATGCTGCGATCAGATCTTATTTATCTCTTTTAGTTTGCGAGATATTCGCGATTGAATAAAATGGCAAAAATTGATAAATGTCACTTTTTAGCACTTTTAGTCGCGTTTTTCGACCTTTTACTGTTGGATATATAATTATTTTATATTTGTATCTGATAGACAATTTTCCAATCTTTCATAATCAACAATTCGTGGGTTGTTATCTCGTTTAGTTTAAGAGATATTAATTATCAAAAATCGTCGAAAAAAAGTATCAAGCACCCCCCCTTGGCAATTTTTTTCTTAAGACTTAAAATTTTGTCTTTCATATTTCCCTTTTAAATATCCTATCTGATAGAAAATAGTCCGTAGATTAAGATGCTGCGATCAGATCTTATTTATCTCTTTTAGTTTGCGAGATATTCGCGATTGAATAAAATGGGCAAAAATTGATAAATGTCACTTTTTAGCACTTTTAGTCGCGTTTTTCGACCTTTTACTGTAGAAAATATAATTATTTTATATTTTTATCTGATAGACAATTTTCCAATCTTTCATAATCAACAATTCGTGGGTTGCTATCTCGTTTAGTTTAAGAGATATTAATTATCAAAAATCGTCGAAAAAAAGTATCAAGCACCCCCCCTTGGCAATTTTTTCTTAAGAATTAAAATTTCATCTCTGTTTTAATTGATGTTTTTCAATTATATTTTTCTCCCTGTATTGAAATTGTAGTTTTTTTAATATAACACGCGAACGCGGTGTCACACTAAGTTTGCAATCATTTTCCCAGATGCAGAATTTAATTTTGTATCTCTCTGTATAGAAATTTATTGCAAGAAAATTCCGTATCGCGAGTTATAATGAAAGTTGTGTATATACGCACTGGTACTCGTTGCGCTTGGAATTGTAGGTTTTTTGATATAACTCGCGATCGCGGTGTCACAATAAATTTGGAATAATTTTCCCAGATGCAGAATTTAATTTTGTATCTCCGTGTATTGAAATTTATTGCAAGAAAATTCCGTAACGCGAGTTATAATGAAATTTGTGTGTATACTCACTGGTGCTCGTTGCGCTTGGAATTGTAGTTTTACTGATATAACTCTCGACCGCGGTGTCACACTAAGTTTGGAATAATTTTTCCAGATGCAGAATTTAATTTTGTATCTCCGTGTATTGAAATTTATTGCAAGAACATTCCGTAATGCGAGTTATAATGAAAGTTATGTGTATACGCACTGGTACTCGCTGCGCTTGGAATTGTCGTTTTACTGATATAACTCGCGATCGCAATGTCACACTAAGTTTGGAATAATTTTCCTAGATGCAGAATTTAATTTTGTATCTCCCTGTATTGAAAGTTATTGCATGAAAATTCCGTAACGCGAGTTATAATGAAAGTTGTGTGTATAGGCACTGGTACTCGTTGCGCTTGGAATTGTAGTTTTACTGATCTAACTCGCGACCGCGGTGTCACACTAAGTTTGAAATAATTTTCCCAGATTCAGAATTTAATTTTGTATCTCCCTGTATTGAAATTTATTGCATGAACATTCCGTAATGCGAGTTATAATGAAAGTTATGTGTATACGCACTGGTACTCGTTGCGCTTGGAATTGTATGAAAGTTGTGTGTATAGGCAGTGGTACTCGATGCGCTTGGAATTGTAGTTTAATTGATAGAACACGCGATTGTGGTGTCACAGTAAGTTTGGAATAATTTTCCCAGATGCAGAATTTAATTTTGTATCTCCGTGTATTGAAATTTATTGCAAGCAAATTCCGTAATGCGAGTTATATTGAAAGTTGTGTGTATACGCACTGGCACTCTTTGCGCTTGGAATTGTAGTTTTACTGATATAACTCGCGATCGCAGTGTCACAATAAGTTTGGAATAATTTTCCCTGATGAGAATTTAATTCTGTTTCTCTCTGTATTGAAACTTATTGCGAGATTTATATATACTAATATTTATAGTTGTACATACTTATGCAAGTTGTTTAAACTTATGTTTTTTTACAGTATTCGCTGTACTATGGAGTCCGATGAATTCTGCATTAACATTTACATAAACGTTAACGGTACCCTTCTACGGTGCCTTGAATGGGAGTCACTTCTACCGCTATCTTCGTCCGTTGCTCTAAATGGGAGTCTTTATGGATCCTGTAAGAATAATTAATTTAATTTATGTATATGTATATTTCATTTACATAAATATTTTCCAGTTGTTGGATGAAGCATTGGCAATCCTGAGATGGCCTAGTTTATCAATGGGGTAGAGTGCGTATTGAGGATGAAGTTTTGATTACTGAAGATGGATGTGTCAACTAGACTAAAATACCCAGAACGTATGTATTTTGGCAATTTATAATATTTTATATGTTACTATTTTGTTATTCATTCTGATTTATAGAGTCCGAGAAATTGAAGATTCGATTGCCGGTGTTGATGATTCCAAATACGATTGAATGAATTTACAACAATTCGAAGCTGTTATTGATTTCATTTTTGTTTATTTTGTTAATAGTTATAAAAAGAGCATTATATAATGGTATAATATTATCCTGTTTTTATGCTTGTATTTTAAAAAATGCTGTATATATTGAGAAACTGAGTTTGTGATTCTACATGTTTGAATAAAATTGTTGTTTTATATTTTTAACTATAAATTTTTATTATTTAATTTCTCCCAAACCGAGAACATAGCTCGCAACATCGTTACTCCTTTAATTAATCCATAAATTCCTTAAACTTAAATGGTAATGTATCAATATTAATTTAAAAACGGTATCACTAGTGTCATCTATCCACGAGTAACAAAACTACGCCGCTATTCAAGAGATTTAGCCTACTGCACTTTCTGCGATCCTAATATTCAAAAGATTTTTGTGTATAATTTCACTGGAATTTCTCGACAAAATTTTTTGTGCCATTTTTTGTTGTTTTTCAATAAGGATGCCATCTTGTCCAGAATTCTTCAAGGATCAAGAATGTGTAGTTCTTTTTTTTCTAGCCCTTCTAGTTGTCGAGATAATTACCATTTAATCTTCATAAATTAGACTATTCCCACGGGATACACGTATTTTATTATAATTGCAAATAGGGCCTAAACGGTTAATGCTAGCAAAAAACTTTACTAAAATAATCGATGTAGAATTAAATTATATATCAGCAGCCTCAAACAGAATTTCAAAATTCCAACTTTTAATTTTCAACATAAAAAAGAGAAATCTTTTGCCTTTTTTATAACAAAAACTTTTCTTTAAAAATTTTTTGTGCCCATTTCTTCATTTTGAGAAAAATATGCCATCTTGTCTAGAATTCTTCAAGGATCAAGAATATGTAGTTATTTTTATTCTAACCCTTTTAGTTGTCGAGATAGCCTAATTTATGAAGATTGAATGGTAATTATCTCGGCAACTAAAAGGGCTAGAATAAAAATAATTACATATTCTTGATCCTTGAAGAATTCTGGACAAGATGGCATCATTATTGAAAAACCACAAAAATGGCACAAAAAATTTTTAAAGAAAAGATTTTGTTATAAAAAAGTCAAAAGATTTCTCTTTTTTATGTTGAAAATTAAAAGTTGGAATTTTTAAATTCTGTTATCGGATTATGATTGATAATTTAATTCTACATCGATTATTTTAGTAACTTTTTTGGTTTATGCTAACCGTTTAAGCCCTATTTGCAATTTTAATGAAAACAACATTCGACATAAAAAAGAAAAATGTTTTGCCTTTTTTATGACGAAATCTTTTTTCAGCAAATTCAGGTTCTTTAATAATTGAAATTTTTAACTTCTGCTTTCGGATTCTGAAAGTAGATTAAATTCAGAATCGGAAACTAGTAACACACTTATAGATTAAGGCCCTATTGGCATGCCTAAACAGTCAATGTTAAGAAAACAATTACATATATAGTCGATATAGAAGTTTTTCAAAATTCGAAAACAGAATTCAAAAATTCCAATTATACAGAAGCTGCACTTGCTGATAAATGAATTTTAAACATTAATTTTACCCGCCATTAGTTACCGCCAAAACTGTATCAGCCTCCTCACACTTTCTGCGATCCTAATACCAAAACCTGAGTTTCGACTGTTTCGAGTCCAAATTTTGTGCCATTTTGCCTCCCAAAGTCGACAAAATAAAGATTGAATATTAGGATCGCAGAAAGTTGAGGAGGCTGAGAAAGTTTTCGCGGTAACTAGTAATGTGCTGCCTCTAGTGGCGACGGACCGAAGCTCAAAATTTTCGGTTGTTGTAGTTTCTAATTGATAGATGGCACTAGCATGCACTTTTCAAAATAAATGTTTTAAGGGATCGTTAAATATGTGGTCGGGTAGAAATAACAGAAATAATTTTAATTAGAAAAACTTAAAAACATTCTTTATTAAAGAAAACACACAAACATACATTTTGGGAGTCAATTTGTGTAATAATCAAAAAAGTTATTTAAGATAATGAAATTTAATAATAACAATCTGATGCAAGAATGGTCCTTCTACGATGTCAGACTCAGGTGCAAAATCCCTAAAACCAGCAAAAATTAGTCATTTGAACATAAAAATACAATTTTGAGGGTCAATTTTAAGATAATCACTAAAGTTATTTTGGAAAATGATAAAGGAATTAATTACTTACAATCTGATGCAAGAATGGTCCATCTACGATGTCGGACTCAGGCGCAAAATCCCTAAAAGCATAAAAAATTAGTCATTTGAACATAAAAATGCAATTTTCGAGGTCAATTTGTGACATAATCACAAAAGTTATTTAGGAATATGATAGAGAAATTAATTACTTACAATCTGATGCAAGAATGGTCCTTCTATGATGTCGGACTCAGGTGCAAGATCCCTAAAACCATCAAAAATTAGTCAATTGAACATAAAAATGCAATTTTGGGGTCAATTTGTGACATAATCACAAAAGTTATTTAGGAATATGATAGAGAAATTAATTACTTACAATCTGATGCAAGAATGGTCCTTCTACGATGTCAGACTCAGGTGCAAAATCCCTAAAACCATCAAAAATTAGTCATTTGAACATAAAAGACAATTTTGGAGATCAATTTGTGACATAATCACAAAAGTTATTTAGGAATATGATAGAGAAATTAATTACTTACAATCTGATGTAAGAATGGTCCTTCTACGATGTCAGACTCAGGTGCAAAATCCCTAAAACCATCAAAAATTATTCATTTGAACATAAAAATGCAATTTTCGAGGTCAATTTGTGACATAATCACAAAAGTTATTTAGGAATATGATAGAGAAATTAATTACATACAATCTGATGCAAGAATGGTCCTTCTATGATGTCGGACTCAGGTGCAAGATCCCTAAAACCATCAAAAATTAGTCAATTGAACATAAAAATGCAATTTTGGGGTCAATTTGTGACATAATCACAAAAGTTATTTAGGAATATGATAGAGAAATTAATTACTTACAATCTGATGCAAGAATGGTCCTTCTACGATGTCGGACTCAGGTGCAAAATCCTAAAACCATCAAAATTAGTCATTTGAACATAAAAAGACAATTTTGGAGATCAATTTGTGACATAATCACAAAAGTTATTTAGGAATATGATAGAGAAATTAATTACTTACAATCTGATGCAAGAATGGTCCTTCTACGATGTCAGACTCAGGTGCAAAATCACTAAAACCATCAAAAATTAGTCATTTGAACATAAAAAGACAATTTTGGAGATCAATTTGTGACATAATCACAAAAGTTATTTAGGAATATGATAGAGAAATTAATTACATACAATCTGATGCAAGAATGGTCCTTCTACGATGTCAGACTCAGGTGCAAAATCACTAAAACCATCAAAAATTAGTCATTTGAACATAAAAAGACAATTTTGGAGATCAATTTGTGACATAATCACAAAAGTTATTTAGGAATATGATAGAGAAAGTAATTACTTACAATCTGATGCCAGAATGGTCCTTCTACGATGTCGGACTCAAGTGCAAAATCCCTAAAACCATCAAAAATTAGTAATTTGAACATAAAAATGCAATTTTGGGGTCAATTTGTGAGATAATCACAAAGTTATTTAGGAATAAGATAAAGGAATTAATTACTTACAATCTGGTGCAAGAATGGTCCTTCTATGATGTCAGACTCAGGTGCAAAATCCCTAAAACCATCTAAAATTAGTCATTTGAACATAAAAATGCAATTTTGGGGTCAATTTGTAAGATAATCTCAAAAATTATTTAGGAATATGATAGAGAAATTAATTACTTACAATCTGATGCAAGAATGGTCCTTCTACGATGTCGGACTCAAGTGCAAAATCCCTAAAACCATCAAAAATTAGTCATTTGAACATAAAAATGCAATTTTGGGGGTCAATTTGTGAAATAATCACAAAAGTTAGAGCACCGTCCGAATGTAGCGTAAGAAGTGACTCCCATTTAAGGCACCATACAAGGGTAGCGGTAGAAGTGACTCGTGTTCAGGGCACCGTAGGAGGGTAGCGGTAGAAGTTCCACATCATTCCTGAACACAAGAGGCTGCGACAACACACGTTGTGAGTATGAATGTGTGCTAACTGATTGAAATCCTAATCATATCTATAACAAAGAAAAATATTAGAATCAGTAACAAAAAGACACATTTTAAAGAATTTCAATACACACCATCTGAGGTAGGTACCACTATATTGAACATTGACTTGAACAGATCGGCCCCTAAAATAAACCAAAATTAATCCTACAATTCCTAAAACAGACAATATAAAGAATGTCTATACATACAATCCAAAATAATCTCAATTATGAAGTGTTGCGCTATTAAATTTCCATAATTTTCTTATTTCTGCGATCCTTAATAAATTGCCTTCAAATTAAAACATGGCCTGATGTAATCTGTAATTCATTGTGATTAGTATGATTTCTATAAGCATCTATGAACGAATAAGTCACGTTCTGTAAAAATAATTACCCTTCTGCACATATGCGCATGATGTGCATGTGCATTTGCCACCGCTGAGTGCTCGTCATAAGAAGAAGCAGGCTATTTATTCTCTTCTCGTTCGCGCTTCCCATTTGTTTTTAGCCTCCAGTGCATGTTCGCCTGGTCCTGCTCATGTGTCGATGTGCGCAGCGCATTTGTGTGTTATGATTGTACTCAATCAAACGCAATAAAAGCGATGCACTCGGCTTTTGGTTTTTTTCAGCGCGACGCGCGCGGCTTTTTCCTCTTGGCATGTGATGGATCGGTTTGAATGTGTTCCTAGCCGCATGGTTATCTAAATCTGCTGTACTTACGAAAAGCGTCATTGACCGTTGTTACACACAGGCCAACCTTGTACGATGAATGCGCGGTGAATAATTAAAGTTTCCATTTCAATCAATCCACAGAACCAACATGGTGGAGCCTAAAATAAAATTAGACATTATTAGACATTGTTCAAATAAATTGAAAGCAAGTTAACTAAACGAAAAGCAAGAATTGAAGATTAAGAATTATAATCAAAATTTTTTCATAAGATTTACCTGTGCATTCATCTTTCTACGGTGCACCGAATGCGAGTCACCTGTGCATTCATTTTCATGCGATGTTCTGAATTTTCCAAAGTTTTATAATCTTCAATCCGTTGATCGTTTTTAGTTTAAGAGATATCCCCAATCGAAGATTTCTGTTGAATAATCCGAAGTTCCCTGTAACAATAATTTTTAAGAATATTACATATTGCGCTCATTTAAACACATGCTATTTATTGTACCTTAATTCATATTTTATTGACTTCAAGTCAACGACAACGTCATTATTTAAATTAAGATGAGAAAAATTCAATTTTCTTCGTAAAAAGTAATTCCAGTCAACAAGATAAAAAATAACGTGTCAATTCAACTCAAGCAAATTAACATAATTTCGCGTTGTTACTGGAAACGTCTGCGCCTGCATCAACATCAGAGATAATTGCTGCCATGATATGAACTCGAACATGAATAAGAATAACAATATAAATAGAATAAAACCGATCGCCTCAACTAGAGCTATTTATATTGTAAGCGTTTAAAGTTGTGTTAAAATCGAAGTTAATAATGGCGGAATTGATGCTATTCGATGCAATTTGATGCACGCACACCGCAGCTCCAGTTATACTGCTCCAGTAATTCCAAATGCAAAGATGCCCATCACGAGATGCACGAGAAATGCTCGCTAATGCACTAGTATTGATTGCGCGGCATGTTAATTACAAATATTCTGTTTCCTTCAAAATGCACCGAGCAATCTGAATCATTCTACTTAGAAAATAAATTCCACTTGATTGGATGACTAAAATGCATGCAACTTGTTATGAACGGCAAAGTGCAGTTACTAATTGTTCGGAAATGCATTCACGGATACAGCGGCGTTTGTGACCAGAGATTATTATCAACATCGTGAGTCGGAAGCCAGAAAACCACAAAATGTACCCGTATCGTATTCACTTTACGAAACAATACAAATCAAAAATATTTATTTATTGCTAGACTTTTATAACAAACACAATACGCATCATAAGCAAATAAAGAGATAACATGTTTATTTTCTAATCGGTAAACACGACCGACAGAAAAATAAATGCAAATATGGCGGGTCATGAAGTGCGGGGTGCGCGTTGCCACACGCATCTATTAAGAATGCAAGAAGCGCATTGTGTTTGTGACATTCGGAATGAGTCATGAGTCATGGGTATCAACGAACGGGCACTGTACATACACACATATAAATGGAGGCGTCCTTCCTGTCTGGCACCCGCCATCGCGAAGCCTTGCTTTGGTCAAAACGCGCGCACGCTGCATACAAGGTAGCAAATTTATTTATAGTACGGTCAACTTCATTATTCAATAATAATTCCACTCGGAAAGCTTTTAGCAAAGTAAAATTTTCAAGAAAAAATTTCAGGGACCGTTTTTTGCAATAACACGTGAAATTTTTCCATCTCTGCATGGAATATTATCACGCCTACAATAATTTGATCAAAACGGTGAAGATAATCGCATGCTTGTGCAGTACTGTTAGGTTCTTTGAGCTCTTACATGATCTCGAAACAGTTTGGTCTTCTCTCTGCTCGCTGCAATGATGGATAGCGTCGGCCATGATTGCCTTGAGCAAGGTCGTCCGACGGCGTGTGTTGTGTGTTTTCTTCGCTCCCGATTTATTAAACAATATGCGCGACCCAGATTTGTATTGCACGCCTCAATGCACCGCGAACGCAATTCTTTAGCATGCATGCACACGCGAACACGACACAGAACGTGGTTAGAACACGTTTGATATGCGAGTGTGGAGAGAGTTTACATCGCGATGCATGTGTTTGAGACTATGTAAAGTATGATTACTGTGCACGCAGAAGTCGCGCAGAGCGCGCGCGCACGCAACTCAAACTAGCCTGGATTTTAAACATTTAAAACGAAAAACAGGTTTGTCGCAAATAAATGCATCTTGCTACCTGCCCCTATGTTGGTAGTTGGCTCTGTTTGTGAAGATATTTTAACGTGTAATTTGAGCATAAACATCCTGCCTAGCATCCAGCATGTTTCCGTTTATGATTTTTATACACCCCTACAAGCAGGCGAAGACTAAAATGATTTTCTACTCTTTCTTTATGGCGTGGGCCAAAATTTGATGGCATACAACAAGCCATTCCATTCATAACCGTTTCGTGGAGAAGAGAAAAAAGAAAGTCTTAGATAATGTGTCTCAGGACAGCACCGACTTTACAGATTACGGCAATCGGCGCATGAATGAATCTTTCACTTTCTTGTAAACATATTAACATGACGAATATAATTAATACCGCTGATAATTAGAACTAAAAAACTACCAGCTCATTAAAATTAAACAATATTTCGCTGACTCACGTCGAAAAATATTGGTCAAGTCGCTATTATGAATTATAATCAATTAGAAAACATGATATCCATGATGTGCGAACGTGGAAGATTCAATAAGTCAGAATATTCAAAAGCAGCCATATGGCTTCGCGAGGAAATTACGAACCCGCCTGAAGATCAATTTACTAATAGCTTGAGTGTAGCACACATACAGCACGTAGCTCATCGATATAGCCAGGCACAAATTGCCTTTGTTCTCTGCACTGTGCGTCCGACAATAACGCAATTCATTAGAATTTGAGCACACATGCTGCTTGCGCGAGCAATTCGCGTAGGTAGCTGGCACACGTTTTATTAACGCCAAATATGCGCGCTCCGTAATATGAAATTTATTTTAAATAAATACCTGCGTGTATTTTTGTGAGGCCCTCGAGCGTATACGTTGCGCAAGTTTGGTCTTTATCTATATTGGCACCAATTGTGGCACCAGATGTGAAATTTCTTTTCGAATCCGTCGTCGCAAAACCAACGTGGAGAAACCTAAAACATGATTAGCAAGCGTTTACATCAATATATCACTTTCACGTGATGCCGGCGTATTGTTGCTATTGTTTATGTATTGTTTATACTAAATTAAATCGTATATCTCCCACGGGCGTTGGCTGGTGATTATTTAAACATATTGATGTTTGGAATATTCTGTCATTTGCTTCTGCTCACAAAATTGTACATTGTGTAGTTTGTGGAGGAAATATGGCGGCTTTGTCAGCCGCACACATTTTCGCAGCTATTCAAAACGTTCATTCAACGGATTGTGCAGCTGTAAGGGCTCTCGACTTGATTTAATCTCTCATCAAAACAGTTAATTCATGAACCAGCACGAATGTAAATGAAAATTTCGAAATAGCGCTCGGCAAATCCGCCAAATAGAGAATTTTGCATTGAAAAAAAAAACCATAATGACAGTTATGTGTTTTTAAAGGTCAATAATTTAGCTTTGATCTACTCATCTACTGGTTTTCTAAATGTAATATTCCCACACTAGAGAACTTTACATGCCTGGGTTAACATCCCAATCGGTGGACCGAAAGGCACCAAAGGCCGACCGCTCCGTACCCACTTGCCGTTCAGAGCAGCACCAATATTTTCCCTCTTAACACAATACCTAAACAAGGCCCAAAAATACGGTTGCTTTCGGTGATGCACAGACCCGCAGACAGACGTCAAGCAAAAGAATTTTAATTACCAGTATCCTATTGTGTGCGTCGAAAATTTGCATGTCGATTGTTGGGACTGGCCCGGACCTGCTCGCGCGATGCTACAAAGCCTCGAAAAGGACCAAAGGCAATCGAGTGCAGGGCACGCGGGGAGAGCCAAAGGGGAAGCGCAAAGTGCTCCGCGGTTGGCATGTTGGCAATCACAGAGTCGTTATTAGACGACTTTGAGGGCTTCCAATGTCGACGTCACCAAAGTTGCACAATCGGACTGTGGAATGCCTAAAAATCGAAAACATTTAAATAAAAACACTTCGTTTTAATAGCACTCCATCAGCGTATCTCAGAAGAATATTTTTCTAAGTGTTGTGAGGCAATTTCGTGATTCGTAATTTGTAATTTCTCGCTGCCCGCTGCAACTTTCACTAATGACGCATTCAGTCAAGGTAAGGAAGTCAGGCATTTGTTAGAAACGAGCGATGGAATCTCAAACGCAAGCAGAAAAAAAACTATGACATGGAAAAGAAGAAAAGTACGCACACTGGCAGCACAACAATGCATAATTAATTTGCCAGTTTACACGCCAACGCCGACCGCAGACTTCTCTGGCAAACCACCACGGACAGTTTAAAAGATTTTACATTTTACGCAAGCTGGTATTGCTCCAATGAACGAACGAAAATTCCAAACGTCTAATATGGTACTTACATGTGGTACAGTGTGGTACATTGGCACATGGCATTTCATATTGTTATGCAGCTGCAAATTGCACTCGAGTTGAGATCGCAGATCGCATTCTATAGTCTCGACTGAACAAAGTACGCGTATAATTCGCATAGGAATGGTGCTATTTCACCGTGCGTCTGTGACAGTCACCTTACTTCCTATTTTACTTTGTAGGTAAAATATAAATTTGCCAGAAGCAAATATAAAACAAAAGAATTATTAGAAACTCCATTCGGAGAGAATATTATCTTGATTATTTTATGAGTAATGCTACTCTTTTTTTTTCGTTGATTTCCGCTGAATTTATCAGGAAATTTGTTATCAATTACTGCGTAAAATTCACTGCAAACGCTTGAAATATATTTTCTACGAATCGATAGCAGTAACTTACTACCACAGAAAAAAAAAAACGATTTACCGAGAGCAAACAACTAAAAAGTTGTCTGAGTCATGCGGCAGGTAGCCAGACTCAATATTGCCTCCGGCATTACAAAATCAGAGTTTACAGTTTCACGAAAATCCAATGACGATTATTACAGGTAAAAATTTACAACGCCATCCACACAATCCTCAAAGAGTGTTTCCGTTAAATTAAAACTAGTGACGCTGGGCCATTGACTCTTGTCCTCTCTGTCGCTAGCGATTTTGATCACTTGGGAGTTGGACAATCGTTGTTTTAATTCGCGAATAAACGCGGAATTAAAACCGGCGCGGAGCGTGTTTATTGTTGTGCGTATTTAAAGCGCACGACGTGCAACGAGAGCTGCGCGACAACGCCGAACTACGATGGATTATTTATAAACTTTCCTGTGATGACACATCGCGCCACAACTACGGCCGCCGCAACCGACACGTAACCGGGAAATATTTTAGACCAAACAACAGCACAGAGAACGCAATATTATACATCCAACACGTCCAGAAATCAAACAAAATTATTATAATATAAATTATAATCATTGATATCTGGCGAATGTTTGGTTAATAACGCATATTGAATCATTTAAGCCGATCCCTAGTTTTGATACTGATAAATAATGATAACAAATCAAGGTGAAAACGTGCCGTGCTGGAACGTTTCAAAATCGCGCGTTTTGTTGCATCTTCGCCGCGTGAATGTAATATATCTTTATTTAATCTATGTTAAATTCGTGTTCATGGCCGCTCGTAAATGAAAATTAACGCGGGCACGTACGCGCCGCATGCAAAAATATAAAAAAAACATAACCGACATGTCACGACATGCTTTCCCAGTTTCGGCGATTATTAAACATTAACATTCGTTATCATACGCTATTTTTTAAAGTTATTATTAGTATAGCGCGCAAACAATTCGCGCCGAGGACACTAGACTCAAATTTCAAACGTTATACTTTTAATATTTTAGTCGTGTAAATTAATAATGTTAATTGACACGACAAACCAATGAAATTTTCATAAATTTCGCGTAAAATTCAATGTAGGACATTGTTTTGCACGAATTTAGCACGACTGCTTGACGTAATTCGCTGGAAATGTTAATTTACACCTGTGATAAGAAAAATGCCGCCGGGAAAACCCCAACATGACAATGATTACGCGTACCTAATTTATGGAAATGTTCTCGTTGCTGCGCGTGCATGAGCATCGCGCGAATTGAAACGAAACCGCCGTTAGACGATGGGCAGCAAGCCGCAAACCCCGTTCGTTTTTTTGCGCTACGCACTCTTTTGTGTCCGACGAATTAAATCCCAATCAAGAGCGGCGATATTAGGCGTCACGTGCGCACTTACCTTACGGCCGCTAATTATCCCAAGCAAAATACACACACACCACGCAATCGGGACGACGAAAATAATGACACGCCGACTACTGCTCAAATCCACTTAAAATGTTTTTTGTTTTTATTACAATACGTATATATCACAAATCCTTTTTGGCTCTCAGAACACGCACGCTAACAATCAGAAATATATAAGTCTGGTGTGGTATACAAAATACATTTGCGAACAAACAAACAAACTAGAGAAACGAACGCTTCAAACGTGAGTTGTCGACGCTGATAAGAAACAAAACTGCACGCACGCACACACATTCATTCATTCTTAAAACGTCCACGTGTCACACCTGTGTGTGTGTGTGACTCCCATAGATTTATTTACTTTTTTTTATTATTTATCTACTAATTATTAATCTTATTAATTTCTGCCTGCATTCCACGACACCTGTGTGTGTGTGTGTCTCAGTGTGGAATACCGTGTTGTCAGTCCGCTCCAGCAAATAAGTTTTCGTACAAAACACAGATCTCTTCGTAAAATGATTAGTTATAAGACCTATATTAAAATATATACATACATGAGCGATTTATCATAATATTACACTATTCAATAAATGTGATATCCACATGGCAGAGGCCGAATATGGTCGGTGGTGGTGGTGGGGGATGATGATGACGATGCTGTCGATGATGGAGAGATTGAAGGGGCGGCGGCGGCGACGGCGTCTCGCGTGCGTAAATGCGTACAACTCTCCCCCGGTCTGCAAACTCTTTTTGCGCGTCTGTTGCGTATAAAAAATTGACTGAATAAAAAACTGGAATCCATGTAATCATCTTGGATGTTGGAATTTAGGCCGACGCGACTCCTTTTTCTTTTCATTTTTTCAGTGTGTGTATGCGTGTGCAAGTGTTTACATTATATTACAGTTACAATCAATTCAATCATCGTTTTCTCTTGAGGCACTATCATCATAAAAGTTCTCATTATTGGTAGTAGTAGTAGATATGAATGCGAGTTGTCGACTCGTAGAAAATCGTGTAAATAAAATACGTTTACAATATCATCGAATTTTTGCGTTTTTCTTCAAATTTGAATCCCATATAAAAATATACGTCTTCTCCAAAGGCCCGAATTCGAGGGATGCACACGGACACGGTTTTGTGGGCACGCGACATACATGACCATAGTTCCACAACACACACACACATCATTGTTCCCAATTACAAGAAGAAGAGTCTAGGTCTAGCCGCGGCAGAGCGAGAGAGTGGTTGTTGTTGTTGTTGTTGTTGGCGATGGGTGGGTTGGTGGTGGTGGTGAGAGAGAAAAAGAGGAGGCGAGTATTAGAGCAGCGTGCAGCAGCAATAGCTCTTCTTCTCCTTTTCGGGGCTAAAGTTCATTTCGCGTACAATCTCGGCAAACACCTCGTTGACGTTGGTCTTGTTCTTGGCGCTGGCCTCGATGAACGGACAACTCCACTGCGTCGCCAGCGAGTTGCCCTCCGGGTGCGGCACCTCGCGCTGGTGCTCCAGGTCGACCTTGTTGGCGACGAGCAGAATGGGCACGCGTTCGTTGCCCTTGACGCGCGTAATCAGGTCCTTCATCTGTTTGATATCCTGGAAGGTCTGGTGGTTGGTGAGGCTGTAGACGACGACGAAGCCCTGCCCGTTCTTGATGTAGAGGTCGCGCATGCTGGCAAATTGCTCCGTGCCGGCGGTGTCGAGGATCTCCAACACGCACGGCGAGTTATCCACTTCGATCTCCTTGCGATAAAAGTCCTCTATCGTCGGGTCGTACTTCTCCATGAAGCAACCCGACACAAATTGCACCGTCAACGCACTCTTCCCAACCCCACCCGAGCCGAGCACCACTACTTTGAACTCACGCATCTTTGCTGCTGCTTCCCGATGGCGCTGCCTGCGTTTGCGCGAGCACTCCGAGCACACGAGTTTCGATACGGCCCCCGACGGGTTTTAATCCTCTTGGACACTGCGGGGCACTATCGAGGCATTCGGAAACCGGAGCGGTAAAGCGTTCGTTAAAAGGCGATGCGCGAAAGCCATTTCCAACCCAGTCACAAGTCACAATCACGTCGCCATCTTAGTCCGTAGGCGATCTCGGAGTGTTTTGCGTGTGGAGGTGCTATTGCCACGAGGGGCCTGCTGGAATTCACTCGATATTCATGGAGGGGACCCGCATCGGTCCCCTCCGTCATCGCTTCGTTCAACATCGGCGCGAAACAAAGTCATCTACGAGCAGGTAGTGCATTCAAGTCACTCCCTCGTCAACGGACTACGGTCGCCATCTTACATTTCATTCTGGCAACTCATGTAGGACCCATTCAAATAAAATGGCGGCTGTCTGATACTTAGAACTGCTTCTTTGTGTGAGTGCTGGGAACGTGATGATATTTATGTTCAAAGCGTGTATATTTATAAACACAACCAGCGAAACTAGGCGTGCCTTGATTACACGAACGTTTCCACTTCAATTTGCTGTATGTAAAAGCTATAATGACATCAGCCCGCAAACCGATTGTTCGATCGAGTCATATTTATTCAGTATACAGTTTAATCTTGTGAATGAGTCAATAACAACTCCACTGTCAGTCCCTTTATGATCTACGGTACTTGAGGTACTTCAACACCCTGTTAATAATTCACTTTATCTACGTAGATTATCGTGTTTGCACGCTGTGACGCTATAATTCGATCTAATCATCACTGAGTAGCGATGGAATAACTCACGTGGCTATCAATTGAATCTAACAGGTAAAACCCAAATCGTGAAATAAACTAGTTAAAAAGTTGTGCAATAGTCGAAATATCGGCATATATTTTTAGTATCGAGCGCAGATATGTCGTATCCACCTCCACAAGGTAACCAATATCCTAACCAGTATAATAGTGGCAGTATGTATAAAGAAATAAATCAAAAACTATTGGTAATTATGTTATTGTAGACTTCCCGCCAGCGCCCCCACAAGGCGTAGGACCTGGGTATCCACCTGCCCCACCTGGTAACTACCCGTCACCTGGGCAAGGTGGTTATGGCCCTCCCCAGGGACCATACCCGCCCGGAGGTGGTTATCCACCACCTCAGGGACCAGGGTACGGATATCCTCCACCAGGGCCTCCCGGTGGAGATATGGGCTATCCTCCGCCAGGGCCACCCGGTGGGGATATGGGTTATCCTCCACCAGGTTACCCACCTGTTGTCAATCAACCTGTGGGCCAAGGAGCACCACCTAATAGTAAGTCAACACTAGATAACATTACATTACACTGTATGCATGTTGTTGTTGCACTGATAGCACACTGGAACTTTTCACTCTACTTTAACCAGTCTTAAACGGTTGTTAATGTTGTTTGCCTCCGTGGAGGGGTTAAAGTACGCGCTCGCTGGAGACTGATCCACGGACATAATTTGATAATAATCGTGATAATGGGAATTGTTTGCGCGTCGCCTAACTTGTGTCAACAAGAGAACGGTTCATAAGCTTGAGATATTCGGTTGTTGACAACGATTGCGTTAACAATGAATATTGTTAACGACGTTCGTGCATCCGTGCAGCGGTCAGTCGATTCATTTCGTTCTAATAATATGGATATTGATTGGAGGGTTATCAAGCGCAATGTGTGTTGTAAACTGAGACGCGTCTTCAAGTGCAGGAAATCCGCGAAAAAACGCGGCTATAAAAAGTTCTTATCCGAGGAGGAGCAAAGGTTGTAGCAAACAGTGGAAATGTTTCCAAGGAAAACGGGAAAATAACTTTTTTTGTTTTCTTCAAAGGTGGTTGGATGCATATGCCGCAAGGACCAGCAGCCAATTGCCCACCAGGATTGGAATACCTTACTATGATTGACCAGTTGTTGGTCCATCAAAAAGTAGAACTACTTGAAGGTAAGACAACGTAATATTGCGCAAATTATTTTTATCTGAAAATTTTCTAATATAGCATTGACCGGATTCGAAACGAACAATAAATATACGATTAAGAATAGCCTAGGCCAAAAAGTATACTATGCAGCTGAGGATAACGACTGCCTCACGCGAAACTGCTGCGGCCCACTAAGACCATTCGAGATGGTCATCATGGACAACTATCGCAACCAGGTTCTGCACTTGCATCGCCCTCTAGCGTGCGATTCATGCTGCTTCCCATGCTGTCTACAGGTAAACTAACCTTACTTAAGCCTAAATATAACCTAACCCTACTTTACCTACCAGAGTATGGAGGTATCCTCACCGCCTGGGACAATCCTCGGCACGGTCGAGCAGGAGTGGAGTATATTCTGCCCCACATTCGCGATTAAAAACGCTAGCGGTGATACTGTTCTACGTATCGAAGGTCCACTCTGCACGATGAGTATCTGCGGTGATGTGGAGTTCAAAATCATGACAGGCGATGGCCAGACGCAGGTGGGCAAGATCTCCAAGCAGTGGTCTGGGTTGGTACGCGAGATGTTCACTGACACCGACTACTTCGGTATCAACTTCCCGATGGACCTTGACGTGCGCATGAAGGCTGTCATGCTAGGCGCATGCTTCCTGATTGTAAGTAAACCCAACGCATGTATAACACCCTCGTCACTGTTGTGTTGTGATTTAGACAATGTCACGATGTTGTTACACGTTATTGCTTTTTTCAGGACGCTATGTTCTTTGAGAAAGTCAGGGAACAACATTAAGTGCCTTCCTCTTCTTCTGCTAAGTGTGTGTGTAGCACGAGTGTGCGAACAATGGCCTTGAATCTGTTACAATTGTTATCCCTATTTATATTTATGTATATGATCGTTTTTTTTTTATCGAGTTGTACGCAGCTATTTTAAACATGTGGGCTTGCTTACGCTCCAAGTCGTTTGCGCACGATTTGGTATCTATTTTAAATAAATCTCAGTTTATTATATGCTTCCCGCTTGCCAGCACTTTAAACTTTTCGTACTTTTTATAACGAAAAATTGATGATTTTTAGGATTATATGTTCTTTGAAAATTCAGGCGGGGAATAAATCTATACAAAGTCTCTACAATCGAAAACTGAACGCACAGGTTTGTATAAGTAAGTGTTTTACCAAAGAGCTTACCATATTTTTGTCGTGAATTTTTAACAATGTTTATCGATAACTTGCGTCTTGTCATGAAATAAACTGCTTTAATCCACTTCGTTTATATTCATAATTTTTTTCATATAATAAATCATTTCTTAGTGTGAATCGTTTGTATCGTCGCCATTTCAGCACATAATCTGCATGCGTACAAAGTCCGCCATCATGGAAATACATCTACCGCGCATAATCAATTTCACATTATGTTTTTGTATAGAAAGATAGTAAAATACCTAGAATTAGAAAACAAAGACCACTGGTAACAGATTAGTAATATATACACCATCGCACTTTAAATAAATATCTATCGTAGTTAAGATTTATGCCACAGTCTACGTCCGCTCCGGTACGCATTCCGTCTTTTCGACGCTCTCCTGACTAACTGACGTCGACGATCGATTGTGTCTGAGATGGCTCTTTACCAGATGCCCAGCGGTCAACGCCGCCATTAATGACAATTCGCCAGCGAGTACAGTGCCACAAACAATCCGCGCTAATTGATTCGCATGTGCACCTGGCACGTCTACATTACAACCTTTTACGTGCAACATGTCTAAACATGCCGCCTGTGGGGACAGCACCGTGCCGCCACCTAATGTGCCCACTTCTATCGAGGGCATTGTGCAGGAGATGTACAAATCCTCAAGTGTTGGTCCGCCCTTTTCCATTAGTGTCATACAATTACTACTTCCTACGTTCTGCGCCGGATCCTGTCCGGTAGCGATGTAGATAGCGGTGATGATATTAGCTGCATGCGCGTTGAACCCACCAATACTTCCGGCGGCAGCCGAGCCTACCAGATTTTTAGCTATATTCGCTTCGATCATTTTATCCACTGTTGTTTTGAGGACTTTTTCCACGACGTCTTTGGGGACGATTGCTTCACTAATTGCGTATTTGCCACGCCCCTCAATCCTATAAACCAGAAAATATGTTAGAATTATTAAATTAAAATTCACAAATGTAAAAATTACCAATTGACTGCTGATGGTTTTTTATCCGTGCAGAAATTTCCACTGAGACTGATTATCTCCATATCAGGAAAGTGTTTTTTCATCATTTGCAGAGTCTCCTCAGTACCCTTTGAAATCATGTTCATTCCCATGGCGTCTCCAGTGGTCGCCGCAAACCGGATGTACACTAATCGTCCAAAAATACGTGAATGGATACTGTTTAAACGTGCAAAACGACTGCTTGAGTCGAAACGCTTCTTTAAACTCTCATAGTTCTGTGGAGATTGCAACCATTTTACAGCATCACTATTAAAACAACAAAAGATTAAATACAACCAACAATTACTAAAAAAATCAATAAAATATTACCTAGCACGTGCCACATTTGAAAATCTAACAACTGGCGCTCTCGTCATGCCATCAGCAATAATCCTGCTTGTAATCCCACATCCGGATAACGCCCGGCATCCTCGATTGGTACTGGCCACTAAACATCCTTCCGTGGTCGCCATGGGAACATAGAATTCTTTCTCATCCAAAAGTAAAGGACCTGCCACGCCCACGGGGACCGGCATGTAACCAATCACATTCTCACAACAAGCGCCCATAACCTACAGACATAAATTAAAATGTAAATGCAGGCCACGTTCGATTCGGTTACCATGATGTTTCGAAACCATTGCTATGTAAAATGTAAAGTGAAACTTTCGGCCCACCTTCTGGTAATCGTAGTTTTTGTACGGCAGGTCGGCGATGGCTTGCGTAATGTCGCCTTTGGCACCAATGATTTTACGTCGAATGCCCACACCTCTCACGGGGTCCAGAATGGCCCGTTCGAGAAGATAAGCTTGAATAACGTTGTTTTTCACGAGCAGAATAATCTCATCGTCGGTGAGATCACGCGCGCTGCATTGCCTGTGATAAATCTCTTTACATTCAGCTAGGGACCTCATAGGTTTCGCTGGAACTTCGTCAATACTGCAGGCATTTTCCTCAGTAGAGGAAGATGGGTCATCGTTGTCTGGTTTAGCTACAACTAAATCATCGGTTTGTACTTCTTTGTCTACAAAACCTTCATCGACATCGTGTGTCTTTAGGAAAGCAGGCACACCCGGCAGTTGCTGGGTGACGAAAGGTCGGCCCGCCATGCGGGCTCGTTGCTCTAAGTTTTCTTTGTTCTCAAAGAAGATGAACTTTACGGCTAGGGCCGCCAGCAGGATTAGAATTCCGACGTGATCAAGTCGTACGGTGATCCATCTAAACACAAAATATATAAATCATGCATGATTTGTTTAATAAAACAATTTTTTACCTCATAATGGATCCATGGAGAGCAGTATCGTCGGTTCGGTTAAGCGGCATGCGTTGTTCCGTAAGTGGCGCAATATTATCTTCACCTTCACGCAGCGGCCAGTAACTACAAAGTACCACCAGAAATTCTCAAACCTCGTAACTTATAATAATATTTTTACGAGCACAACAATTGTATTATTTTCGACACAATACGCGCGCGCACAACAATAAAGCGGATGTGCGGAGACCATTGAGGTCTTGACATGATGCAAACGCAAGATAATGTGTTACCTGTGTGCATGCACCAGCATAAGCCCAACGGACATGATCAGCTTGACGCGCTGCACGACCGGATTCGACTTCTGGATGTCTTCCTTCAAGGCGCGCGAGATGAGCGAACTGGGAATGTCCCGATTGCCGTAGATGTTCGCGATGCGCGATAACTGGAAAAGAAAATCACGAGCAAATTAGGTGGAATCGCGCCGAAGTTATTTTGGGACGCGCATGCGGCCATTGATGACGTACTTCCAGGATGAGCGAGAGGCACGCGGGGTAGAAGGTCATAAAGACCAAGTAGTTGACTATCACCGAGAGGCAGGCGAAGCAGGAAAGCATTTCTAATCTATGAACACCTTCAAAACACAAAATATTATTAACATTAACATATTTTTCTTTAATTTAATAATAAATTTCTATACCTGAGAGAGTGCCTACTCCTATGACTAGAGTTTCCACAATTGTATCCAGGGTGATGGTTGGTCCCAAGAGGGACATTCCCCGCGCGATATTCATCTTAACTTCGTCCTGATTAGACGCACTCAGAGCTAATTCAGCCAGAATCGCCGCTTTGGATAAATCTACGACCAGCAAAAAGAAAAACAAAGCGTCCCTGAAACACATAACCACACAAAATGGTAAACTTTCGAGAAAAATCGAATAAACACAAACAGAGACTCACTTTAGATCCGATACGTCTATACGCAGAAAATTTAGCACCGTCGATGTAAACACGAAGCTGGAACACACCGTGAATAAACCGGCGATTCCTGAAATTAAATATTTATTATCGTTTGAAAGCCTGCGGATACTATGCAGGAAAATCCGAATTTATTTATAACGCATAAAACGCAAGATGGCGGCGGTACAGAGGTCATAACGCAACCAGTGGTGTTATGACATAACACTAAATTGTTTATCTGATAGCAATGAATGTTTAAAGTGAGCGCAGGCAAACCTGTAGTGAGTAAACAATAAAAAACGCACTTTCTCTGTATCAAGTTTGGTGCGCGTATGACAGATTCCAACCTTGATTCATTTTCACTACACTTTCGCTGCGTGGTCTTACCTAAAATATATTTGCACCCGAGTTTCTGCAGATTACAAAACTGGTAGTAACTGTACAGCACAGCCAGACAGCGGATGATCGTCATAAGAATTACGTCAGCGGCATTATTCTCCGCCTGGAAAAACCAAAGAACAACAATTTGAATAAATATTTATCTTCTGTGCGGATATGATTAGTCATACCTCGTTGAGACAACCGATACAGTGAATAATCGGTGGTTTCGGAGGCGGCGCATGATGCTGCTGGTCCATGGTGAGCATGCAGGCGGTGAGCGTCAGCGTCGCGACGATCACCTCCCATGGATGCGTCGCGCAGAACTCGCCGTGTGCCCAGAAGACGCGCGCCGACATTATAATCAGCGACCTTACAATGCTGCAACAAAGAACATCTCTGTGAAACAAACCGGAAGTGAATGTGCATGTGAATATTTGCAAGAGTATATAATTACAGGTGATTTACGAGCAATTTAGCATTTTCATTGCGATGCAATGTTAAGGTTAGCGAAAATGTTGCGAGTTTAGATTTTATGACAAATAAAAGTCAGAAATCGTGAAATGCCACGCGAAAATTATTGCTATAATCCTCAAAAATTAAAAATAATTACATTTTAGTATCTAGTTTGATAACAATGAGCAATTAGATGTAATTCGTTTCATAAACGCAAGTAGTTTGCAAAACCGCACGCCATGTGCGGTGCGGCACGTGCGAGACGCTGGAAACGCAACAAGCGCAACTGAATTGAAAGTGAAATTGCACAAAGAGCGAAATTATTACATTAAGAGCTTTCACTAGTCACTGTATACTCGCGTAGAACTTCTTCGGTCAATGTTGCGACTATCAACACTGAGAATTCTCCAATTACAACGCAAAAATTCGCTAAAACGCAGAAAAATTTTTCTATTTAGGTAATGAGGCAATATAAATATTAAAATCTCAAATATTTATTCTGTTACACACGTCACACAATTTAAAATATCGTCTGTGTTCAGTTTTCACTCATTTCCGCCGCGCACGTCGCCACGAAAATTAATCATTCTAATCAACCCGAAATCCACTCTAGCTTCTACACGACGACGACCAAGGTGGTGTGCGCTTAGCACGAAGTAGAAAGTTTTTACCGTTCGCCATGAATTTCGTTTTATCGTTGCGAGGCATCGAACACAGCACGCCATGAATGCAAGAACACATTTCACACACACATGTGGACACCAAGAAGTTCAATTCCAATAACCATCCGGTAAGGATGATGCGTGTGCGCAGTGCGCACTTGACTTTAACTTTAAGTAATATATAGCTATGGCTACACATCTCGACATTCTCTTTTGAATATTTGTAAATATCTGATGTAAGTGTTATTTAAGAGACGTTGGAAATATGTGGACCACAAACTGAATGATGAATGAATAAGGGCAGTGTCCGGACAAGAGAAAGCAGCCAACCTTGAGAGCCTCGGGGCATCGAGGATATCGAGATGTGTGTAATCTCTGTTTACCATTAAAATACTAATACTATAAGTGCTTTCAAATTTAAAAAACAACGAAAAATCCATTAATCCAATGCACTTGCATCAAAAATTCTATAAAAAATGACTTAAGTCACTTCAGCGCACGAAGAAAAAAATTTATACGTTAAGTAGGCAATTAATGCCCGCGGTGACCTTCAGAGTAATTTTTTGTGAATTAAAGTTTTACGCAAGACATTATTACTGTTATTTTCTGTCTTCGTATGCAAATTATATTTCGACACGTAAAATACTCATCACTAAACGCTCAAAACAAGCCAGTTTCTTAATGAATTTCTACAGCAACTTTCTGTTTTAATAAATTATCTTATTGTGTAAATCAATTATATTCTCCGCGTGTAATAAATAAGTGTCTATCGTGAGCAGCGAAGCGAATATTCACCTTGCATCTGAATTTTAAATTGCAGCCATAGATATTAATCACTATAACTTCGACTAGCAACTAATGAGCGTCATTAGAGTGTATTTTCGACGTAATGCATTAGAATTATTATTTAATTAAATAAATACACCAATAAACGCTACCTTCGCCAATAATTTTTAATATTTAAGTCACACAGCTTAACTTAAGCCTTGAACTTGATTTATTTCGTTAAAATTACTCTAGTATAACATAAGCAATTAAAAATTAAACGAAATGTTTATTTATTCACGCTACTTTCTGATTTATACGCTAAATTTTCAGTTTAGTTTATAACCTAGTTTCAAGCGATTTTATATCACCCCTCAACTATTTTTAAAATCACTTGAAATGTGCTTGAATTGAATTGAGTGAAAACATATGTGCGCATTTTAAAATAACTTAAGTACATATCAATTAACAATCACACACAATGAAAAGTAAAAATCCAAAGCGATTAATTAACTCTTTACTTGCTGTCCAGCGACACAATTCTTTAAGGCGTTATACAATTTGACCTAGAAACGCACGAATTTTTGCGCTTGGCGTATCGCACGGTGCGCAGGTATTAATTAAATACGCACACATGCGACACCACCACATTCTGCGCTGGGTGAAGCGAAGAAGAGAATGAAACGAGCGAAAAACCGATCCGAGTCACATCTCCACGGCTCGCGCGCTGCGCCTTCGTTCGATTTCTCTCTTTTATAATATTTATTTACGTTATGGTAATATGGTAATCTCATATGGAGGTTAAGTAACCCAAGCGTATTATGCATATTAGTAAAAGTCGTCTAATTTATGGCGCAGATTTAAAATTCTAACCTCTGAACTAAAATTTAAGAAATTTTCGTTAAATTCGCGTTGCTTAAATCTGCTTGCGCATACTTGACTTAACTAACTTGACTTAAGTACAGTAATGAATGAAATTTATACGTTTACAGGCTAAACGCAGTCGGCGATCCGAAAATAACACCGCAGACGTCGAAATAAAACAATTTAATGCTATTGCACATGCGCAGTTCAGTAGAATTTCGTAGCGACGATTTCGAAAATCGATCATCGCATGACACGCCGCATTTTATTGTGCTGAGAGCGTGAAAGTTATTTTACAAAAATAACCGCAACGATTGCGTAAAAAAAGTATCAACATTCGCGAAACAAAAAAAAAAATAAGTTGCATACTTTCGTTATTGACTTAACTTAAGTCACTTACCAATGTGACACCAGAAGCAGATACACCACGTAGATTTAGTAGATCGATTCACTGAAATCCAAATGTCGTGGTTTTGAGTTATTTCGAGTTCTTCGGGGCGCACAACGCGAACGTGACCGAGACCGCGACGCTCGACGAAGACTGAACGCGACGTTCGCCTACTCTGGTGCTCGCGATGACACTACAACACCAGAGTGTTGTGAGAGTGGAGGCATGGTGCGGCAGGTGAATGCCTACTACCTCCACACATTGACCAGGGTGGTCCCCGATGGTCCCCAGCTCATGGTAATTCAATATCCATAAACTACCAGTGTAGGAGTGTCAACAGAAGCATCAGCAAATAATACTTGACTTAAGTTAAGTCATTTATTTCAAAAAATGAGCAAAATTGGATTCGGATTTGTACAAATGTTGACACATTCTTTGTTTTAGTGGCGTAATGAGGTTGGTACTGCAATTGCGCGACACTTAAAACAAAGAACAACTCTTAAGTTAAGTTGGCTTAGCTATAGGCTAATGGAAAATCAGATTTCGAATTTGATTGTGTTCGCCACATGCATTCCGAGTGGCAGCTGATTGTGAAATCGAAAAAGTAATTGCGATTCGGCTTTTTTCGTCACACAAAAACAAATATTTCATCGGATTCTAACCTCGAAAGACATTTGAAAATTAACACCGTGCTAATGACCATTAGAGGACATAAAATAGAAAAAATAAAAAAAATTCTAAAAACATTATGTCACGGCCCACAAATTGCAAAAATTGTTTCGAATCCAAATGTCGCAAACAATAGACGAATTCTTGATGTAATTAAAATCGAATTCGCAATCGCAACGCGTGTTGGCTTCGACGTTTTAAACTTTCGTGCGGCGAGTGAAAATGAAAACGAAATTAAAAGTGAAATCAGAAATCAGGTGTATATAGATACAGTGCGCTGGTACGGATAAATACCTACACAAAATATAATAAATTCATCTTCTCAATCAACTAATAACTACATTAAAAGAAAGTAAAAGTAATTATTCTGCATGTGTTTTCAACGCACTCATCATCACATTTCAAGACTAAAAAAGTTGCGAAAGATTAATACGTCCGTAAATTGCCAGTAATGATTTAACGACAGATCATATATATTTATATACACATTATTTTTGTTTGTTAATAAATGCGCGCGGCTTTTACTAGTTTTTCTTCTCTCGTGGCGATTAAACGCCGCTGCAGACGTGGTTGGTTATTTTCATGAACGAATATAATGAGAGAATGCACACGCAAACACACCGCAGCAGCAAAACGCAAAAACTAATCATATTTTATTACAGATCCAACAATCCCGCCGACCTAGGCCTACTTCTATCGCAATTAATTCGAATAATTGCTGGTATTATACCTAGGTACATTTATAATCGTTTGATTTGTATCGAGATACTCAGCATGGGATGATTGCAATTTATATCACACATCATTTTTTGTTTTTGAACAAAAACTTAACCTGAAATATTGCTTTACACACCAAGAGTGGAAAACACTGCTGTAATGTATTGTTTTCTACTCTTGGTATGTAAAATATTATTTTTCGCCTTTTTCTGATCATATACCGGTTTTCTTGTAATCCAAATATACCGGTATACCGGTATTTCCATTGCAATATCGAAAAACAAATGAGCAAACATAAAAAATACCGGTATTTTTCAATATTCAAATATACCGGTATACCGGTATTTTCATTGAAATATCGAAAAACAAATGAGAAAACTTCCAAAATGAAAAATATTCTTCATCAATTAATTTTTTTAAATCGAAATATACCGGTATACCGGTATTTCCATTGCAATATCAAAAAACAGATGAGAAAACTTAGAAAATTAAAAACATTCCTAATCAAATAATTATATTATTTATTTAAAAAAAAATACCGGTATTGAACTCATCCCTACTTTACATACCTAGAGTAGAAAACCATGTATTACCTCGCGTGCTCCAATATATGTAATGTATTGTTTTCCACTCTTGGAATGTAAAACCTAATTTCCAGTATTCTTTCGTCCACTACCGAACCGAAGTAAAGCAAAATACCATTGGTATTACGAAAGCATAGGCAGCGCACATTCGAACATTTGAAATTGTCACACTTTTGGCGCACATTCTGAGCAGACCCAGTGACCGACATGACGATGTAGACTTCCTCGTGCGTCGCAAACCACAGCGGTGAAGTGTGTTTACGTAACACATGAATGAAAACGAGATTTTTTACGCCACGAAATGCACAAGCCAAGCGCGAGCATTTTGATTATATGAGAAAATCTACGCGCTCGATTAACATTTGAACATTTTCGTAATTTCGATTGTATCACATGCGCGTTTCGTGGTGAATTTTAAAAATTTTAAGTTAGTTAATGCCATTAGATGTTATTTAATATTAATAAAATCTTCTATTGCCTAAAATAATAAGCGCATTGCATCAGATTTCAAAAAAAATTACAATATTACAATATATTGCAATTGCCAACTTGTTATATCATCATTCTGGATGAATTTTACATGCTTAACGATAGAGGTCATACTTAAGTCACACTTTAAGCCAAGATTCGAAGGTTCAAAACTTGTAAATTACAAAAAATCATAACGCGTATTAAAAATTTCACACATTTTACCATTGGAGGTTAACAATCACATTGTAATGATTCATTTTTCTAGATAACAATAATTAAAATACACACAAATATAATATCAAAAGAATAAAATTGACTAAAGCATAATCATGCACATATTGATTTTAAGGTTATATCCATATATTCATGCAACTTACTTTTTTTTCTTGTTACACTTTATTCTCGGCTTGCATTCTCCGTGGGGAAACTCCCACTTCTTGTTTTATAATCACAGATTAGCAATAGTAATTAAATTTATATAATTCGTTAGATAGTTAGGTAGTTGCGTGTTGTTTGAGGTTGGTTGTAATCGTAACTAAGTGGCTTATGCTTAAACTTGGTACCCGTGTGTCTTTGGATAAGATAACGCTTGAGTCGATTAGCTGGCCGCGTCGTGGAATACATTTAAACTTAGCATTATATGTTTAAAAAAGATTATTTGTACAAAAATCACAGCAATGCACGGCCCATCTTTGGTACAGGGTTGTTACGCCATGACCAACCAGATGACTACGTGCAACAGCACGTAGCATTATCTGTTGTACACCTAAGGAAGTGATAATACGAATTGTAGAGTACTACTATAGCAGGATGTTGTACATAACGCGACCTCTATGGATATACACTGATATTAGGAGGTTATCAACGGAAAAGAAGTTTAAAAATTCATTCTGCGTTAAATCCATTCAAGATTTTATAAAAAAATTCATAGATTTTTGTTGTTTTCAATGTTTTTCTGTCAAATATTACACAAAACGTGTGCAGTTATCTGTTAAACGCTTTAGAAAACGACTACAGATATTGTAGAGCGCTTGAATATTGCAGTTGTATGTAAAAGCGACCTCTGTGGATTTATAGCAATACCAACAACAAAACCAACGCGTCCTTGGTAGAATACAAAATAAACAGAGCTCTGCATTCTATATTTAAAGAAACATTTATTAAAACACACAGATTCACTTCCCCATCCGTTGAATACTCCACTCCTGTTGACACAGAGGACATCGATTATTCTGCTTCACCCAAAGCGACATGCAACAGTAATGAAACGAATGGTTGCATTCACCCCACACGACGACACAGTCCTGTTTACCGACATCTTTCTTGCTCTCCGATTGGCACCGCAAACACGCATCTGCAACCAAAAATAGACACCCGCTGCTATCAATTTGCATACAATCACAAAGAAACTCATTCATGGCATTCATTGACGCACAGCGTGAATAAAAATGAAAACAAAGTGATAATTCAGCGGATGAACGCGGAAAATTACCTATTTTTACGTGCGCGCGTAAAACAATGTAAATAAAACCAGCAAATTGCTAAACCATGTATTTTTGTTTTCTTTTTGTTTTACACGACGCAATACAACCAAAAATTGCGTGTATCAAGTTAAAAATCATCTCAACCGAAATAGATAGAGTTCAGTGTCAATAAAACTAGCGAATAATTCATTGTTATTAATATAGGAAGTTGAAAATCAAACAGCAAACCGGTGCATGGACGTGACTCGACAAAGCGTCCATGCCAACACGCTGTATATCCGTGTAAACAATTTAAAGCACTGTCGTAATACAATAGGCGCTTGCCCAATCAACAATCGCCGCCATTATATAGTAATGTACACACGCAACACGCGAACATTTATTATGATTTACATGTTTGCGTATGCAAACGTATTCTAGTTCACAATGTGCGCCGATAAGCGTGCGCCAAACTAATCACAGAGTGTCACCGACGTCAGCGCAAACGAAATGTGTGGCCATTTCCAATTTTTCGTATTGTATTGACCCCCAAATACACACAGACCAATTATATACGTGTAATTTATATCTACCTCCACGTTTTATACGATTGTTGATAATTGCGCTATAAATAAGTCCAAAAAACCATTGCAAGTCATTATGTCGTATAGATAATGTTTTACTACTTAAAATAAAATAAAGTCGATACCTGTCCTCTGTCCAAAGTGTATTAATACAGATTCCGAAGTGTATTATCAATAAATACAATGATGATTAATTTATTTTATTTTATTTTATGATTATTATGATTATTAATCCTTGTTCTAAATATGTATCTATCTAATTCGAAATAATTTTGTTTTCGATCCATTTTACTGGCCTGGACCGGATCGATTTCTTATCAGTTAACACTTATCATATTCATTTATTCGTATGCAGCAGCCGAGTCCGGTTCGGATTGAAAAATTCACTTCAAACCGGAATGCAGGCGGCGATGACGACAAACAAGAGATTCTTTTGTACGAAATGTTGAAGTTATCTAATTCTGACATTGAATATTTCATAATAGTTATTTATGATTACTAGTTGACTTGTTTTTGAGTTAATGGTAAGTATGTACAATGATTTAATTGATTAATGTTTAGTTGTATAAGTGTTTGGAAGTTTTTGGTCAAAGCGGAGGTATTCATCGGCGCCGTGGCTTAGTTGGTTAAAGCGCCTGTCTAGTAAACAGGAGATCGGGAGTTCGAATCTCCCCGGGGCCTGATGCAGTGTGCATATTTTTTATTTTTTGATCATGGATGATCATTTGTTTGAAAATTGGAACAAAGTGACGCCACAGAATGATTAAAAGAGTGTAATTATGTTCCCATTCTCCGTTATCCTGTGTTTAATCTCTTAGATTTCCAATTTAACTTGTATTTATGTAGCATATTTTATAGAGAATTTCACGTAGATTAAGGATCTTCGATTCGTTGGTCGCTATCGCTTTTAGTTTAAAAGATATTCGTTACCGAAAATACTCGAAAAATATGATCAGTCACCCTTCTACGGTGCATCGAATGAGAGTCACTTCTACCGCTAGCCTCATACGGTGCCCTGAACACGAGTCACTTCTACCGCTACCCCTTACGGTGCCCTGAACACGAGTTACTTCTACCGCTACCCTCGTACGATACCCCGAATGGAAGTCACTTCTACCACTACCCTCGTACGGTACCCTGAATACGAGTCACTTCTACCGTTACCCTCGTACGGTGTCCTGAATAAAAGTCACATTTACCGCAAATGTATAGAGAATTTTCCGTGCATTAAGAATATTCAATCCATTCATCTCTATCACTTTTAGTTTCCGAGATATCCGCAATCGAAATATCGCGAAAAATGACAAAACTTGCAACCACAAAGTTCATAAATAATAAATCTGCGCTCAAAACTTGTACCACTCTTTAACTGGCTCAAATTAATTAAAAAATAACTCCATACGACCTTGTCCATCAAAAGTAAGCGCAAAAATATCGCCAGAAGCGACGCATTAATTCAACTTAACGCAAGTTAAAACAACATAAACACAAATAAAAAAAACTTCAATTTACTAGAATTTTCCTTGATACGCTCCATTCAACACCGTATATTCCACAAAACCAATAAACCAGCACAGCACCCAATTATTTAACAATACTAAATTACTCAAATTAAAACAGAAAAAAAAACCACAACATCAAATTTACCAAGAAATTAAATTTACGCCTCGTCATCACTATAATGATTACACCTGAAATCCAACCGTCTGCACTTTATTCATAAGTCACGTGCAATGGCAGTAACACGAGTCGATTTGTCTTGGGAGGCTCGACTTCTGGGAATAATTAAAAACATGCATCGCTTGTTTGCGCATCGTTTAAAGGTCAACCAATTTAATTCAATAAGTAATTCAATGCCTAGGCAGTAAAGCAAACTAATCTGCATACTGGTTTCAGGTGCAAATCGCGAAAAAAATAAAATAATTACGTCAGCCCATTACACAGGCTGTCTTAATGGCCAATTAATAATTTATTTGCATTGTGTTATTGGCACGACTAAATGCGTTTTTTATTCACCAAGACGGCGGCGCAAAACACAAAAAAAAACACATTAATTTCCTACGACGCGTTTGAATTTTCAACCGTATGAATTTTCCAAATACAATTAATAAAATTAACAATACAATGTGCGGAGATTATGCGCTAAGCGTAGAAAAATGGCAAAAATTCGCGCACTAAAAAAATTGAGCGTGTGTAGTGGAACACAGTGGCGAATAAATAAACTACGGATTTATCGAGATCTGGACATAGTTTTAAACTAGCAGCTCTTGAGTAAGGTAACCAACAGGTTGTATATTATTGCATATTGGATTTTTAGCCGCGTTGTTCTCAGAGAGAATTCTGAGAGAGCTAGCCATATGCACGGCATAGCAACAGGCCGACCGTTATTAGTTTAGAGCTCTGGTGAATGTGTGCAAAAAAAATCGTTTCGCCAGACCCACCTGTGTGCGTGTGCGTGTGTAAGGTTACGTCCTGGTTTCAATATCGAAATATTTCGGGGAAATCCACTGAAAAGTTCAAGGAAGCCCTCAAAACCAAACAAACAACAACAACTCACGAAGGATCACCAAAAAGGACGAGGCACAATGTCGATCAATCCAACATACACCGCATATCCGGAGGATTTCATAGATGTAAGTAAAAATTTAAAAATTTTTAAAAAAATTCAAGTTTTTCGCAAAACAGGTAAGAAATAAATGATTATAGTTAATCTCTAACGACGTCCACGTGTCCGACCGCAAGCGACTGGGAAATAAATTCATGCGCCACGAAAGAAAAATCGCGATAGCAATAAATTAATTATTTGCATTAAACTGCGTCATTTGTTTCGTTTTGAAATTGCGCAAGAGACACGAGTGCGAGATTTTTGTTTAGAAAGCTACATCGGAATTATTAGCAAACACGTCCCGGCCAAAAATTCGCCAATTTATTCATAACCATACACCCATAGAGATCGGTGTCAATGTAATTTCATTGCATGCAATAAAAAAGTTTAAACAATTTCTCTGAATACAATTATACGTCATTCGCGAAAAAAATTTGCATTACAATTACCAACACTTTATTACATCCTGAATAGAATAATTTTCAGTCCATTGAAAAAGAAATCTACACATCAATCAATGCCAAAAATATGCGAAGGAAGAGAAAAAAACATGTTTGGATTGATTGGTCACAAACTCTACACATTTGCTGATGCGCAAAAAGCGATTCGGTTGAATAATACGTTCGTTAATCTGAGCGGTAATTACTGTTTTAAGTTGGACATGCGATTTTTAAGCACGTATTTACGGAAGAAAATTAAACGCTAACTGCATGACTCTCAATTATTATCATAACGCGGCTAATCATCGATAAATTGATGGGAAGACACAGACAATAAAATAAAAATATTTTCGTGAGTAAAGTGATTCGAGAATTTTGCACAGATCATCATGACGCAATGATATGAAGCTATCAAGGTGGGTGTGTCGAGTGTGTCAACATACCTCCAAATATTCTAGAGATAAATTAATGATAAAACAAAGTGCAAATTCAAGTTCAGATTAGGCAGAGTGTTAATATTTGGAAAATATTTACACACTTTTAAAAACATGCAGAAATTTCGCGTCTTTTTTAAAAATTTATTAAATGTTCCTGGAAATTGTCCTAACCTAACAAAAAAATGATTTCCGAGCAGTTTAATAATTAATTTTAAAAAGAATATTAAGTATCAATTGGTTAAACGGAAATTTTTGTCACAAAAGTTGAATTTTTGTATTTTAAAGGTTCTAAAATCATTTTTGCTGCATCGTAGGCAGCTTGGGCAGGCGCAAGTCCCACCCCGTGACTAAAACCCGTGACTAAAGTACTTTACCCACGATCTTGGCCATCTGTGTTTAAAATATCACTTTTTATGTCTTAAAACCATAGAAAAACAGTCGATTTAAAGATAGAAGTCGAAAAAAACAATTATTAAGCAACATTTCCACCACGTGGTAGAAAAAATAGATGCAATAATGCACCAATCAGTCATTTTTTTTTCTAGTAAATACGCAAAGTCTGATCTTACGTTACACTAATCAACAATTACGAGTAATGTGCAAAGATCAATGAATGGAACCTCTATCTAATCTCTCTGAGGTATATCATTACCTATATATATTTACTCAAACTGTAATCGGCACACATTCGTATAATATCCGTATTATCGTGAACTTGAAAATTTGAGTGCAACTTGTGCAGTAAATCAGTGCAAAATGAAGCAATATCAGAAACTACCCAATTATTTCTCAATCAACGAATTGAGAAGCCTTCTTCATAGCGAAAAGGTAAGCAAAAACTATCAAATCAAATATCAAATACTTCCTACGAGTAAATAAGACCTTCATGCTTCAAAAAATTCAAATTTAACGGTTATTAAAATTTCAACAAAACAAAAACGTAAAACGTATAGTAAAACGTGCAGCGTATTTTAATCTTTCTTATCCTAAGGGTACACGAGTACACACCTCCAAAATCCAATGTTTTGAGTTCATTGCAAACTTCAACGTCCGAAATTTATCTCGATAATGATTAATCAAATCTTGATTGTATTGTTTGCGCGATACGACGTCACGAACCTAAAACTCAATGCATAGACGATTGAATAGACGATAAATTAAAGTCTATTAAAAAAGTTTAACGCATCATAAAAACCAGTAGTAGTGTATGTCCATGTTAACCATACGAACATTCACGTCCGTGCAATCCGACTCTAGCAACAACCGCACACACCGAAACCAAATAAAAAAGAAGCAATCAACATCGCGCGGTACTCGAATATCCTTTTATCTTAATTGCGCCGTCGGTATTATTAGTGTAGTCGCTTGGACTTCGTCGAAGGCGAGAAAGCCAAGGTTTCGCATGACGCGGTAGGCTCGCCGAGGTACGCGCCGCCGATTGGCCGGCGCGCACACACACCTTCTACTTACCTCCGCGCGCATACTGCTCACGCGCAAACAACTTAAAACACGCCGATATGCATATTATTATTATTATACAGCTTAATATTGCGTTACGGCTGGTGTGTTGTTTCATAACTCGTGTGACGCAACGCACGTAGGTATATCTAGCCAACCAACAGCCTAGAAAAAGTGCATGAACTTGCAATTTTATAAAATATTTACCAAAACTATTTGCGGTTTGTTTTCCAATCGCTCGACTGACATTTAGCTGTGTAATTAGTCGCAGCGATTTAAAATGTGATTTAGTTCGGCCAAGGCTGTTCGCCGGGCGCCTTCCCCTAGCGACGACAAATTAATTATGCAAACGCATAAAAAATTATTTCAAAAAAATACAGAGTGTATCAGAATTGTACACATTTGCATATTTTTTTCTGCTGGAGTTAAAACGCTTTACAAAACTATTTTTGCACACACAAAGTGAATAAAACGGAAATTATGTACATATCAATCAAAATCGATTAATATTTAAATGAGCCAAGTCTGGGCTATTATTGTCCGCGGCATGGATTGTCGATTGTGAACTTGTTCTTGCCTAGATTGTTTTTTCTATCGGCTTCTTGCGCTAATGTTGTGTAAGTGGACGAATAAGAGTACCGGTTTTCTATTTGCAATTTGCACACACACACAAGATTAAAATAGATACAGACAGCGCCGGCGAAGAGCGAATTTTTGCCATGCTTCTTTACGGCCGTCTCCGTTAATTGAATGCGCATTTAACATCGATTAAAACGCGTCGCTCACTCCGATGGAAATTTCCATTCGATTGGTTTCTCTTTCTAGAATCATTCTCTATCCAAATACACCTTTAACGTCTTATCTTGTCAAATATTGATATTACACGTTGTATTACAACCGTTAAACGTGATTTTCTTTTTCGGAAGAAATGCATTTCGTGTTGTTTCATTTCTGTCAGCTACGAAAGCAATTAAAACAAAAAAGCAACCAGCGCGGCTACTGTAAACCGCACAAAGTCAGAATGGTGGGGGCGCTCAGGTATACTCATATATCTAACTGATTGTGAACACCAATACCAGTTGGTAAAAATCGCATGCAAAGATAAAGCAGTTGTAAAGTTTGTTCGCGCGCGTTTACATCCACACGACCCGACTTTTAATCAACTCTTTACCTTACGTGACATCATAATAACACCCGCGCTCGCGATTATGAGCAGCTATCATGACATCGAAGATTCTCCGTATAAGGAAACCACGTGGTATGTGCCCACCGATAAGGAGAGCGGTTCGTATCATCTACGCGCAGGGGGCGCTCTGCACCACTTGAGATCATGGCGGAATTTCTTCCAAAAGGTACCATTTTTACAAAAATTACCCAAAAACAAAAAATTATTTTTAACTGGACTTTATCGATACATATATCGTGAGGAATTAATTATACTCGAGCTAAATATAGTTAATTAATGAATTGCGTACGACGCCGATGATGAAACCGAGCAAATTTCCTGCGTGTGATGCAAGATTACCTAACAATTAACCAAAGGACGTCATGGGCCACCGAACAATTTTCGCACCTTTTGTAGATTAGCATGTTTTTAATTAAACCAGCAAACGCTTAAAAACACATCTTGTGTCAATTCCGAGTAGATACGCATAATGTACATATAATTAGGGAAAAAGTTGTATAATTAGTGGGTCGTTATCAGTCGAAAACTACAAATGAATGAAATCAAGTTCAAAGTGTGGCCCCACCGCGTGATCGTCGGCGAATTTCTATGAATTTCTTTCGTTTTGGGGCAAAAGTCCGGCGTGCGCACGACGATGACCATTATCATTATTAGTCCGATTGGGAAATTTGAAGCGTATAACACATACACTCCTACACCGACTGCACTATCATCAATATAGTGACTATATATAAAAGTGTCGGGATCTCACCACTCCGTTTCTTTTTCTCGTTTCGTTCAGAACCCGCACAGCCGCCTGGAAGCCACCGCCAGCGCGTCCGTATCGGCCTCGACGACCGCCACCAATCTATCCGAGATGGACCATCCGATACAACCAATGCGCAAACCGGGCACCCGGCTGGACGAGAACTGCAAGAAGGAGTTCCAACATTTGAACCCGGACAGCAACAAGCAGGATATTGAGGATCCACCTATGGGATGTGAAGATATCCGGAAGAAATATTACTTGCGTATTCAGGTGAGTGTCCAATGACCCAAATCTTGCAAAAATTTTGCTCTACCTTCTCTAAATCGCGAAAAAAGTTGTAGAAACCTTGTAGTTGTTTACAAAACGCATAAAACTCCTTGCAAAAAATTATAATTAAAAAAAAATCGATAGATATATCTAATCGACTTAAAGCTTGACTTAAAATTAGACTTCAACTCGAAACACGTTTTAGACTGGCGCTCGTTTAATAATAATTACCGGGGACCCGTTTGTTTGTTTCGGCGCAGATTGCGATTAGTTTTTACGGGCAAAGCAGCACCAAAAAAACGTGAAAGTCCACTTCGCAGAGCTACCTGTTCTATTACACCTTGTGTGTTCGATGCCCCCGTCGTATTCCGCTGCAATATTACAAGAATTTCCGGCGTGCGTTTTAAAAGTTATTGAAGCGAAAGGTTATCGCCGCATAAAAATTTTTCAAGGAAGTTTTAATAAATTTTCGACGATCCGCATAAACCCATAAATTTCACACACGTAAAATAAAACAAAAACACGAAAATTTGCGATAAAAAAAATTTAAATATTTTTAATGTTTTTTTTCTAATTAAATGCAAAAAAGCGAGTTTTTTCCGATGTTGTTGTTCTCTTAATCACTGTCTGCACCGGTTTGAATCAGCTGACGATGATTTAATGTCCTAGATTATCTCGAATTTTTCTTGATCTCGCATTCGCAGTCCGTCAACAAAACGGCATGTGATGCGTGCATGGCATCCATAGATCAGTCAGAACGCATTGATAACGCACGATATTGATTTCATAAAAACATTGACCAATATCTGTCCGAAATCAGCAAATTAATAAATTAATAAACGAATAAATAATTAACGCGTCATTGAACTGCAGCGTTGTCAAAATCGCGAGATCAAGGACTCGAAAATTCATTTCGGAATACTTACTTATTAATTTTAAAGATTCACGGAATGTCTAGTGAAATAATCTCTCGGTGCCTGTGCCTAATTATTATAATTTCGTTAGAGTTCAGAGGCGGACAGTGGCGAAAAGAGTGGGAGAGATAAACAACATCAAATATATATAAACAAATCGACGCATTCGCATCCATTGCGACGATCGATTCAGTTGTTAACGTGTTGAGTGTTGTGTGATGAATTAAAAGTTTAATCAAACACCGAGAAACAAAAATGACGCTTATGCGCGCGGATACGCACGTGACGTTTGAAATCTCTCCGGATTCACCGCGGCCAACATGCACACTATCCCAGGTTAAATATTTACCAACCTTAAGTGATTTAAAAAAATTAAATTTAAAAAATGTTTTTGGTGTTGTTAACAACCACTAATGTCTATTATCGTTGTTATTTCAGGTGTTAACTGCCATTTCTGTGTCTCTGGTTTCTTTGGTCATTGGTTATGTCTCTGCGTACACCGCCCCAGCCGCTGAATCCCTTCAAGCGGAGTTGGAATTGACCAAAAACGAGGTTAGTTTATTTTTTATTTTTTGTTTTAAATTTTTATCATCAGCTGGTTTTTTGATGATAATAATCTATAATTAACTCGACTAATGTAATTTTTCGTCTGCAGTGGTCATGGGTATGCAGTTTGATGCCCTTGTCGGCGCTTGTCGGTGGACTGGTCGGCGGACAACTGATAGACTACTTCGGCCGTAAACGTATCATCGCCTTCACCAACTGCATGTACATAGCTTCCTGGTTGCTATGCGCCAATGCCACGAATGTCTGGTATGTCTACGCAGCGCGAACCGTCGTGGGTTTCAGCGTGGGTATCGCCTCCCTGGTCTTACCAGTATATCTGGGTGAAACCATCCAACCGGAAGTACGTGGTACCCTGGGTCTACTCCCATCTGCTTTTGGTAACACTGGTATCCTGGTCTGTTTCGCTGCGGGCAGTTACCTAAAGTGGGACCACCTCGCCTGGGTGGGTTTCGCACTTCCCCTACCCTTCCTGTTGATCTACTTCCAAATCCCCGAGTCGCCAAGATGGTACATCCTCAAGGAACGCAACGAGGAAGCCAGACAAGCCTTGCAATACCTCCGTGGTAAAGATTGTGATATCAGCAATGAATTCGACGACCTGGTCAGGAGCCACAAGGAATCCGAGAAGTTATCCTCGTCTTCATCACTTACCGACCTGTTTACGAAATCTAACATGCGACCATTGGCTATCTCCCTGGGTTTGATGTTCTTCCAACAAATGAGTGGTATCAACGCTGTCATCTTCTACACCACAACTATTTTCAAAATGGCTGGATCATCCATCGATGAAAACGTCTGCACCATCATTGTGGGTCTGGTAAACTTCGTGTCTACATTCCTCGCTACCATTCTAATCGACAGACTGGGACGCAAAGTACTCTTGTACATCTCGAGTGTTTCCATGATCATGACCTTGAGTGTCCTTGGATCTTACTTTTACCTGCGCAATGTGAATGTCGACGTATCCGACTACGGATGGTTACCATTATTAAGTTTCGTCATCTACGTACTTGGATTTTCATTGGGTTTCGGACCTATTCCATGGTTAATGTTAGGAGAAATCCTCCCAGCGAAAATTCGTGGATCTGCTGCTTCAATAGCAACAGCTTTCAACTGGTCCTGCACGTTTATCGTGACGAAAATCTTCTTGAACATCATTGAATTGGTTGGTACGCATGGTACCTTCTGGTTGTTCAGTTTATTCGTACTTGGATCACTGGTGTTTATTTATCTATGGGTGCCGGAAACTAGAGGCAAGAGTCTGGAGGATATTGAAAGGAAGTTTGCGAGAAGGATGAGTTCGGTGGCGAATCTGAAACCGCTGCCATCGTCGGCGTGCTGATACCAACGACAGTCATTTGCACCAATATGCCAAAGTATAGAACGAAACAAGAAACGTACAGGGATATCATAGGGCAGGAACATTCCAGAATACTCCCATTGTGATTTGTTTGAATTATTTTTAGAGTAATAGGCTAAACTGATGAGTTTAGTCTAAATGCCTTTTATATATATGACTATTGTAAATTATTGCAAGATCTGATATTGAATCTGATAGCGTAGTATTGTATATGTATATATTTTTAATGTATAATAAAATTTTTAATTACGAGTATAATATATAAGTATAAATTAAAGTATATATAACTATTATATTTGTGTTTTATTAACGTATTTCATCTAAAAACCAAAATTCGTTTTGTTTGGAGTTCATTTGACCGCAAATCAAAATGGCCGATTACGTCAATGAAAAAACTCCATTGATATGCAATAATTTAATGTTTACGAGAGGAGTTCCAGTCAGAAACAGTGATTAAGATTACATCAACACATTTCTCATTACAGTCATTACCAAATTTATCACCGAATATGTTTATGACACCATAGCAATATTATATATTGATATACAGTGCATATTCAAAGTGTTATATCCTGGTGATTGAGTATTATTGCTTTTTATGTTAGTAAACTTCCGAATTGGATAAAAATTTGACTTACCCATAACTTGAACTCGACAAATCGCACAAGTATCGCATTCGACATCCCAACTCCACATCGCCACTGCGTTCCACTTCTTCAGCGTGAACATCTTCTCGTTCTTTGAGTTGTCGCCATCGTTCTTTTCCATGGAATCACATTCGGACATTGGTTCCATGATTGTTCACTTTTGTTTACCATACACTCTATCTACAACAGAGAAATGTTGCAGGTTAGAGTGATGTTCAGGCGCAAGTTGGTGGTTTTACTGGATCACACATAGGTTGCGCTACAATGCAAGAATTATATTTTAATTTGGAAGTAATTTAAGATATTTACTGAAAATTAAATTGTATTTTAGGTCAAAATATAATAAATAATTACTTTGACTTATTTGCTTGTTTATAATACATGTAACAGAGGAATATCTAAAATGTCTATCACGTAAAATTAAAAAAGAATTAAATTTAAATAAATATTATATTAAAAGTATTACTCAGTTAATTTTAAGAATATAGGAAACCACTTTTCTAACTTTCTGTAAATCTATCTGCATTCACTGAACCAAACGCACAACTTACTACCACTAACAAACTAGTTTTCAGTACATGAACTCTCCGCATTTATTGCAAATAACTGCATCCTAGCGCCATCTTGTGGAAATATATTGAGTTAAAAGTTTATGAATTACTGTATTGCAGGGCTGGCCAATCCCAGGCCCGCGGGCCACAAAGTGGCCCGCCAGGATATTTGAATTTGCCCGCCGCAAAAACCAAAGTTGTAACTTTTGTATGTGTATAATATTTTATGTATGAATGGCCATAGTCTGTGGCCCGGTGCCGCCGCAATCTAAAAGATTTGGCCCTCCAGGAAAATCCATTGGCCAGCCTTGCTGTATTGTATACTATGTTTTCTGCTTGCTATCTATATTATGAATTTTTCTTGTATCACTAGATAATAATAAAAATACGTAGTTTATTTATGTTTGAATGTGTTAGTTTAACAATACGTTATTGATAAAGCTAATTACGTAACTCTAATAAAAACAAAAACAATCACAAAATGTCACCGGAAGTGGCAACACTTTAATATTCACTCATTCGGGGAAATTACACTGACGACAGTTTTTCATGACGTCCTGAAACTCCTCGATCTGTAGAGTCATCTCAAAGAAGTTGTGCTTGTCGTGAATCTGTTTCGTTGCCTGCATGAGAACAGCCTGCGGATTGGTCCCCGGTTCTAGACATAAACAATTAATACCTCATCTTTAAAATATAAATAATAATATTACCTATAGCTAAATGAGCTGATAATGCAGTTTTATCCAAACTGAGTGCCCAGATTCGTAGATTATGCACACGTTTCACGCCTGGTATGCTCAAGAAAATGGCACGCACCTCGTTGAAATCAATACCTTTGGGAATTCCCTCCATTAAAACTTGCAGGGTATCTTTAATAATATTAAAAGTAGTAAACAGAACGAGAATGGAAAAGAGGAACGTGCAAATCGGATCTGCAATGCTCCATTCCGGTTTGTAATAGATCAAAATCGCAGCGACAAAGACTCCGAAACTTTGAATAAAGTCACCGATGACGTGAATATAAGCAGCACGGACATTTATATTTTCGGCTTCACTGTGACTATGTCCATGTTCAATACTGCCTCCGTGTGAGTGGCCATGGCCGCCGCCATGACCGTGGCCATGTTGATGCAGTGTACAACCCATTCTACAAAAAAATATCGTTATTATTCATAATATTAACACGAAACCTTGCAGATATGCACAGTTATCAATTCAAGAACATTACAGATATCTACTTTATCATTACTCACATTAAGTTGACTAGGACACCAATGGCGGAAGTAATTAACATAACAAACGCATCAATCTCAAACTCCTTCTCAATCACACGTTGCACAGCCATGTAGACAAGAATACCGGTAACCACCCAGATCATCAACACAGAAGTAAGTGCCCCTATCACTTCGGCACGGTACCATCCGAAAGACATCTTTTTCGTGGCGGGTCTTGAACCCACCCACAACGAGAACAGCGAGATCATAAAACTAGCGAAATCTGTCAGGAGATGTGCTGCATCAGTGGCAATCGCCAAACTGCTGGACATATAACCACCTGGGGACCAAAAATTTCATCTCAACTTCCGGTTTGAAGGTAAAAGTAAATCTACTCACCAATAACTTCACCTATCATGAAGATAACACAGAGTATACTCGCAATGATCAACTTTCGTCTTGCACGTTTATCAACCGAAGCAGTATTATCCTTGTGACAGTGCCGATTAACCAAATCCGTTGTGATAATACTCTCCTTGGTGTGGGAGCTCAGCTCTTCGAAACTCCTCCTGGGTTCCATGTCGACAATTTCACCTTCGCTTACTTTACAGCAACCCTCGCGTGGTTTTCCATGCACGCAGTAAATCAACAGTCGTGGACTATTCGGCGGTGTTTTCGTCATTGCTCCATAATTACTGCCCGGAACGCTATAAATACAGACAGTTAAGATCTAACTTTCCACATTTCCACATTTCCACACACCATGTGCAAAAGTTTCGCACACGACACCACACCGGCAATATTGAAATTTCCACAATTTACTTAAGTGTTGTAAGTAGTATCGCTACATCTGCGCATGCGCGATAGCGTAAACTTGATTATAATACGTTTGTGTATGAGATTTATATGTTTCTTTGAGTAATGAATGAGTACACGCTTAGATATCGACTCTCTTGTCGTGACTTTTCAATTGTTTGTTTACATTGGGCTTTGGCATGTTATATCTTGCCTGATAAGCGACGATATAATGTGCGCACGCCACGACAAGTGCGAAAGCGATTTACGACAGTGTTTTTTACCTCGTTACGAATCGATTATTGATGAACTCGCAAAAATCTTGGCTGGAAACTAAATTATTCACCATGTGGCACGTTGAACTTGCAATTACAGACGAAAACAACACCCACGTAGCTTTTTCACAACACTTGTTGCAATTTTCTTATCAAAAATATAAAAATTCTACGTAAACAATGAATTTCAACATGTGCCGAAGACCTTTTCAGTCAAAATACTACAAGTAAAGATTTTACTTACAAGAGCGGTGCTTTTATACTATTCCCATGCTTCTCGTCCATGTTGATTTGAATGAATTGCTAATTGTAACGAAAACACACTCCAAAGATGCTCAGGTCGGTGTGGATCGAGTGCCGCAAGTGCCAAGTGTTCTCGATTACTTGATCATCGGTAAAATAGATTAAAAAGTGCTGGTGTAGTGCGTGTGCAGTGTCTCAACAGTTTATCCTCTCATTACACGCGCTTATCACACCTTTTTTTTTACTTTTCACGACACAACATTGATGCACCGCCATTTTGTATCGCAGCGATTATAAATCCTAATCATAAACAAAACTATGAAAAAGATTTATGAACGGTAACGTCACGTGGGGAGATAGAAAAATGTTGTGCACGCGTCCCCAACAATGTGGAAGTTGTGAGACATGTTCATTTCGAGAATTCGTGATATTGTTATCGCATGATTCGTGTTGTCCTGTCTTGAACGCAAATAAATAAACATCTACGTCATCGTAGTGTTTATTTTATACTCTTATATGAGTATAAGCAATGCGAGAGGTTTATAATTACAACGTTGTCTTTAATAAAATATTGTCAATGTACAAGAATATAAAAAATACATTAAGTCACACAAAAGGTTAAGAGGTATCACAAGCACAACTTGATGGGCCTTAGTGGAACACTGCTGTAAGTACGTACAATTCGTTAAAATTGTATCAAAAGTTTCTGTGATGTACAATAAGTACGTGCGAATTTGTTTCTTCAGTCATTGTGTGTAGTTTATGGCACGGAAATAAATAATGCAAGATGTGTGAATGAATATTAAGAATAAACAACGATTAATATGATACTAAATCAAATTACTGCGCGTACTCCATATTCCTATGGACGGTGACGGGCGCCATGATGCGATTTTTGTGTTGTGGCAAGGCTGTGATGTCGGACAACTTTTTACTTTTACTGCGATCGATCAAGCGATGATGTCGTTTGGTCGACACGGAAGTGTTAATAGAAGCACCATCGGATGTTTCATCCTCCAGGGAGTCAATCTCATGCGGCGCAAACGACAAATGCTCGGATTCATCATGCGGTATCATGGTGGAATACCCATGATCAGAATCCGCAGCCGTCGGAGGTCTTCTATATCCAGTCGAGACACAATACGGAGAAATCGGTTCGGGTTTCTTACTGTCCTGCAGTAACTTATTCTGGTGATTATCCAGCTCGTGGTAATCATCGCTGATGTTTAAGTCGCTCATGCGTACCTGATTCTCTTGCGCAGACGTTAAATAAAACCGATCTACAGTCGGTGATGTATACGAACGATAACATATGAAGGAAAATATAAGAATCAGGCACACAGCGAGCACCGAACCTATAACCGGCCCTATTGGGGAATATCCATTACCCAGAAGATCGTCATTATTCAAGGATCTATCAGAGGTATCACCGTACGGCGTAGGAGATCCCAGAATACCATTGAAACATGTCTGTATCGATGTACAAAATGGCGTCGTGAGTAAAGTTTCAGCATCTACATCAACCTGACACCATTCACAACCCAAAACACCCAAACACCCTTCGTAACTTGTCAATTTCTCGCATAAAATAGGCAAACACGCTTTTATTTCATCGTCGTGGTTGAAATTTATAACGAGATCAGTTGGCATAGAGAAGGTTTGCTCTGGCATGGCTGGGCATAACATATTATTACTCTTGTAGCCCTGTTGGCATGTTTCTGATGTCATTGGACACTCACACGGACATTCGCATTCTTTCTGCTCCATGCGATTGCAATTCAAACACAAACGATTTATCATACTGCAGGGGCAAAATGTTGTCACGCTCTCTTCCGAAAGATTTACAAACCCAATGAATATATTGGTACCTTCAACAGGGCTTACCTGATACTTAGCGTTATGTTCACCATGAACTGCGTTGATTACAACTTCATCTATGCTGGTATTCAGTTTGTAATATCTCTGAATCGTGGCATCCGCGAAATTATTACACAGATTCTTTTTAATGAAATGACCATGATATAAAATATCATTTGCCACCTGTGGCTCTTTATGAATAATGTGTTGTTGTTCAATTGGGCCGTGTCCATTCGGATCAATCAGATTCGGGTGGTAAATCAAGTATCCACTGTCGTCCATCATAAAACACTTGATTTTCTTCTCCGAACAAAATGGCATGTGTTCCAGAATCAACTTGAAAACATAACCAAATGTAACATCCATCGCCACAACTACATGATCAGTAGCATAGGCAACCGTTACAATGTAACCAGCGCCACCTGCGTCCAAGTATGGCGGCGTTAAGATTGTTTTGAATCTATGTTCAACCGCACGTAAATACCACGATCTCTTCGTGGGTTCAAAACCTGGCGCGAGAACTCCACCCGGAAATGTCTGCATTACACCGGTTGGTGATGTGACGTACCTGCGGACAATGTATCTACCTTTAGCTCCTTGTAAGTGTTGTGTGCGGAGATATTCCAGAACATGTGCGAGTGTTGCGACATCATCGCGGATCTCATCTCGAAGACCTGGATTGGAAAGAAAACGAGTGTTGTCTTTCAGGAAAGCCATACACTTTTGTACAGACAGCGGAGAAAACGAACTGGAAGACGTCGAGTGGAGGAAAGTCGTAGGCGATTGAAAACAGGAAGCACTCAGGTATAACGAACCAGCATCTGTAGAATAAATAAATTAATAACACATTTGAGTGGCTTATAATAAAATTACCTAAAGTTGCAAGTTGATTAAAGTGTTTACACATGCGTGAAGCCGGAATAACATCCAGGCGATGATGAACTAATTGATTAGCAGTCGCCGATTCAAACCACGAGACTTTAAAGGGTCTCTTTGGTGGTGGAGCGTTTTTATACTCTTTTACAACAATCACGACCTTGTAATGATCCAGTACTGACTTGTAAAAGTACTTTGTCTGTGAAAATACGAAGAAAATCAATAAAAATCAACAAGATCCAAAAGAAAAAAGCTCAAATCATACCCGGATATGCATCCATTCCATATCAGCTCTACCGGAAGACTTATCACGCATAAATTGCCATAAACCATATTCCAATCGTTCAATTTTAGTGAAATTAGGCTGTTCCCGAACAACCATCGGTCGTGGATACGTCGGATGCATGATGACCGTCCCATCGAGATCAGTAAGAAACGCATAGCTGAATTGTACGTAGTTGCTGTAGTAAGTTACGTCCTCGATTAAGTTGCCAAAATATAAATCCACGCCAAGAACACCGATTTCTCCGCGTGTTCCGCACGGAATTGTAGCTGTTACAATTAAACTGTTTGTTTCTGCGTCCCATTTAGGTAGAGATAAATCGTAATTCATGCTGTAAACGGGTGTAACAAGCAAAGTGTTGAAAAAACGCGCGATTGCTAATCCTGCACTGTCTGTGGAGTTTACAGGAAGCATAATTCCTTTATGCACAATGTCATCAAAGTCTATGTTGTATTTAGAATAGTTTTGTTCGGCAATATCACGCAGAAAATGGGTTTCGTACATTACTTGTTTAGCAGCTGAAAATAAACAATAATTCAGTTGTTTCTGATAAAAAAAAATTAAAAATAATCTTACCATCTATAACAGCACAAGTATTAATGATAATATTGTGCTCAGCTTCGTCCATTTGGTTCAAAATCGTCTCCAAAACAAGTTTTGCCTCAGTCAATGAAGATAACAACCCTCTACTAATGTATAAAAGCATAACTGTTTCATTTTTAGCAACATTACTGGCGTGTATCGCTTCGAATGCCTGCTGGAAGCCCACAGAATGATTTGTTGATCCATTACCCTTCACCAAACCATCAACAAACTTCAATAATTGTTTCTTATTGTGTTTGGTCGGTGATGTGAGCGTGTTTTGATCTTCTGACAATTGCATGCGTGATAAATTAGGAGCCACACATTGCTGTGTCATGAACGGTTTGGAGATGTCATGTGAAATGCCTAGAATACCGATCTTGTCGTGTTCGTCCAGCACGGAAATCACCTGCTTGGCGAGGGATTTCACAAGTAAAAACTGCTGTCTACTCAGAGATCCACCATGATCTAGCAGTAACATAACATTTCTTGGTTTGTAACTTATTCGGGACATGTATGCAGACCACAGCATAGCGTCATTACCCAAATCTATGTTACTATCCAAGAAAATGTCTTGATGTGAGAGGAAGTAGTGTTGTTTTATTATTCCTTTCAGTATTTTACTAGCTGCTACTTGTTTCTGAAGCACTAAAACCAAATTAAACAAAATTGTAATAAATTTGAGTGAATAAAGTTGTAATTTTGTAAGTTACCTTGATTTAAATTAATTGATTGTTCAGCATAACTATTACTAGGATTGACTAACATATTTGTAACTTCATACTCTGCAAAATCAGACTCATATTGATTGCATGGAGATATTGCTGATGGAAGAACTGGTACTTTATTTATACCATAGTAAGTCTCAATGATGTTTCTTGTTTGATTTAGTATCGAAAATGTTTCATTGAGCTTCGATTCAAGCTGACTGGCTATTTTTGCAACCTTCTTGTCTGCATCTTGGAACACATTGGTGTATTTAAACTTCCCAAACAATTGCTACATAAAAATATAATGATTATTATGTAATCAAGCAATAAAACATAGATTTTCTACCTGATTGAATGAAATGCCAAGTTCTTCATTGCTGGTGTTGTTGAAATCACCGGCGAACTCCCTGGCAATATCCCTCAGCCACAAACCTTGTATACTCTCGGGTGTTGGCGTGGAGTTCCCGCGGGTTGTAAAATTAGACGTATTTTTGGCGTTACATGTTGTACGCAGTGATATCACACTAAATATCAGCGCGATAGTAAAAGCGTAAAATCTTATTCTAAAAGGCTTCATTTTCGCGCGGCGCACGGCGGTCGCAAGGCTTGGCGCACTGCTTTGCGATACATTACAAACTCCCGCAATTTATCGCTAATCACATCGGCTCAAAAATAGATTCGTGTAAACATTTAAGACTGCGTTTGATCTCTGTGATTATGATGATAAACAAACATCAAGGCAGCCATGGTACGCACCGACATCCCAACCATAGATTATTTACCTCCCCCACCATAAATATTTGACCAATCATATTCGTGTATATACAGCAATACAATGCGCGTTGGATGATTGCGCATGACTTCTTGTTCATGTGAACGTGTTGACATTTAGTCGTATAATTCTTAATCTATGCATTTAGTGCTGAAAACAACACAAAGTTACAATTGTGAACAATATATCATGTGTTAATGAACTGGTAGTATACACCTGAAGTCGTTAATATGCGTATGTCGCAAGGGTTTATTGTAGTTAACGATTGAAGTGAATATGTACTGGTAGTAAGCGTGCAAAGGTGGACAGACAGAACCAACCACCAAACATCTGTTCACTTGTATTCTAACAAACAAACGATATCTGTTATCGAGGTGATTACCAGGAGAATTTAATCATGGAAATAGCTAAATCTCTATTTAGGGATCACCGTGATCATGAGGGATATGTTGGCAAAGAAGACAACAATGTATGTTAAATTGTCACCATTAAATGCATAATTATTTTAATTTATTTGTATATTTTAGAAACGTGAATTGGAGTTGGCTATTTCCGAAATTGAGGATGAGGAGAGTCTGGCGGAGTCTTTTCATGAGGGGGTGTCAATGAGTGAATTGCTGACACCTAATCCAGGTGGGCCTTTTTCTGCTCTCACACCTTCAATGTGGCCGCAGGATATAATGGCCAAGTTGTCAGTTGTTCCAGAAGATCCTAATTCACAACCTGAATATAGGTATGACATAAATTTTAATCAAATCGTACAAAATTTGCCTGTTTTTTCGGTTTAAATTTAAAAATTTTGCTTTTATTTTTGTCTAATTTATTTAAAAAATGAATAAAAATCATTTTAAACCTTAGATATGATGAATTTGGCTTCCGTGTGGATGAAGAAGACGGCCCTGAACAAAGTTCCAACAAATTGCTTGGTATACCCTTCGTCGAAGATCCCCAGCATCGTTTAAACTGGGTCGCGCACTTGGAATTCTCCCACAACAAAGAAGTCTCGTCTCTCAGCTGGGAAAAAGTCGAGGTTCGTCTACCACAAACCGACAAACTACGCACAATGGTACTTGAGGGTGTGCCGCATTCAATGCGCCCACAACTCTGGCTGCGAATGTCTGGCGCACTTGTCAAGAAGCAACAATCCGAGTTAACTTACAAAGACATTGTGAAAATGTCCAGTAATGATTCGTTGATGACTTCGAAACAGATTGAAAAAGATTTGCTGCACACAATGCCCACAAATGCTTGTTTTAGTAACATTAACAGCACTGGCATTCCCAGATTAAGAAGAATACTGCGTGGAATTGCTTGGTTGTATCCGGATATAGGATACTGTCAAGGAACTGGTATGATTGCCGCATCACTACTGCTTTTACTCGAAGAAGAAGACGCTTTCTGGATTATGGTCACCATTGTAGAAGATCTCCTACCAGCTTCCTATTACAGTTCGACTCTGATCGGTATCCAGGCTGATCAGAAAGTCCTGAGGACTTTAATTACGAACTTCCTGCCGGATGTCGATGAAACATTAAAAATCACGACATTGAGTTGTCGCTCATCACAATGAATTGGTTTCTCACTTTATATGCGAGCGTGGTTCACATGAAAATCCTTTTAAGGATCTGGGACCTTTTGTTTTTTAATGGTTCGTTAGTTTTGTTTCAAATTGCGCTCGGGATGTTGAAGATGCGCGAACCGGAATTGAAAAGATTGGAGAATTCGGCAGCGATTTTTAACGCCCTGTCGGATATTCCGGGAGATATCGACGATGTGGAGAAGTTATTAGAAGTTTCAATGCAAGTGGCATCATCTCTGAATGATGTGATGATCGAGGCATATCGTAGAAGACATTTGGCGTATTTAATGGCGGATCAGGGCGCATTGGTTGGCAATCCGGAAGCTGCTCCGAATCTACCCAAACAACACCTTGCACGTCGACAAGTGAAGAAAACTAAGTCTGTTATACAATTGTTGCTTTTCAATGAGAATGGTTCAAGTGATTTGAAATGCAAGAATATCAAACAGACTGAAATATTGGTTGATTTGAGGGAAGGAATATTACAGGTGATATTTTTGTTTGTTTTGCATTATATAGTTTCCTATAAATTTAATTACGTTTGTTTACGTAGATTGTACGACATTTTCTACAAGTCGATCCCAAATTGAGTACGGAAATATCTTTAGTAGCTGATTATTCGATGGAAAGTCATGCTGCTGATCATTCCAATTATATTAATGTTTCCAAGAATAGAAAAAGGCGTGCTAAGGCTTTACTAGGTAGGTTTTAATATAATAATATATTCTTACTTATTAATATATACATTTTTAGATTTTGAGCGTCATGATGACGACGAATTGGGTTTTCGCAAGAACGACATCATCACAATTATCAGCCAGAAGGACGAACACTGCTGGATCGGTGAATTAAACGGACTTAGGGGTATATTTACTTTATTTTCAGTCTTCAACAACGTTTTATCTAATTTTTGTTGCATTTAGGCTGGTTTCCTGCTAAATTCGTTGAATTATTGGACGAAAGAAGCAAACAATACAGTTGTGCGGGTGATGATAGCATATCCGAGACAGTGACGGACTTAGTAAGAGGAACACTTTGTCCTGTTTTGAAGCACGTGCTGGAACACGGCATGAAACGTCCGAATTTCCTTGGGGGACCTTGTCATCCATGGTTGTTTATCGAAGAAGCGGCGACGAAAGAAGTTGAAAAAGATTTCAACTCTGTCTACAGTCGATTGGTACTGTGTAAGACTTACAGACTGGATGAAGATGGCAAAGTTTTAACTCCAGAAGAAGTAATTTTTACATATCCAGTTGAACATATTAATAAAATCTATGTTTTAGTTACTTTATCGTTCTGTACAAGCGATAAATCTCTCTCATGACAATGCACACGCACAGATGGATGTAAAACTTCGAAGCTTGATTTGTCTCGGTCTGAACGAGCAAGTTTTGCACCTTTGGTTGGAGGTTTTGTGTTTATCCATTGACATTGTACAAAAATGGTAAGTAAAGTGAATAGAATGGCAATGAAACTAATTCAAATTGTTTCTGAAGGTATCAACCATGGTCATTCATCTACAGCCCTGGCTGGGTGCAAATTAAATGCGATTTACGCATTCTATCACAACTCTCATTCAATCTTAACCCCGATTGGGAGCTACCCGTTAAGAAAGAGCCCAACAACCAGCCACTCAAAGACGGCGTTCGTGACATGCTAGTGAAACATCACTTGTTCAGCTGGGATATATAATCAAGACGAAGATAGTTTATAACCAATTGACGTCCATCCAGATAATTGTTAACAAATGACTGATGATTATTTTTTGGGACATTTTCACATTTAGCTCTAACTGAATAATGAGATCTCGTACTAATCGTAATAATTGTTCATCTATTAATTTATTACACTATTTAACGTTTCTAAACTGTTTAGCTTTATATTTATGTTGAAAATGTGATAAACGCATATTTAACTCATGTGTCTACAGTGTCTTATCATCTATATATGTTGTTGGTTGCTTGCATTAAAGAGCAAGCAAATGATATGTCTTGTTTTCTAAACGCCCACGCATTAGGTTTCTCAAATTTTCCAAATTTTGTATGGCAACCTGTACAAATAAAGCATTTTGAGATTTCATATTTGAATCTAAAATGTTTGTAATTTCATTACACACCTCGTATCTCCAGTAAAACTCCGTTGGTTTCCACCCTTTAAGCCCTCCTAAAGTGCTCAAAATGGGAATTTTTAAATTCTGATTTAGAATTCTAATTGATTCTTTAATTCTACGTAAAATATTTAAGTAAAATTTTCTTCTATTAATGACCGTTTAGGCCCTATTTGCAGTTTTAATAAAATAATTGGTTTTACAGGCCAATAGGGCCTTAATATAAAATTATTTTAACGGATTACGATTCAGAATTAAATTTACTTTCAGAATCCGAAATCAGAATTTCAAAATTCTAATTATTTCCAAACCTGCATTTGCTGAAATAAAAGATTTCGTCATAAAAAAGGCAAAACATTTCTCTTTTTTATGTTGAAAGTTATATATATTTTTGCATTGGGTAACATCATGGCCGTAACTTTCGAAGTCAAGCAACAAGCAAAGACAGAAATGACTGCATTCTCCCAAAATGCGCTTATATTATAATTTAATTCTCAAAATCACGCAAAGATGTCACTAGCATGCACATAGTTGCATTAAATTCTAAGCGCACTTATCGCTGCCAGTTGTTGGTGATGGTAATGGGTGTCCGTGTGAGATTGCGCGCGAATTAGTGCAACAGGTTTTGTTCTTATCTGTTGTATGCCGTCGGAACTCACACGCTGCATGAAACTTAAATGTCTTACATTCGCGCAGTTGCAAATGAGTTATCGTCGACACTGAAACTCGGTGTATTTCTTTCGCGTATATCGATTAGTTCGGTAAATCGAGTTAAATTCGATCACGAATCAACGCCGCGTATTAACAACAAAGGTGTAGTGTTACTGAAGACTTATAGTGTTTGTGAAATATGAGAAAACGTGAAATTATTCTCTCTCGGCTGTTGAATGTCATAGATTGCAAAGATTACTTGCGAACATGTAACCTTGTAAGTATTACAAATTTTTATCTAACGGACCTTGATATGTAGTGTCGTTGGGTGCATTCGCGTTGGACGCTTACGCGCTGTGAGCGTGCTTACATGTCATTTTCATCGTTCGACTTGGCGCTGTGAGTGTCACATAAGTACGCTCATGGCTGAGTTCGTAGCACAGACTTCGCGCTCATTTATGCTCACGCCACAGAGGTAGGGCAGCGAAAGCGTGAGCGCCAATTTTTATTATCTGTCAAAACGAATGCAACTTGAGCATAAGCTAACCAAAAAATTTCATTTATTTCTAAATTGTTAAATTCTTTACAATCCCGCAAAAATGGCAAGCAGTCAACCAAAATTAATTTCTGTTGAGCTAACTGATCCAGAAAGTAATAAAATTTACAATTAAATTAAAATTTAAAAAATAAAAATTTAAATTATTTGATAAACAGTTGCCATGTTGATGATTATTGACGCTCACAATATCCAAAACGAACGAAATTTATTTATTGATTCTAAGCGCCTATAGGCCATCTCGAACACTAAAAATTTGTGCTTATAAGCGTGAGCGCTCACAGCGCGTAAGCGTCCAACGCGAATGCACCCGTTGTGTCGTGCAAAGTGTTTTACATAGTATAATTTTGTTGCAGAACCTGCCGTAGATGTATTGAAGAGGACTGGTAAGTAAATAATTAAATTCAGAAAGAAACAGAAACAAATCTAGGGTGTTGTTACTGTTATTGTCGCATGAAATGAAATTGTCGCATATCTCGGAAATTGTTAGTTTTGCCTTCGCCACGTTATAGAGAAAGAGTTGTTATTTAAAATTATGTTTTTTCCAATCCCCTAAGTAAGAAATTTTTAGTTTTTTTCTTTGCCACATTAGAGAAAGATTGATATTAGTGCCACTCCAATGTTGTTACTGTACTTCGATAGGGCCAAAGTTCTTTTAAGGGTTGGGCCCATTCGGGCCCTGAAAATCACACGCGAACTGTCTGCAAACCGCCCCCCTAGTAATTTTTATAATTTCTGAAAACATGATGTGGAAATAATTATTATATTTCTATTTTACATGGTGTAGTGCTACAATTATAACACTGTAACACTGAAATGGAAATAAATATAGCTTTACTGACATTTAACGTGTAGTTTAAAAGATATTCTCTATCGAAAAACCACGAAACAAAACGTAGCATTAATTTGGCATTATTTATTTATATAATCTAAATTTCGGGACTTCCATCTGCATCATTCATAAATGGCATTAGCATGAACTAAAAGTCATAAAATAGAATTGTATTGTTTATTTCGATATTTCTTTCTTATATTTCTTTCGGCATTTGGCACGAGAATTGTGTTTGTTTTGAACACAATTTACTTTCTTATCGCTTCCGCCGCGTGAAATGCCTCGCATGAGATTCCCGAGTGTTTTTGAAATCACCTCACACCGCGTGCAGCATATTCTAGTTTAGTTTAGATTGCGAGTTTCATACCTATTGCAATTCGCGCACAAGATCTCGTGCAAGCGACGCGCCGTCTTTGCGCATCTCTTGCTTTCTTATCATAAACTGTCGCGTCGTTGCTTGCTCGGCTTCGGCGTGCACTCTTAGCGGATTGCCGTCAGTTTCGTGCCTCTTTCTGGTTGATCCAGACGTATTTCTCGCGACTAGTATCGTGGGTTCGGACATCTGCTTCCTAAATTTGCATTATATTCGATCCGCAGTCCACTATGATATTTGATCGTGTTTCGTGTGCACACTTATGCAAGTTACAAGGTTCGGTGTTGGTTGTTAAATGAATAGGATACATGTCGCCCCCATCTTGATTTATTTACCATTGAGATGACCCATAGTGCTGGTGTAAGTAACTTACTAAACAGCACAGATTGTTTGTTTTTCTTCGCTGTGGGAATATAATATTACTAAATCGTATGAAATATTTTTGTTTTAACATGTTTTTTTTTTTAATTTATAGTATTCCGTGTGCCTTGGAGTCTGATGAGTTAGTTCTGTTTTGGTAAGTTTATAATACAATTATAATTTTTGTTTTTAATTTTCGCGTCAATCACTAGTTTGTATTTACGTGTTTTTTTTATCGCGGTTCACCACGTGGTGCAAAGCATTCTACTAAAGCGTTAACATTAAATAATTTAATTTTTTGTTATTGGGAGTAAACGAAGCGCAATACAAACTAGGCCGGGGGTTTATAGATACAGAATCAAATTCTCTCCCGGAATGTATTTAATTGTTACAAGACAAGCGCTTAAACAATACGCTTTTTGATTTAATATTGCAAACAAATTTGTTAAACGCAGCTTTAAATTTGAACATAACGCCTCATATATTAAACTGTAATGTTTATTTAAATTTTACGGGGCTGAAACACTATGCTGCACCCCCATTTGCTCACTTTTTCTTACGACTTATTTTTCCATCTTTTATATTGCCACTTTAACTAGCTTTTCTCATAGAGATTTTTCCACTCTTTGGGATTCAAAAATTGCAAAATTGCACTTTTTAGCACTTTTAGCCGCGTTTTTTGACCTTTTACTGTAGGAAATATAATTATTTTATATTTTTATCTGATAGAGAATTTTCCAATTTTTCATAATCAACATTTCGTTGGTAGCTATCTCTTTTAGTTTAAGAGATATGCATTTTTGAAAATCGTCGAAAAAAAGTATCAAGCACCCCCCCTTGGCAATTTTTTCTTAAGACTTAAAATTTCATCTCTCAGATTTCCCTTTTAACCATCCTATCTGATAGAGATTGGTCCGTAGATTAAGACGCTGCGATCAGATCCTATTTATCTCTTTTAGTTTCCGAGATATTCGCGATTGAATAAAATGGGCAAAAATTGATAAATGTCACTTTTTAGCACTTTTAGTCGCGTTCTTCGACCTTTTACTGTAGGAAATATAATTATTTTATATTTTCATCTGATAGAGAATTTTCCAATCTTTCATAATCAACAATTCGTGGGTTGCTATCTCTTTTAGTTTAAGAGATATTAATTATCAAAAATCGTCGAAAAAAAGTATCAAGCACCCCCCCTTGGCAATTTTTTTCTTAAGACTAAAAATTTTGTCTCTCATATTTCCCTTTTAACTATCCTATCTGATAGAAAATAGTCCGTAGATTAAGACGCTGCGATCAGATCTTATTTATCTCTTTTAGTTTACGAGATATTCGCGATTGAATAAAATGGGCAAAAATTGATAAATGTCACTTTTTAGCACTTTTAGTCGCGTTTTTCGACCTTTTACTGTAGGAAATATAATTATTTTATATTTTTATCTGATAGAGAATTTTCCAATCTTTCATAATCAACAATTCGTTGGTAGCTATCGGTTTTAGTTTAAGAGATATTAATTATTGAAAATCGTCGAAAAAAAGTATCAAGCACCCCCCCTTGGCAATTTTTTCTTAAGAATGAAAATTTCATCTCTCATATTTCCCTTTTAACTATCCTATCTGATAGAAAATAGTCCGTAGATTAAGACGCTGCGATCAGATCTTATTTATCTCTTTTAGTTTACGAGATATTCGCGATTGAATAAAATGGGCAAAAATTGATAAATGTCACTTTTTAGCACTTTTAGTCGCGTTTTTCGACCTTTTACTGTAGGAAATATAATTATTTTATATTTTTATCTGATAGAGAATTTTCCAATCTTTCATAATCAACAATTCGTTGGTAGCTATCGGTTTTAGTTTAAGAGATATGAATTTTTGAAAATCGTCGAAAAAAAGTATCAAGCACCCCCCCTTGGCAATTTTTTTCTTAAGACTAAAAATTTTGTCTCTCATATTTCCCTTTTAACTATCCTATCTGATAGAAAATAGTCCGTAGATTAAGACGCTGCGATCAGATCTTATTTATCTCTTTTAGTTTACGAGATATTCGCGATTGAATAAAATGGGCAAAAATTGATAAATGTCACTTTTTAGCACTTTTAGTCGCGTTTTTCGACCTTTTACTGTAGGAAATATAATTATTTTATATTTTTATCTGATAGAGAATTTTCCAATCTTTCATAATCAACAATTCGTTGGTAGCTATCGGTTTTAGTTTAAGAGATATTAATTTTTGAAAATGGTCGAAAAAAAGTATCAAGCACCCCCCCTTGGCAATTTTTTTCTTAAGACTAAAAATTTTGTCTCTCATATTTCCCTTTTAACTATCCTATCTGATAGAAAATAGTCCGTAGATTAAGACGCTGCGATCAGATCTTATTTATCTCTTTTAGTTTACGAGATATTCGCGATTGAATAAAATGGGCAAAAATTGATAAATGTCACTTTTTAGCACTTTTAGTCGCGTTTTTCGACCTTTACTGTAGGAAATATAATTATTGTATATTTTTATCTGATAGAGAATTTTCCAATCTTTCATAATCAACAATTCGTTGGTAGCTATCGGTTTTAGTTTAAGAGATATTAATTATTGAAAATCGTCGAAAAAAAGTATCAAGCACCCCTTGGCAATTTTTTCTTAAGACTGAAAATTTCATCTCTCATATTTCCCTTTTAACTATCCTATCTGATAGAAAATAGTCCGTAGATTAAGACGCTGCGATCAGATCTTATTTATCTCTTTTAGTTTACGAGATATTCGCGATTGAATAAAATGGGCAAAAATTGATAAATGTCACTTTTTAGCACTTTTAGTCGCGTTTTTCGACCTTTTACTGTAGGAAATATAATTATTTTATATTTTTATCTGATAGAGAATTTTCCAATCTTTCATAATCAACAATTCGTTGGTAGCTATCGGTTTTAGTTTAAGAGATATTAATTTTTGAAAATGGTCGAAAAAAAGTATCAAGCACCCCCCCTTGGCAATTTTTTCTTAAGAATGAAAATTTCCTCTCTCAGATTTCCCTTTTAACCATCCTATCTGATAGAGATTGATCCGTAGATTAAGACGCTGCGATCAGATCCTATTTATCTCTTTTAGTTTACGAGATATTCGCGATTGAATAAAATGGGCAAAAATTGATAAATGTCACTTTTTAGTACAGTTAGTCGCGTTTTTTGACCTTTTACTACTGGAAATATAATTATTTTTTATTTTTATCTGATAGAGAATTTTTCATTCTTTCATAATCAGCAATTTGTTGATTGGCTAATTTTGTGGTTTTTACTGTTTAGCGGGCGAACGCAATGTCGTAACACAACAGTTTTTTCACCAAGTTGTAGGTATTAAAATTCCTAATATTTTTTATATATAACTTCTGGGTTTGACCCTGGGGAAACCAACAAAAATGCTCTTTTTGTGTTTTTCAGTCGGCTAATTTTGTGGTTTTTACTGTTTAGCGGGCGATCGCATTGTCGTGGGGCAACTGTTCTTTCACCAAATTGTAAATATTAAAATTCTTTATAATTTTCATGTATAACTTGTGGGTTTGACCCTCGGAAAACCTACAAAAAATGCTCTTTTTGTGTTTTTTCGGTCGGCTAATTTTGTGATTTTTTGCATTAAGCAAGCGAACCCAATGTCGTAAGACAACAGTTTTTTCACCAAATTGTAGGTATTAAAATTCTTTATAATTTTCATATATAACTTGTGTGTTTGACCCCCGGGAAACCTACAAAAATGCCCATTTTGTATTTTTCAGTCGGCTAATTTTGTGGTTTTTACTGTTTAGCGGGCGATCGCATTGTCGTGGGGCAACTGTTCTTTCACCAAATTGTAAGTATTAAAATTCTTTATAATTTTTATATATAACTTGTGGGTTTGACCCCCGGGAAACCTACAAAAATGCCCTTTTTGTGTTTTTTGGTTGGCTAATTTTGTGTTTTTGTTTGTTATAGCCGGCGAACGCAATGTCGTGGGGCAACCGTTCTTGCGCTAAATTGTACGGTGCCTTGAATGGGAGTCACTTCTACCGCTACTTTCGTACAGTGCCCTAAATCTCTTTATGGATCCTGTAAGAAATATTAATTTAATTTATGTATGTGTATATTTCATTTACATAAATATTTTCCAGTTGTTGGATGAAGAATTGGCTAATCTGAGATGGCCAACTTTATCAATAAGGACCAAGTGGAGAGGTTCCGTCGTACTGGTAGAGTGCGTATTCACGAAGATGAATGTGTCAACTGGACTAAATACGAAGAACGTATGTTATATTTTGGCAATTTATAATATTTTATATTTTACTATTCTGTTATTCATTCTGGTTTATAGTGTCTAAGAAATTGAAGATTGGATTGCCGGTGATGATGATGATTCCAAATACGATTGAAAGAATTTACAACATTTTGAAGCTGCTATTGATATCATTTTTGTTTATTTTGTTAAAAGTTATAAACAGAGTATTATAATTGCTTATTATTATCCTCTTTTTTTGCTTGTATTGTTAAAAGTGTTGTATATAATAAGAAATTTCGTTTCTGATTCTACATGTTTGAATAAAAATGTAGTTTTATAAATTTTTTATTGTTTTACTTGTTCTAAACGGAGAACATAGCTCACAACATCGTTACTCCTTTAATTAATCCATAAATCCCTTAAACTTTAATCGAAATGCCACTGCTAGATATGAGAAATAGTTCAAAATCAATTTTATATTGAATCAATATTAATTTAAAAACGGCATCACTAGTGTCATCTATCCACGAGTAACAAAACTACGCCGCTATTCAAGAGATTTAGCCTACTGCACTTTCTGCGATCCTAATATTCAAAAGAATTTTGTTACCATTTTCAATGGATTTCTCGACAAAATTTGTCGAGAAAATTGCTGAAATGTTGCTGCTCATCAGTCTGTAGTATTAGGAACGCAGAAAGTGGACATAGATACTTCCCGCCAAATTATTATATATATTACATTTCAATTTGTTTCAAAATTCCAACTTTTAATTTTCAACATAAAAAACAGAAATCTTTTGCCATTTTTTTAATAAAATCTTTTCTTTAAAAATTTTTTGTGCCATTTTGATGATTTTTCAATAATGATGCCACCTTGTAGAGAATTTTTCAAGGATCAAGATTATGTAGTTCTTAGTTTTCTAGCCCTCTTAGTTGTCGAGATCCTTCAGAATTCGAAAACCGAATTTGCTGAATAAAGATTTTTAAACATTCATTTTACCCGCCATTACTAGTTACCGCCTCCTTCATTTACCTCCTCTCGCTTTCTGCGATCCGAATACCAAAACCTGAGTTTCGACTGTTTCGAGTCCAAATGTTGTGTCATTTTGCCTCTCAGAGTCGACAAAATAAAGATTGAATATTAGGATCGCAGAAAGTTGAGGAGGCTGATAAAGTTTTCGCGGTAACTAGTAATTTTCGGTTGTTGTACTTTCTAATTGATAGATGGCACTAGCATACACTTTTCAAAATAAATGTTTTAAGGGATCGTTAAATATGTGGTCGGGTAGAAATAACAGAAATAATTTTAATTAGAAAAACTTAAAAATATTCTTTATTAAAGAAAACACACAAGCAAACATTTTGTGAATCAAATCGTGTAATAATCACAAAATTTATTTAAAAGAATTAAATACTGACAATCTGATGCAAGAATGGTCCTTCTACGATGTCAGACTCAGGTGCAAAATCCATAAAACCATCAAAAATTATTCATTTGAACATAAAAATGCAATTTTGGGAGTCAAATTGGGACATAATCACAAAAGTTATTTAGGAATATGATAGAGAAATTAATTACTTACAATCTTATGCAAGAATGGTCCTTCTACGATGTCAGACTCAGGTGCAAAATCCCTAAAACCATCAAAAATTAGTCTTTCGAACATAAAAATGCAATTTTAAGGGTTAATTTGTGAGATAATTACTAGAGTTAATTAGGAAAATGATAAAGAAATTAAATACTTACAATCTGATGCAAGAATGGTCCTTCTACGATGTCAGACTCAGGTGCAAAATCCCTAAAACCCTCAAAAATTAGTTATTTGAACATAAAAATGCAATTTTGAGGGTCAATTTTTAAGATAATCACTAAAGTTATTTTGGAAGATGATAAAGGAATTAAATACTTACAATCTGTTGCAAGAATGGTCCTTCTACGATGTCAGACTCAGGTGCAAAATCCCTAAAACCATCAAAAATTAGTCCTTTAAACATAAAAATGCAATTTTGGGGGTCAATTTGTGAGATAATCACTAAAGTTATTTAGGAAAATGAAAAAGAAATTAATTACTTACAATCTGATGCAAGAATGGTCCTTCTACGATGTCAGACTCAGGTGCAAAATCCCTAAAACCATCAAAAATTAGTCATTTGAACATAAAAATGCAATTTTGGGGTCCAATTTTTAAGATAATCACTAAAGTTATTTTGGAACATGATAAAGGAATTAATTACTTACAATCTGTTGCAAGAATGGTCCTTCTACGATGTCAGACTCAAGTGCAACATCCCCGAAACCATCAAAAATTAGACCTTTGAACATAAAAATGCAATTTTGAGGTTCAATTTTTAAGATAATCACTGAAGCGTTTTTTGGAAACTGATAAAGGAATTAATTACTTACAATCTGTTGCAAGGATGGTCCTTCTACGATGTCAGACTCAAGTGCAACATCCCCGAAACCATCAAAAATTAGACCTTTGAACATAAAAATGCAATTTTGAGGGTCAATTTTTAAGATAATCACAAAAGTTATTTTGGAAAATGATAAAGGAATTAATTACTTACAATCTGATGCAAGAATGGTCCTTCTACGATGTCAGACTCAAGTGCAACATCCCCGAAACCATCAAAAATTAGACCTTTGAACATAAAAATGCAATTTTGAGGTTCAATTTTTAAGATAATCACTGAAGCGTTTTTTGGAAACTGATAAAGGAATTAATTACTTACAATCTGTTGCAAGAATGGTCCTTCTACGATGTCAGACTCAGGTGCAAAATCCCTAAAACCATAAAAAATTAGTCATTTGAACATAAAAATACAATTTTGAGGGTCAATTTTTAAGATAATCACTAAAGTTATTTTGGAAAATGATAAAGGAATTAATTACTTACAATCTTATGCAAGAATGGTTCTTCTACGACGTCAGACTCAAGTGCAACATCCCCGAAACCATCAAAAATTAGACCTTTGAACATAAAAATGCAATTTTGAGGTTCAATTTTTAAGATAATCACTGAAGCGTTTTTTGGAAACTGATAAAGGAATTAATTACTTACAATCTGTTGCAAGGATGGTCCTTCTACGATGTCAGACTCAAGTGCAACATCCCCGAAACCATCAAAAATTAGACCTTTGAACATAAAAATGCAATTTTGAGGGTCAATTTTTAAGATAATCACTAAAGTTATTTTGGAAAATGATAAAGGAATTAATTACTTACAATCTGTTGCAAGAATGGTCCTTCTACGATGTCAGACTCAAGTGCAACATCCCCGAAACCATCAAAAATTAGACCTTTGAACATAAAAATGCAATTTTGAGGTTCAATTTTTAAGATAATCACTGAAGCGTTTTTTGGAAACTGATAAAGGAATTAATTACTTACAATCTGTTGCAAGGATGGTCCTTCTACGATGTCAGACTCAAGTGCAACATCCCCGAAACCATCAAAAATTAGACCTTTGAACATAAAAATGCAATTTTGAGGGTCAATTTTTAAGATAATCACTAAAGCGTTTTTTGGAAACTGATAAAGGAATTAATTACTTACAATATGTTGCAAGGATGGTCCTTCTACGATGTCAGACTCAAGTGCAACATCCCTGAAACCATCAAAAATTAGTCATTTGAACATAAAAATACAATTTTGAGGTTCAATTTTTAAGATAATCACTAAAGTTATTTTGGAAAATGATAAAAGGAATTAATTACTTACAATCAGTTGCAAGAATGGTCCTTCTACGATGTCAGACTCAAGTGCAAAATCCCTAAAACCATCAAAAATTAGTCCTTTGAACATAAAAATGCAATTTTGAGGGTCAATTTTTAAGATAATCACTAAAGCGTTTTTTGGAAACTGATAAAGGAATTAATTACTTACAATCTGTTGCAAGGATGGTCCTTCTACGATGTCAGACTCAAGTGCAAAATCCCTGAAACCATCAAAAATTAGTCATTTGAACATAAAAATACAATCTTGGAGGTCAATTTTTAAGATAATTACTAAAGTTATTTAGGAATATTATAAAGGAATTAATTACTTACAATCTTATGCAAGAATGGTTCTTCTACGACGTCAGACTCAGGTGCAAAATTCCTAAAACAAGCAAAAATTAGACCTTCGAACATAATACAATTTTTGATGCAAGAATGGTCCTTCTACGATGTCAGACTCAAGTGCAAAATCCCTAAAACCATCAAAAATTAGTCATTTGAACATAAAAATACAATTTTGAGGGTCAATTTTTAAGATAATTATTAGAGTTATTTTGGAAAATGATAAAAGGAATTAATTACTTACAATCAGTTGCAAGAATGGTCCTTCTACGATGTCAGACTCAGGTGCAAAATCTCTAAAACCATCAAAAATTAGTCCTTTGAACATTAAAATGCAATATTGGGAGTCAATTTGGGAGTAATTTGTGCGATAATCACAAAAGGTAGAGCACCGTACGAATGTAGCGGTAAAAGTGACTCGCATTCAGGGCACCGTTCGAGGGTAGCGGTAGAAGTGACTCGTATTCAGGGCACCGTACAAGGGTAGCGGTAGAAGTGACTCCCATTCAGGGCACCGTAGAAGGGTAACTTCGGTACCATTAGCCAGTTACGAAAAATGGCTTAAAGGCTTAGCCAGTTTAATTCACAGCAAATGCTTTCATTGCACAATAAATAAAAACAAAGAAGAATACTTGAGTTGTGGTGATAATATTGTGCAACATTTTTAACTTATAAATGGATTTTTAACTTAAGGAGTTTTAGTCTATTTGCACGAGTTTTTTGATGAATTGACAATTGTTTCGCCGGTAAGGGCATCGTCAGGAGGACAGTGCAAATAGACTAAAACTATCCCACTTAAAAATCCATTTGCAAGTAAAAACAAATACATATTAAAATTAATGAATACGAGTACCATAGTTTTAATTTGCATTGACGTCACTTACTTAATTGTTCTTCGGTTAACAACAGACATTTCACATTAGTAAGAATTAATACTTATTTTAATAAATTATCCGACGGCAGCTACGAATGCTAGCAAAGTCACTTAATATCCGATTCCATGAGCGACAATTCAATAACGGTAAGCCCCACTGGCTGAAATTCATTGTCGTCCATGTCACTATCATATTAACATCTCTAGAAACGCGATTAATAACTATGCAGATTGTACAATCCGCGTGGTACGAACCACGTTTCCAATTTAGTTACTCAAGAATAATGAAGAAACTGTGCGTGCAGATCACCTGACGACAAAAATGAGACTGACGTGGTTCATAAGCCAAACGCGTGCCGATCGCACAAAAATTGCACGAGATAAGAAAACATGTTTGTGTGTAAACACTGACACTTTCAGTGTGGAAGTGCAGAACATGAATAGAATTGTACTTGTACTATGCATGGAACTATTAATTTCGATTAAATTTTAAATAGGAAACCTGATAAATAATTTAATTCTAGAACGATTATTTTAGTAACTTCTTTAGCTAACATTAACCGTTTAAGCCTTATTTACAATTTTAATGCAAACTACATTCGGCATAAAAAAGAGAAATCTTTTGCATTTTTTATAACAAAATCTTTTCTTTAAAAATTTTTTGTGCAATTTTAGTCGTTTTTCAATAAAGATCCCATTTTGTAGAGAATTCTTCAAAGATAAAAATATGAAGTCGTTTTTCTCCTAGCCCTATTAGTTCAGGAGATATTAGGGTTTAAAGTTTTAATTTTGAACGAAAATATTTTAAGATAAAGTTCGACCCTGTTCTTCGAGCAAAAATAATTCAACAAAAAAAGTTCGACCCTGTTCTTCGAGCAAAAATAACTTAACAAAAAAAGTTCGGCCGTTCTTCGGGCAAAAATAATTTTACAAAAAAAGTTTGTTCCTGTTTTTCGACTCAAAAACGAAAAATAGTGAAAAAAATTAACATATTTTTGGACGCTGTTTCGGGCACCTCCAATGAATTTAAAGGGTGGAAAAGGTGCTTACCTTGTAACGGGTCTCTTGAATTATCACTTGACGAAGAGATATCACAAATTACTTCATTGGTTCAGGAATTACAGGGTGTTTTACAAGTAAATTTTAAAGAATTTAGAAAATTTTCGGAGGGCATGTTAGGGCAGTTTCAGAGTATTTAAAGGGTCGGGAAGGTACACAAGAACTAGAGGAATTCTTTATCTATTATATGACAATAGGATAGCCCAAATAGCTTCATCGATTCAGGACATACAGGGTGTTTTGCACGTAATTATAAAGTGCGCAAGCTACAAAAGGTCTCTAGAGCAACCATATACCAATGAGAAAACTCCTAATTACACTATTCTTAAAAAAGGACAGTAGGTTTTCCTATTTAGCCAATCGCTTCTAACTCCAAATTGGTAACAAGCGCACTACATACGTATTGATTATCTATAGCGTTGAGGTTTATTTTTGACTTGTTTATCAAATAGTTCATAAATTTAATTACATTTTTTCTTGGCTCGCAATGAGTGAACGAACCTTTCTGTTTCAATCTGACGAACAAAATTACCCAATATTCATATTACACACGTCTTTGTTTTTTTTGTTAATCGATTAACATTGTATTTCTCCACGATTTTGCAATTAATTATAGTTAGCTTTAGTATTAATTTTTTTTGTATTTTCGATTATTCTAAGCAGCACAAAACTTTCAGTTTGTATAACTCCTATAAAAAAATGGTAATAAAATTTGGCATTTAAAATAATGCAGTGCCCTATGATAATTAGAGTAAGTTAAAGGTGACAGAGGCTGTTATTGTTTAATTATTTACAACAGTGTTTCTTACTGCAAATCTACCGAATCTGACTGGGATCTTTTCAGGTGGAAATAGTTGCGTTCAATCATTAATTAATGGACCTTACTCTCTAAATGTACAAATCAAATTTGCCTTTTCTGTTTGCATTTCGTTTACAAAGAAAAAGGATATATAAATAAAAGTGATTAAATGACGAATGTTATATAAATATTAAAATAAGACAAATAGTTTGTTTACAATGTGATTAAAATTTCTATCAACTTCTAATTGCAGTATCTTTTTGGTTTGTTTATCATAAATATTGCCTTCCATTTACTTACTGCATTAGGTAACGACTCATAGCTTAAAATCGTGTTTGGTCGCGCCGCGCAACGACGGACCATGAGCGGAGGCATCTGTTTGTTCTGCTTGCACATTAGTTGATATATCATATACTTTTATATCCTAATTACTTGGAATTGCGAGTAAGGCTTGTTATTATATGTTCATGCAGATATACGAATGACAACGATATCCAAGTTTCGATTCACAACTACTGCGAGTCTTCGCCGCAACCATCCGACATTCATAGATATGATAACGACTTAAAATTACGCATTCTTAAAGGTATTAAATTAAGGCTAACCTACATATTTGTTTTACCTAGTTAAATAGTACATAACATAATAACAACTGTACGTTGGTCTTGATTTAAAACTAGAGTCAGTTGAGAGTAGCGGCGCTACTGTGACCGCACGGTAACAACGTCAGGTGCTGGTCCGTCTCGTTATACTGTAGTCATTTGGTGCGCACGCCTTTCTTCTTCTTCTTTCGTTTGAAGAAGCAGCAGCATCTGTAAAAGGAGCTGCGGGTCAATAAAGTATCGCGCAACAGCAACTGCAGATCGTGCAACTTACTTAGTTTCATCGGGTGGATCGCTATCCAGACGCGTGGTGATGGGGGTATTGCTATGGCCGGCGGTAGGGTCGTCCGCGTTCAATTCGCCGTTGGTCGAGCTCACCACTTGCACCGAGCCGTGGCGGTCGGCGGGCGTAAGATTACCCAGCGTGCTCTGCTTAGAAGTTTCAGGCCATGCGTTCGCTTTACCGGCGTTCGCCTACAATCAAAACAAACCAAGAAATTAACTTAAATTCATATAAAATAAAAACCTCATACTTTTACCTTATTGCCCGCAAGTCTGTCACGATTCGGGGATACTAACACCTCATTGTGTGTCTGAATGGATACAACTGGCGAACTCTGAAAATAGCACATAAACATTTTAGAAAACAAGAAAAACCTTAAAAACCGGAAAAATATTGCAGAAACAAGCCCCAACTACAATTTGCCATATTTAGTATGAATCTACCTTTGCCGATTTGGTTTTTACCACGTTAGATGGTGGCAAATGACGAACTTGTTGCAACATGTAAATATTCGGTGGCTATTTCAATTGAAATCAAAATAAACAATTTTATTTGCACCAAAAGAAATAAATAAACAGCGTACCATCGTTTTGCCTGTCCAGTCAAACTCGCCATCGTCGTAGCCTCGTTTTTGAAATAGATCCATAAAGAGTTTGCGCAGATACTCGTAGTCGGGCGTTTCGAAAAAATCGAGACGACGCACGTACCGTAGGTACGTGGCCATTTCTTCCGGGTGGCCCTCGCACAAGACATCAATGGGCGTCGCTCGTTTGGTGTCTCCGATTTTTTGGTAACGTTCTTTTAGGGTGTCCGCCTATATTGACCCCAAAATATTAAAATTAAATATGCAGCAGGGCAATATTATTTGTAGCTTACCTTTAAACCCTGCCAAGGTAGCGAACCCCTTAGGAAGTACATGAACATGTGCCCCAAAGCCTCGAGATCGTCTCGTCGCGACTGTTCCTTGCCGAGATGAGTGTTGATGGACATATAGCGCGCAGTACCGGTCAGCGATTTGTGTTCTCTGTACGGAATGTGTTTGTTGGTTTCTAGTTCGATATATTCTTTCGCCAGCCCAAAATCTATAAAAACATACACAATCAACATTTGTACTATAAAATGGTAAAAAATTGTTTACCTATAATGTGAATGACTTTCTCCCGTTTCGTGTTACTGCGCCCAATGAGGAAATTCTCCGGCTTAACGTCGCGATAGATGAGATGCCTGCCATGCACGTACTCGATGCGATGCAGCAGCTGCATGGCGATCATGAGCACCGTTTTCAGCGTAAAGCGACGATCGCACAAGTCGAACAGGTCCTCCAAGCTGGGCCCGAGCAGCTCCATCACCAGCGCATTGTTCTTGCCGCATGGCCCAAAGTAGTACACGTCGGGGATGCCCTCTGAAAATCGCAAAGCGCATCATGTTAAAACGTTCGCCACAACGGGCAGACATACTAAGTTCGTGTGGTGTGGATGTGGTGGTAGTTGTTTTACCGTGGCATCCCAGCAGCTTGTAGAAACGGTACTCCAAGTGCAGCTGGGGCGCTTTCGACTTCATCGGCTCCATCTTGATGGCAACATGCTCGTTGTTGTAGAGGTTTTTGCCGAGCCGCAGCTCGCCAAAGTTGCCACATCCTATCTTCTTGCCGACCCGAAAATTCGGGCCAACCATCAGCACACCCGATCCGGAATTCATCGAGTGTCGGGACGACTGCGTCTCGCTACCGGTGCCCTGTCCTGTGCGCAAACACAAACATCAATTACTAATCATCACCATGAGAGCGTCATCATATCTCATATCCACAAACGAACGCAATCAGGGAATCGATTCACATCGAATCAGGTTGTTTCGGGATGGCACAAATACCAACAGTTTCTAATTATATTCCTATTCTGTCGGACGTCGTCTTTTCTAAACTCCATTGGCGCTATTTTTAAAGTCGCTTATATTTAGTGCGTCCACGAGTGAGTCTAAATACGTTACGCTAGCCAGTGTCGATAGAAAACAAACAACCAGACAGCGTAATACAAGAGAGAGCGTGCACAAGAAGACATTTCGCCATATTCGATTCCAACCCCCGCGTGCCGCATGTTTTAGCAACACCTGAATACCTTCCAATTTCGACCCGTTTCAGGTCACAAATTATAATAATACAGCACAACACGCGGCAGCGCGTGCACACGCTTTCTTTTTCCGATGCCTTGAACCTTGCATAGTTAAGTCAAAGCTAATTCAGAGATCGATAAGAGCACCGAGCACCGCGAAAAGCTAAATGAAAAATGCCGGCACTCACGCGGTTCCACATGAAAGTGGAGCAAGGATTGCAATCGCTTTAAACAACCAAGGGTGGCGCTAATCTCAAAACATCTCTGGTTAATATTAATAACCATTAAGCGATAATTTATTGTTTGCCCTGCGAAATTTTCACCTTCAGCCATCAAGTGTCAACACAGAAACAAGAAAAAAAAAACGAGAGAAAAAAAGTGAAAGTCAATAAAATCGTAATCAAATAATAAGTTAATCGAATTAAATGATCGTCGGGTGTGTGACCCGATGCATGAATGTGTATGACTCACGTACGCGCAAGTTGCGCATTGCCTTGAAATGCATTTTTTTGTTTAAATTCTACAGGGTAAACTGTAATTGTGGAAGGCAGGAGGGGAAGTGACTCACCGTGCCGCTTTGAATTCTTCTTTGGATCCATTGTGTAATTGAGTAAAGTGACTGTATGTCCTACTCGATTTAAGTTTGTCTATTAATCCTAAAACAATAAAAATAAACCATACTGTATAACGCAACGATAGTGAATGATGAGACAAGAAACCAAACCACAGAAAAAACGTCACCACAAACCAAAAAATACACAAAACGTATACTAAACAAACAAATATCGCAAATAAACAAGGAATAATCAAATCAGCAAGTGTAAAAACTTAGTTTTTAAATAGTGATAGCATTCCGGTTGCGATTGTGAGGGAAGAGCATTCAAATAATAAGCTTAGCTTAATTTACGCAACTCGCACGACTCTTCACAAGTGTCGAATCAAACTAGACAAATCCCTTATAATTTAATAATAATAATAACCGAAACGAAGCCGTATCGCGTGTCTTCAATTTACTAGCTATTACACGTCTGGCTGCTCAACATTTTCTAATCATTTTTGTCATTTATGATTTATTCAATGTCGCTCAAAGTTCGCACATGTCTTAAGCACGAATTTATTTTATATTCTTATTATTTCACAGCAAGAAAACCGCAATAATTAATTCATGACGGCAATATTTCGGTAACGTTTTATAATTTATGCAATGAGTCATTGAATATCACTCAAAATTAACGCGAATCTTTAACAAAAAGGAACAAAAAGTTATTACTATTAAATATTTTAGTCATGTTAATGCTCTGTTATCTAAGGGGCGCAAAAAATCCGAAACTAAACCGTTATTGACATTTCAATTATTCCATCTATAAACGCGCTTCCAACACGCTTATCGTTGTCACTCGCGTTATCACCGTTTGCCATTGTATCATGGTATCGCAAACAATCGAATTTCATGTGTGTCAACATCAGATTCGCCTTCGATACGAGAACGTTTAATTTACCTGTCGACATCGACATTTAAAAAGAATCAACGCTCGTGTACACAGCGCACACACGTTCGTTTAACGCTTACATAATAATCCAATGAATCAATTCTGATTATATTTATGCTATATATATATATTGCTGGGCATATCGAATCGAAACGTTTGCCCAGCGGAGATCCGCCGCCGTCGACGTTCGAATGCACATTAATTTCGTTCATCTTTGTTGTGTCATTACTCATTAAATCCTACAGTGCGCCCGCTCACCACCAACGAACGCCAGCGAACAAACAAATTATCAGCCGATTGTATTTGTGTGTGTGTGTGTGTATAGAGTTGTGGAAACTCAATTTGTGAACATTGTGGGCATCCGACATTAGTTATGCTAATTGTCTCACTATTTATGGACATTTGGTAGACGCGTCTCGACTATTTGCAGACGGATTCGACGATTTTGTTTTGATAGACGCATGCAAAACTTACCCTTGATCGTTATCGTTATGGTATAATAGAAAATCACTTACACTGAAGATAAGATCGAGATAAAATGCGATAAATGCAACTTGAATTCACGATTACTACGAATCTACTTGGGGAATATTACGTACACTTTGCACCAGTATTGATAATGTAAATAGTTATCGTTTAGCGTAGAAAAGACTAATAAATGTTAATTTTATAGGCAATTAAGTCACAACAATTATTATCAATAAATTCTAGAGGAAACCGTACTTAAAATCGATAAAAACCAACAAAATATAAGAAAATTTTATGAAAATTAACCGAAATTATTGAAGTTGAATATAAATTTAACCATATTACCCCCCACCTGTAAATTACAACTCTTCAAGTCATGAGCAGCTTATTTTGCATATCTACATAATTATGCTTCTGATTGATATGTAAATTCCCAAGTGCAATTTCACATTTTCCTCCGCGCTCTGTAATCGTCGCAGCGATGGGCGTCCACATCCCCCGATGGATAAATAATCGACAATAATTCCAGCAGCATGCAACTTACCGTCTCGTCCATCGCCCCACATTAAATTATTGAGCACAATGTGCAACGACACTAACTAACCAACAACAATCGATACAATAGATGCAACCAGAACTAGAACTAAAGTCTTGAACTCATGCGGCAAACAAAAGATATAAAACATAACCGATTCCATCCCAAGACGATCCACGAAAACAACCCAACCACAGGCGCATTTTATTTCTGCGTCTGTTTAAATTTAAACTCACAAAACGCGCGGTCATTCATCAACAAAAACAAGAGAATCAAATATTAAGGAAGCAGTAGTTCCCGTTTGGCCCATATAGAGGGTTTTGGGGAATAATTACCTTAAGTGAATGGTGATGGTGTAGATGCCAGTGATTATTGTTCACGTCTCTCAATGTCTCATACACTGAACGAAAGAGAAGCAATTTATGCTTAAATATCACATCGTTTTAGTATTATCACAGTAACAGTATGTAATTTGTATGTACAAATGTGCAGCAGTGGATCTCGATCTCCTCTGGCTGCTGTTACTTATCGTAATTGTATTAAAGTGTAAACTTGGAAGAAGTCTGCACACGCAACCAACACACTGGTTATATTAATTTTAATTACGTGCAGAAACGACGACGGTCACACACAGGTAGCATCCGCATACCGCTCCTGGGGGTCCTGAGGGTGCTGGCGTTCGCAAATCGCACCACGAACGCCACGAAAACGCACACACACACGTCGCGGGGGTTGATCACGCGGTCAGCACGGCTTGGCACATTCGCGCACCACCGACACTCGTCATAGCCAGCGAGAGGCCGAGAGATCAGCGGGTTCAGCGAGCGCTATTCTTCGGCCAGCCATCGCTCGCTTGCGGATGAGAATCGAACGCCATTACGGACAGCCGGGTCAACGTCATTCTCGCACATTGCGTCGCGTCGAGTCGCGCTCGCTCGCGCTACTTCGCGTCCACCGCCGCCCCAAAACGCCGGAACTGGCTGTGACTTGTCCGCAAACACCACCAACTTGCGCGAATCGTGTTAAAACAAAGTTAAAACACTGAAAAACACCAACACCCGACGCTGAAGCGGGCTCGATCGGCTCACAATCCGGCTCAGACGTCCAAGTGTCGAACTGCACTGCACTGATTCGCGAACCCGAAAACGAACGCGGCGGACTTGCACGATCACAAAGTGTCAAAACTCTGCTCATATTTTGCTAATTTTATCGTGAAAACAGCTTATAATCAATGTTTTTACACAATAAAATAAAAATAATTTATATTATACCTATATCTATTTGTTTTCTACATGTTTTAAGTTTCAAAAAAGTTAAAAGTAACAAAAAGGATTATGCGATGTTGCTGGTCAACGCATGCGCAATAAACTCCCAAATCAGCATTTTAGTAAATTCCGCACTATAATCACACAAAACTTATAATTTAAAAACCAAAAAACATTTTAAAACGCAATATTATTAATTTCTTATATAAATATTTACTTTATCACCATTTAAATAAACTTCCAGGAAATATTATCCAACACACTTCGGCTATCTTCGTGTAATATCGTGAAGGCGTGGTGAATCATATGTTCAATCACCATGACAACCAGTTGTTTACTCTACAAGCGCGCCATTTTCAAACAGTTTATTTCGCAATAACAAATATACAAAAATATAAACAATAGCAACATTTTCACCAGATTAATCTTTGTACTTCATCAAAATCTCTCCAATAAATCTCCTTATGCCCAAAAGTGTATAACGTGAACGCTGAAACAGCACTTTGAAACAATAATTCAATAACTAAATCAGTCCTAGCTGTTACACTAACAGAACTACGCCAAATCACATATGGTGTGAGAAAATACCGCACATCAATTAATGATTGCGTACACAAAATACCTGCGAGCATTAAGCAATAAACAACTAATAATCGAGGGTCTGAATGTCGATAAGGACAACACACACGTATAATACAATACATTGCACAGAGATACATGGGACACATAACAAAACGTTGTGTTTCATTACCCAGGAAATATTTCCAGAAATAAAACATGTAATGTCTGTTGTCTGCAAGTAAATACGGATGAATTATTGTGTTAAAAACCACAATTAGGGCGATAATAGTTAGTAGAGTCATTGTGAGTAAGAAACGATTGTAGACGAACTTGAAAAATGGAAGAACAAAGCAACAGGCGTGTGGAAAACCGAAAAACATCGCAAATAACGAGAAATAAAATAGTTGTGGAAGGTGAATCGTCGCGGTGTGTGCAGTTTTGTCTCCAACGACAATACCACCATTCAAATAGACAAATAATGCCATTGATAATAGTGCTACAAAGTAACACAATCCCTCTATCAGTAAACCAGAGTAGTGACGTTGTAGAGGATTACTTTTCAGAAAAGATCGGAGTTTTATTTGCAAATAACGCAAATCCTACAAAAATTTTCGTTTTTTAAAAGAAATTTAAAGCAAAACACGTGAATTTCTTACCCAACGTTTAATATTTCCATCTGTATTATGTGCATCTGTGATAATATTATACAAATGGCCAAAAACACGATATCCAGCAATGAATAAAATATAAACGGCATTGTTTTGCCTTGTAACCATTGCCAGAAAGCCTATAAAAACATTTTTTTACTTAAAAACCAAAAAGTTTTATTTTCCTTCTGAAAATTACCAAATATTGATGCCAGAAACGATCTGCCTTTCAATCCAAACAAGATCATAGCATTCACCAACATCATACTCAAGATATCAGTGTAGTAAACCATTGAAAAGAACAAAACTGGTGGAATTGTCACAATGTTAAAAGTATTCAACAATAGATTGAATTTGTTTTCTCCAGGCACCCATTGCTTCCTCAAGTAGTAAACTATTACCAAGTTGATTAAAGATGTAAAAAACACTGTGTATCGCAAAGAATACACCGAACAATAACCAAATGGTGCTATAAGAAGACTGGAGAACAAATATAGTCCTGGTAAAGTCGTTATTTTGTTATCCCACTAAAAGATATTACTTGTATAAATAAATATTGTTGTTTTATGATGTAAATATGTTGATATTTACCTCTGAAAACTCTGTGGCGCAGTATTTCAGACCGATTGGAAGATGAAACAGTTCATCAATGACAATTGGTGCAGATTTATGCACATAATCAAAGATTAATCTTGCTGGGAGGTAGTAACAGATAATCAGGGCAAGAAGAGATACTTTTTCGTTCATCTTGAATGTTTACACAGCATGAAACTGCTGTTTATTTATTTTATTTGCCGGTTTTTCATTGACAACTCGACAGCCAACTGCAAGGATATTTTGGTACTGCTAGCGCCATCTATGTTTTACTAACCAAAAGTTATTCTAGTTAACTTTCCGCACACTAGGTAACTCTACATGGCTTAAAACTTCACTTAATTATATTTTAAGTGCACTTAAATGTTTAAAGTGATAATAAACGAATAAAATATAAATTATTAATAAATTTTGATGTTTATGAAGTGATTGAAAGTGTAATCTACACCAAAAAGAATAATTAAACATGCTAAATGCACGTGCACGATGTATGACCGCATTAATGAACGTTTTCGGATGCGCAAGGGAAGAACAAAGCCATTTATGTAATGAGGGTGTCCGCCCCGGTGTCCCGGTTCGCTTCCCAATGCACTTAAACTAATACCTTGGTCTAATAGCAGCAAAACGCTGGCCGGCTCACAACCCCCGCGCTTGGGTCTGTGGGGTTGAATCTGATATGCAGATTTCTTGCGCGTTATCAGCCGAGAACTGAGAACAAATGGCTTTCGAAGAAGCAAGCAACCAAAGACTGCAGCGCGGCTGCAATCTGCGTTCTTCGGCTGCACAATCTCGGGGTTTAAAGGAGTTACGGGATTTTCGCACCGCGATAACTGATCTTATGCAAATCTTCAAAAAACACACACGTAGAGGAAAAATCACATCAATTGTCAGCGGTTTAGGGCTTTAGATAACGCGTTAAGCTGTCGAAATGTTGGAAATGTAGAAAAGCGTTCAATTTCCAGGTGTTATTTCTACTTTTTTCTGTTTTAGACATGTGCATATTGAGTAATTCATGCAAAACTTTATAATTGATTCTTTTGTACACACTTGAACACACACATCGGCCACCACAAATCACCCTTGCTTTGTATTTTTTTATCTTTCGCGTTTCGTATGCACTGATTGACCGAATGCCGTCACGGCAGAGTGCGCCACTTTGTGTCACTTCCGTTTAGACGGTGCTTAAAACATTATTAAAACTAACCGAAGGAAATGAGCGTAACGCGGATACCACCCCATAAAAATACAAAAAAACACCGTGATTTGGGAACAATGTGTCAAGATGGTGAACGAAACAAAACAAAAACATTGCAGCTTGCGGATTGCGTGTTCATGAAACAATAGAAGAACTCAATGAAGAATGAAAAAAACATAAAAATGACCGTTGGTCACAAAATTTCCCACGATTTTAGCGGAATTGTAAATTTTTTAATAAAATACCGGTATTTTGGTATACTAGTATAAAATCCTATTTAGCTCTTTTAGTTTACGAGATATTCGCGATTGAATAAAATGGGCAAAAATTGAAAAATGTCACTTTTTAGCACTTTTAGTCAAGTTTTTTTACCTTTTACTCTAGGAAATATAATTATTTTATATTTTTATCTGATACAGAATTTTCTAAACTATCATAACCAGCAATTCGTTGGTTGCTATCTCTTTTAGTTTAAGAGATATTAATTATCAAAAATCGTCGAAAAAAAGAATCAAGCACCCCCCCCTTGGAAATTTTTTCTTAAGAATAAAAATTTCATATCTTAGATTTCGGTTTTAACTATGCTATCTTGTAGAGAATAGTCCGTAGATTAAGACGCTGCGATCAGATCTTAAATATCTCTTTTAGTTTACGAGATATTCGCGATTGAAGAAAATGGGCAAAAATTGAAAAATGTCACTTTTGAGCACTTTTAGTTGCATTTTTTGACCTTTTACTGTTGGAAATATCATTATTTTATTTTTTTATCTGATACAGAATTTTCTAAACTATCATAACCAGCAATTCGTTGGTTGCTATCTCTTTTAGTTTAAGAGATATTAATTATCAAAAATCGTCGAAAAAAAGAATCAAGCACCCCCCCCTTGGAAATTTTTTCTTAAGAATAAAAATTTCATATCTTAGATTTCGGTTTTAACTATGCTATCTTGTAGAGAATAGTCCGTAGATTAAGACGCTGCAATCAGATCCTAAATATCTGTTTTAGTTTACGAGATATTCGCGATTGAATAAAATGAGCAAAAATAGAAAAATGTCACTTTTGAGCACTTTTAGTTGCATTTTTTGACCTTTTACTGTTGGAAATATCATTATTTTATTTTTTTATCTGATAGAGAATTTTCAAGTCTTTCATAATCTGCGTTTTGTTGGTTGCTCTCGCTTTTAGTTTAAGAGATATTAATTATCAAAAATCGTCGAAAAAAAGAATCAAGCACCCCCCCTTGGCAATTTTTTCTTAAGAATAAAAATTTCATCTCTTAGATTTCGGTTTTAACTATGCTATCTTGTAGAGAATAGTCCGTAGATTAAGACGCTGCAACCAGATCTTAAATATCTCTTTTAGTTTAAGAGATATTCGCGATTGAATAAAATGGGCAAAAATTGCAAAATGTCACTTTTAGCACTTTTAGTTGCGTTTTTGACCTTTTACTATTGGGAATATACTTATTTTATATTTTTATCTAATAGAGAATTTTCTAATCTATCATAATCAGCAATTCGTTGGTTGCTATCTCTTTTAGTTTAAGAGATATTAATTATTGAAAATCGTCGATAAAAATTATCAAGCATAAATTAAAATGCTAGCTCTTAGATTTCAAGTTTAACTAATTTATTCGATTAAAAATTGTCCGTTGATTAAGACTCTGCAATTCGTTCCATTCTATCTCTTACGGTATTTGAAACAAAAAATACCGGTATACCGGTATTTCTCACTCAAAATATAAAAATACAGAAATAATTTCTGTATGACCCTGTAGATCCATTATCAGCGAATCGTAAGTAGAAACGCGTGAAGTGGAAGCCGAAGAATGGAGGCGGCAAAGTATGACGAAAGTGTGGAAATGCGCGGGCACACAAAGATACACACGAGTGCCGCCCGAGTGTGTGCACGAGTGGATGAGTGAGTTTCGCCGGCGGTGGCAGTGGCGGCAGCGGCAGTACCTCTCCCCTTTTATATCCATCCTTCTGTATCCTGTCTATTACCATGGATGCGCGGATAATACGTTACATTAAATTACATTACATTGTGTTACATCAAGATCTATTACAATTCGCGTGGCGGCGGCGGCGGCGGCGGTTACAAGCATCCCATTCACGCGGTGGAGTGCACCAGCACGCCTGCCATGACGAAATTAACGAATGCGACAAATGCGTTTAAATAGATTTGCTGGGCCACGACGGAATTAATCGAAAATCGCAAATCTCAAACAAAAACTACAAGCAACGTCATTGGAAACGTCAAAAATGTAAACAATGCTTCCTGTTTTCAATTGAACCATCCATCATTTCGCTAATTGGCCACACGCCAAATTGGCACCGTCTAATTTATTACCGCAGCTGTTTCACGTCAATAAATGTTTAAAAACAAAAAATACCAACGCGTGGTTTTCAATTAAAAGCAAAATACCTACTCGTGCACTGTCGAAAAATCAACCACAACACGCGTATGTGTCTATTCACGAGTCCGGATTCAACGTCCAATCAAAGTTGACCACACGCTTTTCATTCGAGTTTCGGCGCAAAACAAAAAGTGCTCGGCTTTTGATTTTGCATAAATATTGTATCATTCGTGGGTGGCGAGTGTGTACGGAATGTGTCCGAATGCGTGCGCGCTTTCAATGGGGATGTTTTGTATGAGTGGCCGGCGAGCTTTTCAGTCCACAGCACGCTTTGTGTCGTGACCGAAAAGCTCACCGCCGGGCCGGCCAACATAAATAGACGATGATAACAGCGCGCGCGAGCCGATTTCGCATTTCAATTATTTGATTATATTTTAAACGAATGCTCTCGATATGGATTAACTTGCGGAATTCGGGTGTTGCAAAATTGGAAAATTACGAGCGCGCGTGGGCGAAGAGTGGTGAAAAGTGGGAAAAAAGAATAAAGCCATTTGTTATTTTCGAATCATTGACCTTGATGGCAGAGAATTTGATGTTATCAGAAAATATTTATTGCGAAATAGGAGAATCAATACCGGTATACCGGTATTTGAGTTTTTCTTATAAAAAGTACCGGTATTAAAGTAAAATTTATATTTTTCCTGAAAATAATTTTTCAAATATCAAAAAACCGACGAAATAAAACCAAATTTTGTATTTCATTGATTTAATAAATACCGGTATTACCGGTATTCCAGTTTTTCGTAAAAAAATACCGATATTAAACTTAAATTCACTTTTTTTCGTTGTTCAATGATCAAAAAAGTTTTTTTTCCATAAAATCGTCAAAATAAAATTGCTGTGTTGTATCGCGTTGCAGATGATAGTAATTATGATAATATTCCACCCCATGAATATGAATACCTATACGTGTGATACGTAATCTACGAGCACGAGTTCGAAAGTGTCATAACGCGCACATGTTGCCTCACGCCAACCCCCTAATAGTAGTAATTAGAAATCTGTGACAGAAGTTTACGGAACACTCTCACCCAAAGACCAACTCCTCTCAAAGAAAATATCAGATTAAATCGTGTATCACGTGATTAGAATCAAAATATTTGTAATTTTGGTTTCAAATGTTTGGTTATGTTTTCTATTGTTGGATAAAAGTGTAGACACTTAACTCTCCGATCGGTGTTTGTTGGGATAAAAGAATAAAGCCCCCGTGGCAGTTTTAGTGGTTTTTAGCTCCACTTTACGCGAATTGCCTCTTTTTGGCTTTAGTGCTGAGGGTGCTGAGTTCGTGTCAATGTCACGCGCGTTTCTTTTTTACTTTGTCCAATTTAATTTGGCGAATGGACTACCAAGTGACACTATAGACACTATGTAAGCCTGTAGTGGTCCATCCACACAACATCCCACCACCAACAAGAAAAAAAAAACAGACTAAAAGACGTGCGGAAACACGAAACCGAGACGTGACAAGTCACTGATCTAAAAGCTTCTCCACTACAACCACCACATCCCTTTACATTTCCGAAAAAATGTGTAAATACAACTGCACACAGTAAAATATTTACATAAATAAACACAAGTAATGAGCACGAAGGACTTTGGACACGGTCTTTTGAGGTTTTGACTTTTGATCAACCAGAGATGCTTGCACGGAACTTGAAAGTACATTAAACAAATATGATCCGATGGTTGTGATGTGCGTGTGGTGCGAGGGATGTATGAGCAACTAAAATTACGTGGCTTTTTGTTCCGGGCGCGCACCGTACGTTTTGATAACGATGTCATCGCGGCCCCGAGGGATCGATCCATTCGTACGTCGTCGTCGCACGCTCCCGGAGGACTCGAAGGGAGGCTGCCGCTCGGACCCGAATCAATTATATACCTTAACCAGTAATTAGAATTTAGACGCGCCAGTGTATTCCTGCCATCAGGCGGCGGACGCCGCTGTGATGAAAGATGATGCATGCGAATTATCCGCCTCGACTTGTGTGTCATTCATCAAAAATATTTCATTTACATACGAATTCATCAAACATTAATTTTGCACATTTTTTTTTTCCATCTTACATCACGTGTTTTATGCTTTCGCTTTGTTCTCATCTCAACAGCTTCCACATTCACATCATGAAAAGCACCATTAGATTGACTACTTGACTTTACTCTTAGTTTCTTTTTTTCTTTCTATGAGCACTAATATTAAGTACCTAGCAACATCCCCATCGTTATCGTTATTGACATGTCACTCACATGTAATTTTCTCAGACGTTTCATCAAAAAATGTCTCCGACTCCATAAATCATAAAAATAGTTGTAGATTTTAATCCAATGATTAAAGGATGTCACATCGAGCGTTTATAATGCGCTTTGCCCGCGATCACGGATAGAATACTTGGAGGGTTGTTGGAATTAGCGACTGTGAAACCCAGAGCCGAAACGACGTGTCGAACACGCCGGTGTGAGCTTATGAGGTCTTAAATGATTTCCCAGCGTGCCTATTAATTCGCGCCGCGTGCGCCCCGCTGATTTATTTCGAAATTTCGGTCGCGCCGCGATTGATATATCGCCGCGCGATAAATTACAACAATACCAACGCACATGTTACTCATGTTAATCGCGGTGGATTTGTCACAACCATCACAATATTGAAATTTTTTATTTTGTGCTGGAGTTAATTTCATTTAAAAAGTTGTATGAATGTAAAATTTCGATGTAATTTTCAAGCATCAAATCAAAGTAAAACCAACTGCGGTCGGCGCAAACCTCAACAGTCAATAGATTTGGGGTTTCCGTCTTGTCGGGCGTTGTTGGGGTTGCGCTTCCGAGAGCATGGGGGACGCCGCTTTAGTGGCCACAAGTAATTTAGGGGAATCGAGTGCCTCCCTCACTTGCTCGCTCCGTCGGCTTCGTCGACCACCTATTGAATGCTTATGACTTTTGATATTGCCAACGCACAAAAAACCAGCGATTCGTGGCATTTTCGAATTTCTATCGAAAGACATTTATCAAACACGCTCATAAACTCAACTCAAACAAGATATTTTCGCGTTTTATAATTGAAATAAAAAACAAAAACAAAAAACCAACGAAACTTAATGTTGTTTTTGGTAATCAGCGGATGATTTACGAGTGCGAAACACCGTAAAATGTGCATTTTTGCGTTGGCGGCGGCGTCTAAGTACCAGTAATCTTTTATCTTCGGTGCGGGCATGCGGCACAGCTTGCTTCTTGTTTCCTACTTCCCTGCGCGTTATTAATCAACTGAGATAATTAAGGGAGCAGATAATGTTCGCCATCCGCAATAAAATATTAGTTATTTGCTTGTTTACGTTGTGACAATCTTAAAAAATCATCTCTACACAACTTCCACACAGATTGTTCTGTATCATTGCAACATCCGGCGGTTGAAGTCATTCTGTGTGTGGGCAAACAATTTAATTCAATTAGGAATATTAGGATGTTGCATCCCAAACACAATTCTGATTCTAACTTAAGAAAAAAAACAGTGTAGACGAGTGCGTGAGAAGCAGGAAGCCGTAAAATCACCCGCGTAGGTATGTGTCATATGTGAATTCCTATTTTTGCATGTCTATGAAACGACGCTGAGACAAAGTGACGTGAGCGCACTGTGGGAATCCGAAATCAGTACGCGAAGAATCTCGGGATCGCTTCCGGGAGATCCCCACAGGAACACCATACCACTTCTACCTATGAATTGCTCACCACATGTGTCACCTTACTTGCCACTACTTTATTTCTCTCCACTCGGCACTCTGCGGCGCAATATAATTCATTTCCCCTTGGCTGATTTCGCCCACCCCCGAGTAAATTCGGATGATGTTCTATGTCTGCGTAATATTTTTTTGTTAATTAGAAAATAATTGCGGGCGAGCAGCGTAATAAAGCAATTAGAAAGTGGGCCGACAAGAAAAAATACGCGCCGTTTGTGGCTTTTTTCATCGTTATTACCATTTTAATTGCACTCGGGCGTAAAGTTAGTATTGTTATGATTAATATGCAAATACAACCGCTGAAATTCTTGTATTTCACGAAAATAATCTCAGGAAATGAAATAGGAATACAATTCTCGACTTAGCGCTTGAAGTGCTTCTTACTTCTTTGGATTTGTCGTAGTCTCGTACTCGTAGAAATGTGAATGATATGTTTCAGGTGTTCGTCGATGTAAGAATGTGGTTTCCCCGTTTCCTTCTTTTCGACAACCCCAAAGATCAGCGCTTCCTTCCCGGAAAGCAAGTCTAGGAATTTTTTCCACACCACAACCATCAATATTGCGCATGTTTGACATGCGTCGTGAAAATATCAATGTGATCAGAGGGTAGTTGTTGTAATAAAAGCTATATTGAGATGTGTAGCCTAAACAATATCCATACATGATGTGAGTTTGGAGTAAAAAATTCAATTTTCTGCGTGCGGACACTTCAATCATCTGCGGCGCGCATGTGTTGCACCCTTATCACGTGTACGAAGGGATATCACCCTTGCACAATACGAATTGAGTCGTAAATTTGCGAATATCAAAAAAATGGAGGAAATTTATGCTTCACACAGCATATATGTTATTAAATTTGAGTCCAGCTTGAAATTTTTAATAATCCATCCATCGTGTTTCTTTGAACTGTTTTTTTCTGTACGTGTTGTTTTCTTTTTTGTTTGTTGGTTGAATGTTTGAAGCCTTTGGAGGTTTGTTGACTGAAGGCATCATGCACCCTTTGCGCTTTGCCATTTTTCTAATAAACCAAGAGCTTTTCGCATTTTCGCATAAGCCGCGCTTCTTTATCGCAAAAAGAAGCCTCAAACAGGATAATTACTTCACTCGGTGGCGGTTGCGGTGGCGGCGGCGGTGGTGTCGGCCGCCCGGATCACTCAAAGGATTCCAGGCTGGCCCCGCCTTAAACCACACCCCGAAAAGCGCGGAAAGCGAAATACACGCGCGCGAATCGGAAAAGCGCGCCCAAGACGTTCACGCTCGTTCGCGCCTTTTCCACCTTCCACGCCAAATCGCGGATTATTCGATACTCGGGTGAGCTTGAGAGTATCTCAAGCACAAAGCGCACAACTTCCAACTCGCGCATTCAATGTATGCGTGGATTTCGACAGTCAGCAGCTGGTTGTTGCGATTTTCGAAGGATCCACGACGCTTGAATGCTTCCAGAGCTTTGCAAAGGATCAGGATGAACAAAACGCAGAGAAATGCGATTATAACATCAAAAATTAAGAAAAAAAAACTAAAAAACCAAAAAAATCTATTTTATGTTGGAATAAGCTAGACTAGATGCTAATCTATGCCACTTTTATGTTTAATCCCAAAATTTGTTTTATAAATAAACAAGCCATGAAAACAATTAAAACTGCTGTTAGAAATGATCAAACAGAATCGCTTCGGAATTAGAAACGAGCAGATTTTACTTGTCTGCATATGGTGCAGGAAATCACAGACACATTTCGGATTTAAAATCGAACAAAAAACTGTCGCCGCGTAGCCGAGCTGACAAATGCGTTTTTGGGGACCGACAGAAACGTGGAAATAGGGAAACTTAAAAATAGTTTCACTAGAAGACAGAAAAAAGAGACAAAGTCTAGAATTTAGGGAGAAATGCGGAACAGAACAGAAAACCAGACGTGACACCGAACATAAAACCGAAAAAACGTGTACAAAATTAAGTTTTTAGTGAAAATAATCAAAATATTGAATGTGTTGTAATTTTATCATGAAATTGACATTTGATAAAATGTTAAAACCCTTAAGCTCTCCCGCCCTCACCCTCCAAACACATGCATCCCAGCGAATTGCCAGAATTACCAAAGCGTAAACCGTAAACCGTAAAGAAGCGTGTGTGTTTGCCGTTTTAAGAATTTAAAGCGCCCATTTATTCCGCAACATATTCAAAGTGTAACGTTGTTGGATTTGCGCTAGCTGCGGTCCCCTGCTTTGATTTTATTTTCATTTTTATTTTATAGCGATAGCACGCGGAATATAAAATAATGACATCTTTCCCCGCATTACGATGAATTATTCCCGAAAAACAGAAAAATACATTTACTCTAACCGTATTCGTTTCGAGTCATTTACCAGCCGAAACGACTCTGGCCCGCAGCACAGGAAAAACACAAAATTTTCTCCACTACTACTACTATTATTCTAACTCGAATATGTTAGCAGTAAGTGCAACTTAAAACACATTCCACCCCTCGGAAAATGTTTGATTTTCCAATCTTGTTAAATCACATGTGAAAAAATGTCAATCAAAATGCACATTTCCTCTGCAATCCGCTTCACGTCAACGTGTCTTTCGAGCTGACGGGCTGCGCGTTGAATTGCTGGAAATGATGTTTGCCGATTAGGATTTTATCACGAAACATTCGTATTTCCAGCTACTTGTAAATCCTTCACGCGCCCTTAAAGTGGAAAATTTGTTTGGGCGCGTTTTTGAATAACAAAAATAACAGAAAAAAAACCAGCTCGTACACAATGACGATCTAGTTACCGAGCACATAATGCTGAGTTTTGATACGATCGCGAATGGAAAAAATGCAAACGCGCTGGTTTTTCACGGTTTGCATTCGGATGTAAGTGGATATCTATGCGCAGCCCGAAAAAACATGCTTTATGCAGCTTATCTATGTTATCTATCTGGCTGCGTATCAGTTTGCGGTGAAATTAAAATTTTTTACTTACTGTGCGCAACTTGTCGTACACCAATTTGACCAGCAACTTTTGTTCGTTACATTTTGAGGTTAGATGAGTTTAACTGCAGGCTGAAAATAAATCTACGGATTATTTTTTAATCAGACAAATGCAAGTGATGAATTATATATCAGAAGGAAGGAAATTTGATTGTTTACCGATTGTTAACACTGGATAAGACTAATTTGGAGTTTTTGTTAGTGAAAAGTTGAAATTAAAATGCACCACATACGAGTCGACTACAAACTTATCGCGCACAATAAGGTAGGCAACTTTGAATACAGCAAATAAACAACATTGTCATTCAAACAAGTGTAGATGTAAAATTAGTATTTTTAGCTTGTTAATCAATCAAAACATCTAAATATGTGTCGAAATGTAGTTATTTTACTTCTATTCTGTACAATATCAATGTGAGTACATATTAATTCACTTTTAAAATTAAATTTGTAAATATAAACAAACTCACCGTTGTTTTAAGGTTACATCGAGAGAAATCAACACTTTTCACTGATTACGTTTTAAATAAACGACTCTACACCATCAATTATACATCAATATAAACATAATTTAATCATCTATCGATTTCTACCACTGTATAACTTCACTTTTTAGTTTTGACCCGTTAAAAATCAAATTTATGATGCACATGTACTGACCGGCGTAACTTACACCACAAAATCACACCTAGGCAACCCACAACACAGCAAATAACACACAGAGTGATACAAACAACTTTATTACAAATTAAATCCAAAAATGCATAACTAATCAGACGTCATGAATACAATGCGGCTCATCAAACGAATACAAAAAGCAAACTGTCAAACCTTTGCCGCACCGCAACTGGACCACATCTATACAAACACGCACGGTCATTGTTATTTTAATTGACATTTGATACGGCTGTTGACGCGTGTGCAACTATTATCAACCAAGATCACAGACGCATCTGCGGTCCACATATCGAATTACGGCCACAACCCCCTGGGCCCGGACGGATCAATGACAGATAAAACATGCATGGACAATAGACCAAAAAGAGGGTTATAAAAAACACGCCATTTTGTTCCACTACGTTTCTATACGTTTCATTTGATCAGAAGACTAAAACTTCAGATCGTAGATAAGTAAAACACTTGTATTTTGTATTATGTATGATTTCTCATATCTACGAATCTAGCTGCTTGTTACCAAGGTCTTAATCAATTGTAATTACGGGGACGTAGGTACTTTATACGTATTGACGTATATATTGTCGAGGAGCTGAGCAGGGCGCATTCAATCAGCAGTCGTCGGTCCCCCTGAGGGTTCGCCGTAGAGGACGAGGACGAATTAAGTGACCTTGTGGTGGAGGAGATGCCTGGGTAGTAATTACACCAGCAGCCACTAGCGATTGTATAATGTGATGCACGAGGTAAGGGTTGGCAACATGGAATCATGGAATCAATTTTGACCACCCTCGGAGATGGGAACAAGTGTCAGAAAGTGCAAAAAGTGCTTAATTCACAAAAAAATAAATCAGTTTTCATTCATTTGATATTTATTTACATTTTTGACATATTTACATGAATATTTTGTTTAACTAATTTTTTAGGCAGCTAATTTTGGTTTATTTGAAAGTATGTTGACGTTGTTTAAGACTTTAGCTCCTGATGCAGCTGAAATGTCAGCTAGTTTTGTAGAATGATGTCTCATCCATACTAAAATTACAAATTAATTGATTTAGGTTAAAAATTGTTTTTTTTTTTAATAAAAATTGCTTACCAACTGGTACAAAGGACAAAACACAGAGTAAAACAAAGAAATATTTGATGAATTGCATGTTTATGATGTGGTTGTACTTGTTGTGGTTGTGGATGAAGATATTTGAATGAATTATGAATAAAACTGCTCGGTTTTATATGAAAAATTAACAATAAAGTAGTATAATATTTAAATAGTAACAATTGGAATGTTTTACGTTGGTTATAAGAAGAAAATCAACAAATTATACAATGACAATGACGTTTTTGTATTATATTCATTGTAAAATGAGGTTATGACCGTAAAAATCAAATATAACCTCAAAAATATTAAAATTTTGGTTGTAAACTTGATTATGTTGATATTTTTGATCAAACTGGCCAAATTATTGACTCTATAAGCCGTAAATCAACATTTTAAACTGTAATAATGATATTATTTGATTACATTTGCTGTTTAATGAGGTTATGTCTGTGAAAATCTAATATAACCTCAAAAAATCTTTAAAATTTGTTTGTCAACTTGGTTTTATTGACTTTTTTGAATAGATTTGACAAATTATTGACTTTATAAGCAGTAAAGCAACATTTTATACTATAATAATGATATTATTTGATTATATTTGTTGATAAATGAGGTTATGACTGTGAAAATCCAATATAACCTCAAATAGTTCAAGATTTTGGTTTGTAAACTTTACAAACATTGATTTTTTGATCAAATTGACTAAATTATCAAGTTTTTAACCTGAAAATCAAAAAAAAATATTCAATAACACTCACGTTATTTTATGTAATGACACTGAAAACCAAACATAACCTCACCTAAACTCCCCCCTATTGATTTTTCAAGCCTCAGAACTCTCCTTGAATCCTCCGACTTATTCTCATCCACTAGTATTCATCTTGATATGCCCTGAATTTAAATAGAACTCGAGGGATAAACTGACCGTTCTTTCCTCTTTCTAGTCTTTACTCTCCATAGCAATATCTGAATAAGGATAATCCAGAGATCTCTCTAGCTCCAGTTCCATCTTGCAGGGGATTTTGTCTTTTGAGTGACCAACAACTCACTCCTCACAAACGCTTAGGAGTTATATAGCCGTAGATCAAGAAAACGCTGAAATGTTTAGCGTTTAGCATCGGAATGATCAGATATACACCGCGCGGAAAAAGAGTTTGCAGCGTGAACGTGTGAAACACATGAATAAAAATCCGAATTACCATATACGAACAATGTGGAGTGGAATAAAAGAGGGTGCGGGCATTAGACTTGCAAACTGGATGATATTTCAGCCACTTTAGTTTACAGCGTCGAAAAAGTGTCGTAAAATGTGATGCAGAGTGAGAATTATCCTGTAGAAGTGTGTATTGTGTTAAATAACTGTGAATTAGGCAACTAAACATACATTTTTTAATATTTTGTCTTAAAACCAGCAAAATAATTGATTTTAGGTTAGAAAAAGTAAAAATTTTTAATAGAAATATATAAGATTGATAAATAACGTTGAATTTGGCAACCCAAATCACATATTTTCAAATATTTCTTTAAAAAACACTCAAAAATTGTTGTAAAACGTCAAAAAAAGTAAAAATTAACCACAAAAAACGTAAATTATTGAATTCTTTTACAGTATGCAACCAAATATACACATTTTTCATTAAAACGCACCTAAAAATGCCATAAAACACGAAAAAAGTATAAATTCTTCACTATAAGTGTATATATTGATGAATAGCTATGAATTATGCAACCCACCACACACATTTTTAATCAAAACTGTAAAAAACACTCAAAAATGTCGTAAAATGTCAAAAAAGTAAAAATTAACCACAAAAAACGTAAATTATTGAATTTTTTATAGTATGCAACCCAACATACACGTTTTTCATTAAAACGCACCTAAAAATGCCATAAAACACGAAAAAAGTGAAAATTCTCCACTAAAAGTGTATATATTGATGAATAGCTATGAATTATGCAACCCACCACACATATTTTTAATTACATCTTAAAACAATCGTTATAATTGACTCCGTCCATAAATCTGCACGTCAAAAGTGAGTTGTTGATTGTTCCCCCTCTCTTTTTCTTTCTTATCCACCAGCGCTACTTGTTTTTAAAATAATCAACGGGCTCCTGCTACCCCTGCATTGTGCCTCCCTTGATATCTCACCACTCACCACCACCCCGCGTGTCCTGCGTGTCCCAGCGGTGGTGGCTGCGGCGGCTGCGTTCGTGTGAATGATAACTAAGTAATTAATCATTGAATTTAGACGGTATTTGCGCTCGCGAGCGGCGATGCAACTTAATTTGTAAGATAAATACCCCCGTATTAATTAGATTCCGTCAACAAGGCGGCGAATAATTACTTAAGATACACCGAGCGTAAGAAGAGAGAGTAGATATAGTCTCCTTGTGGTTTTGGTGGATGTGGAGGCGTAGCGTCTTTCTTAATACTTTATCGCCTTCGAGCAGCTTTGCCACATTTGCATAAATAACCAATAAAGTGCGCTGGTATTATTTCACAGATTTGAAAATTTCATGAATATAATTCGTTTTTGATTTAGATTTTATTCAGATGTACATATTTACAATTATTAGAATCATTTACAATTATTTAGTGAGAATGTTGACATTGTCAAGGATTTTTGCGTTGGAAGCAGCCGACACGTCAATCAAAGGTTGATTATGATGATGGTGATGATGATTGCCTCCAGGATGCATCAAAACTATAAAAAATTGTTAAAAATATGAAAATAGATGTAAAACAGTTAAAAATTAACTTACCAGTTTGGAAATGAGCGAAAACCGAGACAATCATGAAGAAAAAGTAGTAGAAGTTCATTGTTGAGGTTATGTTGGTACTATTGTAGGTTAACAGTGAGTGAATGATGTAAAACGTAAAAATATCAACGCTTTTATACTAAATGAACGTTTAAACGTTTATTTTAAGGTTTTACGTAGGTAATTGTTTTAAAATTAATAAAAAAATATTGAAACAAACAATTTTGAATGAACAATAGTAACAATGGATGATTCTTATAGTGAATGTTTACTATTAATGATAAAAATGAGTTTTTTAGTATAAAAGCTTGTAAATTTAATTTTTTTCATTTTTATTTTCATTTTTGGGTTTTACTGTAATTTTTTAATAAAATAATTGACAAAAATTGAGGTTAGAACTTCTAAAAGTATAAATTTTTAAATAAAAAGTTATAAATTAACAATAGCAATAATTTTTACTGTGAATTATTAGGAAAAAAGTTAAATTTTGGTAAAAAACTAAAAAATCCGTTTTTTTCATTTTACAGCATTTTCTTAATCAAATAATTGCTTAAAATGAGGTTAGATCTATCAAATATATAAATTTTTAAACATAATCACTTTTAAATCAATAATAGCAACAATTTTCACTATAAATATTTAAAAAAAGTCAAATTTTATCAAAAAAACTTAAAAAATTAAATTTTTCCACTTTTATTGTCATTTTCTTTGTTTTACTTTAATTTTTTAATCAAAATATTGCCAAAAATGAGATTAGAACCTCTTAAAATATAGACTTTTAAATGAATACTTATAAATAAAGTAAAATAACAATTTTTACATTAAATAATTGTAAAAAAGGAAATTTTAGTTAAAAAAAATTTTAAATTTAATTTTTTTCATTTTACAGCATTTTCTTAATCAAATAATTGCTTAAAATGAAGTTAGATCAATCAAATATATAATTTTTTAAACATAAACACTTTTAAATCAATAATAGCAACAATTTTCACTATAAATATTTAAAAAAAAGTAAAATTTATCAAAAAAAACTTAAAAAATTCAATTTTTTCAGTTTTATAGTCTTTTTCTTGTTTTACTTTAATTTTTTAATCAATTTATTGCCAAAAATGAGGTTAGAACCTCTTAAAATATAGACTTTTAAATAAATACTTATAAATAAAGTAAAATAACAATTTTAACATTCAATAATTGTAAAAAAGTAAAATTTTAGTAAAAAACAAATTTAAATTTCATTTTTTTTCAATATACAGCATTTTCTTAATCAAAAAATTGCTTAAAATGAGGTTAGATCAATCAAATATATAAATATTTAAACATAAACACTTTTAAATCATTAATAACAACATGTTTCACTATAAATAATTTAAAAACAATGAAATTTCATCAAAAAAACTTCAAAATTTCAATTTTTTAATTTTTCCACTCAAAACTAATTTTTTTCATCAATTAATTACCCAACACAATTTTCGAAGTTTCTACAACGCCGCCAGACATGCAAGCAAATATTGAAGCACGCGCATAGGTACTCCTAATACGAAACCCTCTACCTCCGGTCACGAATAAAACCAGACGTTACCCAAACGTGAGGACGCAGCGCGGACGCAAGGGGAAAGGCTTGCAATCAATAGCTGTGTAATTACCTCGTTCAAGTGTCTAACCGCTGACACACCTACAGCTTGTTGCTCTTCGGAAGTTTGTCATCGCATACCCTCGCCGCGCGTATCCATTTCAGACTTCCTCAACGACATTTACGATTTCCTCCGACATCCTGCTGAATGTAAACACAAGATAATGACGTCAATGACGATTATGCGACGCGTGTAGTGTTATTAATTAATCAGAATCTCTGTTCCTATTAGTACTACACCCTGTTTTGCATGTTAATGTGACAAAAGACAAAATGATTTCACACTTGAAATGCCAGTGAAATTCAAACTGTTTGTAGTTGTAAGTTTAGGTTGTGTTGTAGTGGAGTATGACTGGTTGCCTAGCACTGGTTGGGAATGTGCGTGTGGTTGCGTTTGGGGTCGGTTCGAAATTTAATTAGAATTGTTGGCATTCCTCGACCAATGGTCATTTATAATCGTGACATACAAAGCATTACACTATGTTACATTATATTGCACGCATTTACAACTTGTATTTACAACATTTACAGAATATTAAGGAGATAACTTGGGTATTATACATTTTTATCGCTTTTAACAACAATTACAGTTGTTGCAGTTGTTGCAATCGTTGCAATCACAATCGTCTGAGGTTAAGATGTTAATATTGTTAAGAAGCTCAGGATCTTTGATAAGGGATGAAATGTCGATAAGGGTACCTCCATGGGGTTTCATCAAAGCTAAAATTATAAAAATAAATAAAAATTTTTTTTTGTATAATAATTTTACTTACCATGTTGAAATACAGCAAAAACAGAGAGAAGTGCAAGTAAAACTTTGAAAAAATGCATTTTGAGGTTAGAATTTACTGTTTTTGAGGTTAGGTATTAAATATATGTAAATCTTTAAAGATTGTTCTGTGTTATGATGTTTTATGCAACTTTCCAACTCTTTTTATACTCGTTTTGATTAATTTTCATTACGTGAATGTTTTATTTGACAATACATAACCTTATTTACAAAATAAATTTATTTTTCATTACAGATCACAATAAACACTCGTAATCAGACTGATTACACATAAATAAATATTTATTTCTTAAATAAATACTTTTATCACTCGTAATTTATAGAAAAATTAAAATTTTATTTTTATGGTTGAAAAATTAATTTGCGTTACAGATGTCTTCAATCTATCCGGGGATTTCTCGTGCGCAATTGTGAATATCCTGAATATCCTGAATATCCTAGTATTTCAGTGACGCAGATGCGCTATTGTCAACCGTAAGAGCACCACATTGGTCATCCTGACAATGGCAATCCACTAACCACTATACTAAACGCCCCACGTAATCATCATTTAACGCAGCGACCACCGACCACGCCGAGGCTCACCCTCGCTGCTCACATTCACAATTCACGAATTCAGATCCACCCTACAAATCAACCAGGCGCAATTCTAATAGTAATCTAAACCTGTAATCATTTAAACACCTCAAAACCTCGAAAAATTCATTTTATTTCCTATAAAGTAAAAAAAATACCGGTATTTTGTCAAGAAAACCGGTTAAATACCGGTATTTACAAAAATAAATATAATTTACGTGTATTCTGAGGAAAAAACTGTTTTTTATTTTTAAAAAAACGGTATAATACCGGTATTTTGTGAGAAAAACCGGTTAAATACCGGTATTTAAAAAAGAAAATATAATTCACGGGTATTCTGAGGAAAAAAACTGTTTTTATTAAAAACAAACCGGTATAATACCGGTATTTTGTGAGAAAAACCGGTTAAATACCGGTATTTACAAAAACTTTTAAATCCATTTATATTTCTTAATAAAATGCGGTATTTTTTTTTACTAAAAACCGAAATAATACCGGTTATTTTTGCGGAAAACCGGTTAAATACCGATATTTTCTAAAAAAGTAGGGTTAAATTCTAAAATAATCAAAAAGTTATTTTTTTATCAAAATATTTATTTTTTTATTACAAACAAAATCTGATAAAATATTTTTTGTATTTTTTTATTGTTTTGAGTTTAATTGTTAGTAAAAACCCCAAACAAAAGTTTTTTTCGTCATTTGAAGATTGAAAACTAAAGATTCTGGCCTGATGTGTGTACCCACTCGAGAATGACTCTTTTACAAATGATTTCCCCTTAGTCAATGACCGTTATTGTGCCATGGCTGTGCGCACACAAAGCCGCAAACAGCGCTCTCGACGATTATTAAAATGTGACGTCACCGCCCACCATTCCGTGGTTAATTATTGGAAATAGAACACCTGCTGCCCGCTATACAATTCCGCGGTTGTGATGTGCAAGGGTGGTGGACTATACACGCACACAATTAACTCATAAACATAAAAAAGTAAAAAGGGGAGATTCTTTCGAAATGTCAATGCATAACCTCAAATAATTTTATTTACATTCAGCAGAAGCATATTTACAAGAAACAAAATATTTTTGAGATGTTTAACACCCTTCACAGGTGTAACAATATTCTCCAAGGATATTGAGGCAGTTGAGGATTTGTGGATTTTCGATAACAGAAGAAATGTCGATTAAAGCGCCGCCATGAGGTTGGGGCATCATCCAAACTAAATATAATTAATATTAATTAATAATTAATGATTTTTTTAATGAAAATATAAATATAAATAATTACCATCTTGGAATAGAGCCATAACAACAACAAAAACAAAGATGACTTTGATAAAACTCATTTTTTTGAATTTTAGGTTATGATTTGAGGTTATGTTGGTATTATTGTAATATCTTGTGATATCTGATGATTATTCCACATTTCTCAGTCTTTTTATATAAAATAATTGTTGATTATACTTTGTTTATATTGTAAATATAAATAATTAACATACGCATGAGTTTATCACTGTGAAAATATCATGTAATGGAAAAAATTGTATTATTGACGTTTTCTAGGTGTCAATTGAGGTTATGTTTAAAAAATAATCAAAAAATCTGATTTCAACAAGCTCTTGAGCACATTTCCCCTTTTCGATTTGATATATGACCCTACTGATATAATATAATTAGAAGCCGGCTCGAATCAACCCTTATCTATTTGAATAGTGTGGTAAAGGGACGACAAAAACGTATTTGTTACCCCCTTGTCCTCATCTGACACATCATCAAACGTGGAACAAGAACAAGAAACTAAAAATTAATTATTTTTCTCAAAACATCTAAAAACTTAAATGTTTAGTAAAAACCGGTTTAATACCGGTATTTTTTATGAAAAACCGTTTTAATACCGGTTTTTGGTAAAACCTCAAAAGTTGAAATTAGAAATAGAACAAGGGTCTATGCTTTGTGTCTCCTCAATCTAGTGCAATCTGGATGGCACGATCTTCGATAGGTTTTACAATTTCGGGCGCTGCGGCGAGAGTGCAAAGAGCACGGCTGCGGCGACAGTCGAAATCGGCAACTCGTTGCGATAGCACGCAGATAACACCAACCCGGCATTGTTAATGCCCGTCTGAACTCTCTCGCCGCGCTGATAAGGTTCCCCTTTTTTGTGTGTGCCGTTGAACCCCGCCATTCAAATCAGCGACAAAACGCATTGTTCCAATTTGTATTCAAATACTAACTTAAAACTTACTACACTAACAAAATACAACTATTCTGTACTTTCACTTTTAAAACTCAAGCTTTTTATGATTTTTAGACATAAAAAGTGATATTTTAAGCAAAAACGGCCAAAAATGTGATTAAAGTACATTAGTCACGGGTTTTAGTCACGGGGTGAAGTTTGCGCATGCGCATTAGCCTACGGTGCAGCACAAAACGTAGAAATAAATAGAAAATAGAGACAAAAAGCAAAAGCATCAAGTGGCTAAACATTATTAATCACTCCATTGATTAAACCCTCGCTATATTAGCTTTTAATCACTCTAAAAAAACTTACTACACCAACAAAATATACAACTATTTTGTACTTTCACTTTTAAAATGCAAGTTATTCACGGTTTTGAGGCACAAAAGCGATATTTTAAGCAAAAACGGCCATAAATGTGAAAAAAGTACTTTAGTCACGGGTTTTAGTCACGGGGTGGAGACTGCGCATGCGTATTTGCCTACGGAGCAGCACAAAACGTAGAAATAAATAGAAAATAGAAAAAAAAAACAGCAAAAGCATCACGTGGCTAAACATTATTAATCACTCGATTGATTAAACACTCGCAATATTAGCTTTTAATCACTCTAAAAAAACTTACTACACCAACAAAATATACAACTATTTTGTACTTTCACTTTTAAAATTTAAGTTTTTCACGGTTTTGAGGCACAAAAAGTGATATTTTAAGCAAAAACGACCAAAAATGTGAAAAAAGTACTTTAGTCACGGGTTTTAGTCACGGGGTGGAGACTGCGCATGCGTATTTGCCTACGGAGCAGCACAAAACGTAGAAATAAATAGAAAATAGAAAAAAAACAGCAAAAGCATCACGTGGCTAAACATTATTAATCACTCGATTGATTAAACACTCGCTATATTAGCTTTTAATCACTCCCGTGACTAAAACTCCACTTTAGTCACGTGATACTTAATATACTATCATAGAAATAAAAGAAACGTTTCATATTTTTGGTAAAAATACAAAATGCGTCTGTTTTCCTTCCCTGGCGGTAATAAAAGTGTGAGTGTTGGTTAAGTGTCGGCTTGTGCCGTTTATAGTTGCACTTGCTAGTGCGCCAGCATCTCATCACATCAACTAACTCGATTAGAGCTAAGAGCAACACGAAACACGATTACGCGTATATCAACTCACATGTGTCTGTTTCCCTCTACTCTACTCTGTCACCCTCTTAGTAAACACCAATTTTTATTAATCTCAAATTCTATTTTTTTTCTCTTTGCTTTAGTTTTTAGTTTCTGTGGCAGTAGCCATCACCTAAGTAAAAGAAAAAAGCGCAGTTTATCATTTTCATATAGAATATACTCCACTATCGGCATCTTATATTTTATTTTATCTCCGCGATTGTTTTTTACGACTCCCTGAAGTATTTCTGCCTGGGGGAAGTCGAAGAAGAGCAAAAAATGAAATAGTTTCGACGAGGAAAAAACCAGACGATCAGGGCATCAGACGATCGTATTAATACATTGGGAAATTCCATAAATCAACATGCTATCGGACGTGCGTCTATTTTTCTTTGGTTTTATGTTTTATGTTGGTGATAACGCGCGTTATCAGCCGCCTGCGTTTAATTTCGTGCTTTGATCCATATTTATCAGTAATGTTTATGCATATCCATCAACTTCAAAAATAAAAATTAATAAAATTTAAATATCTCAGAACATATTCAATGTACAATATTGATTAATATATCAAATCAAAGAGAATTTAATCACGCATCTTTTGGTTTTTATAAATTTTAATTTTATTAAAAATTGTGGAAACTACAAGGAAAAAATCTCGAGAAAAACAGTGCTTTTTAAGTATTTACAGATGAATTTATTTATTTACAAGATCTGTAGGGATTAATAATATAGTTTAAACAACATATTATTAATGTTTAACATCCTTCACACTCAAAACATTAATGTCCAAGGATATTAAGGCAGTTTAAGATGTTTGGATCTTCGATAACAGAAGAAATGTCGATTAAGGCTCCTCCACCATTAGGTTGAGGCATCATCCATGCTAAAAATATAAATAATTATTAACATTTACACTCAAATATAACATTATACAATTAAATAAATAAAACATGAACTTACCAGTTTGTACCAAAGCAAAAACTGCCAAAACTACGAAGAAAACAGTCGAAACATTCATTTTTTAATAAAATTTTATATTTTTTGTTGTGATTTCTTAAGATGTATCAGATGATTTGATGCTACCTTCAACTCCAAGCTGCTTTTTATATAATCCAAGATTTACACAATTAACACAGATAAATAAAAAAAATGTAGGTATGTAGATTGACGTATGAAAAACATAATTACGCGTGGATGATGCAAGTTTTTGATTACAAATTAAACAAAAACACCAAACAACTCGAGAAAAAGTAAGTTTCATTAAGTTACACAATCCCCTGACAGTGTGCGTCACCCATGGGACTTGATATTGATGATTTGTCACGGCGGAGAAGTCTTCCGTGCGTGTCTCGGCGATAATAACGTCAGTTGCTGTGATTCGCTCAATTTCGTCATGTCAACTTCATTTCATCTTCATCAACACCACAAACAAATTCTCTCTCAGATTCTAATTATTAATATAATATCAACATCATTATATTCGTGTATAATGATCATTAATGTACAATGTACTTTTGATGTGTTTTTGCATAATATCATAATCTGTGTTATCTTTGTTTCGTCGTCGTTGTGTTGACGTGAAACACAAAAAGAGAAGATGTTCATGTGAAACCAACAAGAATGTAGGTAAAGGGAATTTTGTTTTAGCTGAGATTGCCGCGAATTATTGTCGGATGCACAAAAGCGCAAGAAAAGTAATATGTTGGTAGATAACCGCGAAGGTAAAGCATAGTCTCACGGAGACATTAAAACCGACGTCGCTCTTATCGCACGGCAATATGTCTTACAGTCTTGGGTGTAGATAAGATCGCTGAGAAACAGCGACAAGTTACAGTTACACTACGAGTACACCCGCACAAAGCACAAATGCGGAAGTTAAAGTTGAAATTCAACAAAATTCAGGTAAAAAAATATTTTTTTTAGGAAAAACCGGTTTTTAACCGGTATTTAACCGGTTTTTTTCAATTAAATACCGGTATTAGACAAGTTTTTACACAAAATATCGGTGTTATACGAGTTTTTATTAAAAAATATCGACAGATTTAATTTTTTTAATCTGAAAATACCGGTATTTAACCGGTATTTCTTAAAATACCGGTATTAGACAAGTTTTATCATAAAAAAACCGATATTCTAACAGTTCTTATTAAAAAATATCGACAAATTACAATTTTTTTACTCTAAAAATACCGGTATTTAACCGGTTTTCCTAAAAAATACCGGTATTAAACAATTTTTATCACAAAATACCTATATTAAAAAAATTTTATTATTAAATATCTACAAATTACAATTTTTTATTTAAAAAATACCGGTTTTTAACCGGTTTTTCACTCAAAATACCGGTATTTTACGTTTTTCTCCTCCAAACCGAACCTAACCTATCTTACGCTTGTACAATACCGCAGCATATGATGTAATACCCACATTTGTACACAAAATACAAACACAGTGAAGCGAAGAAAAGGATTAAGAGACTAAGCTAACACAATGGTCGGAAAACCGTCGGCGGTATTGTCGCACCCTCTCTCGTTTCGCTTTTAAATGTCGGATTAGCGTATTAACATTTATGCTAGACGGGCGCTGAATGTGTGTAATCGCCGCGCGCCGCCGCAACCTCTGCCGGCGGCGTCACACATCACCGCATCGGCACATCAACATCACCGCGCCATCCGGGCGGGGGCGGTTGCGCGTTTATTAGCCTTCGTGCGGGCGCGCTACAGCGTAACAATTACTCATACGCTCCGTTTAATGTCGGACTGCTACCGTTCGCCGCTGTGAGCACTTCATAATGCGTAATGAAATAACGCTCAAGTGTGGGGCGGGCTTTTTCCTCGCCTGGATGCATTGATCAGTTTTATTTTTCATATCATACTCATGTGGAAAAAAAATTAAAAATACCGGTTTTTCTAAAAAATACCGGTATTTAATCGGTTTTGCTGCAAAATACCGGTATTATATCGGTTTTTATTCTAGTTATTAAATTTTTAAAATTAATAAATGCCTGTTTTTTACCTATTCTTACAAACAAATACCGGTATTTAACCGGTTTCCTCGAAAAATACCGGTATTATACCGGTATTTTATAAAAACCAAAAATAATCCATTTTTCTGACTGAATTTTCGCGTGAATAGAATTTTTCTTCATATTAAAATGTCGTAAAATAAAATTTGCAAAAGTAATTTATTTTTTATTTGTGAAAATTTGGCAAATTTACATAAAAATAGCCCACTTACGAAGGGTTGCCCGGATGTGACAGAGGGTACGAAGTAAGAAAAGCCACCGTCGAGTATTTTTTGATGAGCAATATAGAAAAAAACCGACGACGAGTGCGGAATAAATTCGTTTTTAATCGAATCATGTTGCAATTAACAATTACGAAAAGTCTCGGCTTCATTCTGCGCGCTTCATCGCAGCGGTCGCATCTCATTTTCTTTTTTGTTACACTTTCTTCCACAACAAGGGGTAACACAGCAGTAGATAAATTAACGCGGTTAAAAACTGATGCTCACCACTGAGGGTGTAAATGAATTTAGTCCCCGACGAGAGGAAAAATAAGCGGGGTGCTAATGAACATTATAAAATGTGATGAAATAATTAGAAATGTTTTTTTAGTATTTGCTACTCTGAGCCTAAATCTGCGCGTGCGGTGCGGAAGGGTGGTTTGTCGCTAATTGGAGCGACGGTAGTGATTACCAAGGTAATTAATGGGCCACGCGATACGACAGTGCAGCCGGTGTGTATTCATCGACCAATATACAATATGAAGGACGAGAGGATGCCAGGACGACGTATTCCCATGGACGTTGTAAATTATCCTCGCGCTGCAACCCCAACGTCTTCATCCCTTCTTCTCCTGTCCCTTCATCGCTTGGTTTACATCTTAATAACTCAAACTCAAGCTTCTCTTGTTATCCTTGATCCTGTACGCAAATATTACTAATTGATTACAAGAGAATACACTAATAACTATTTTCTTGGGTAAAAAACTCCGACATTTTTAATAAAAACCGGTATAATACCGGTTTTAGTTAATAAATACCGGTATTTTTATGAATAAAAAAGACAAAAATTCTATTCTTGCAAAAAATTAAGACCAAAAATTAATTATTGTATTTTTCAGGTTTTTTCATAAAATACCGGTATTATACCGGTTTTACAAACAAAATACCGGTATTTTTCATTAATAAAAAATAAGAAAACTCAATTTTTGCAATGAAAAAATTAATCAAAATATTAATTTAAAAATTTTCTGGGTAAATATCGGTATTTTACCGGTTTTTTCATGAAATACCGGTATTATACCGGTTTTTTCATACAAAATACCGGTATTTTTTGTTTTAAATATCAAAAATTCAATTCTCAATAAAAATAAATTCACCAAAATGAAATTCCGTTAGAAAACGGTTAACAATCCCTTCAAAAACCCAAATTTTATGGAAATCCCCAAAAAAGGGCGATTTGAACCATATCAATCTGTGCCCATTCAGCGGTAGCATGTAAAAATGATCGACTTTGCATGTTTTTACTTAACTTTACATATCTGAGCAATAAATCAGCGCCGCGCTGGATCGACACACCGCATATGCGTCCCCGGTTTTGGCGACGCACATGTGCGCACAGGGTGCGCGACCGTGGGAACCCCATTCCGACACTGACCTGTTCTTCCTTCCGAAGGGCGCCGCACGGCTAATTCATGCGAACCGTATGCATACGATATGCATATTACACCAGCACACCTTAGCCGCACCAAACTTTGATTGTGAATGCGTGAATAGATAGAAAGGTCAAGAATGGTTGGAATATTCAAAGAGGGGTTCTCGATAACCGAACGCCAGTGGGTTTATTTATTTTGGCCGAAAATAAAACGCACGCATTGAGAAAGATTTGTAGAAAGAATGGCCAGGATGACCAGTATGGTCATTAATTGTTGCGACGGTTTTGGGACCGGACAGGGATAGTGTCAAACAAGTTCAACCGCTTTTTCGATGACCCAGGCTTTCTTTTGGTGAGATTAGGCAGGAAAACAATTGGAATGTTTACTGGAAGGATCATAAATCATTTATTACGGGTTATAAAGGTTTAAAAATTGAAAAAATGTTAAAAATTTTAGAAAAGTATGAAAATTTGGCAAAAAACGCATTATTTTTGTATAATTTAATTAATATCTGTGATTTTATTGGTAAAAATTAATAATTTTTTAAGTAAAAATATAGAAAAACATGATTATCAATTATTTTTATTAAAATACTCCTTAAAAACGTAAGAAAAATGGAGAAAAACGCAAAAAAAAACGATCAAAATTTGACCAAAAATTGATTATTTGTGTATAATTTAATTAATATCTGTTATTATATTGGCAAAAATTAATAATTTTTTAATTAAAAATATAGCAAAACATAGCTATCAATAATTTTTATCAAAATAATCTTTTAAAACCTTAGAAAACACGACGAAAAACGCAAAAAACGATCAAAATTTGTCAAAAAAATGCGAAAAAAGGTAAAAATCACTCGTTTTTCCACAAAATAATTCACCAAAAATTCATTTTACTGTATTTTACTCAGATTATTATACAACATAGCAATAAATATATAGCAAAACATGATTGTTAAAGATTTGTATCAAAATATTCCTTAAAATCCCAAGAAAAATTGAAGAAAAACGCAAAAAACGATCAAATTTTACCAAAAAATGCAAAAAACGTTGTTTTTCCACAAAATAATTTACCAAAAATTAATTTAATATATTTTACTCAGATTATTACACAATATACAAAAGTTAATTAGGAAATGAAGATTAAACTTCACATTTCCCTACCCAATGTTCCATACTTATTCTATTATTACCTATTATGTAAGAAAGAAAAGCATTGTGAAGATTTTCGTGCACATTGTTAGCAAACTTTCAAACTCCTCCAACGACGACAGTATTATCCGATCCTGCGTAGGTAGCTATATAGGTACCTATAAGAAGTACGACAGTATAAGAAGATAGACAGACACACTCCGCCGACGTCTTGATGAAAACGCCGCATCACAAAAGCAGAGATAAGCTCCCCGAGGAGAAGGTGTGCGTCGCGCAGGGCGTATCGACGACACAAAGTAATGAAAATCCACGCGGCGAGGAAATAAGAATGATGCGCCTCTCGTTCCGAATTAGGTGGGCCAGGCGCTAGTGAGCACTTCGGGTAGTTAATTAACTCGAGCGCATGTTGTTCACGCTCGGATGCCTATGAAAAGACAACGATTAGTACAAAACACGAGAATTTAGGAGAGAAAAACATGGAAAAATAGTAAAAATATCGGTATTTAGAAAAAATGTTAAAAAGTTAATTATTTATGAAGAATTAGTTTTAATTTATAGGAAAAATATGTTAAAACCGAAAAATATTTCAAATACCTTTTACTTTGTAAAACAAAAAAAAAATGTAAAAATGTATAAAAATGTAAAATTTAAATTTATAATAAAAAATAATAAAATACCGGTTTTTACCTCAAATACCTACCGGTTTTTTACCCAAAAATACCGGTATTTTAACATTTAAAGAAAAAAAATTTTAATTTTGAAAACTTAAAATTTAATCGTAACAAATAATAAAAATAAAAAAGTACCGGTTATTACTTCAAATACCTACCGGTTTTTCCAACAAAAAATACCGGTATTTTTTAAAAATCCCCATAACTCAAACAAAAAAATTATTTCAAAATTTTTCAACCGCATTATTTTTAATTAAATATACTAATTACAACATAATTATTTCTACCCTTGTATAAAATTATACAACACGTTTATCGCCTTGTTAGTCGCATGTAGTTTTATTGCAACATGAAATTATGCACCCGTTGTACCGCTAATTGCCGCGCACGTTTATCTACCACACTGCACACCGCACCAACACAATCCCGGAAGTGTTATTGCCGCACTTGTACCGTCCTAACTCAATAACGCAAAGAGCCGAAGCACCGAAACACCTGATGCGTGTGCGTGTGCCGTGCACGCGCACAGAGGGATGCAAAAGGGTAGAGAATATAATCAGGTAACGCAGATTCAAGAGGATGAGAGGGATGCTGATGCACACGTGCCCCAAATATAATATAACAACAAAAAAAGGGTTCACTGAGGTTTTTTTCACCGGTATTTTTTGATATTATTGTTATGATGCTCAGCATCCGATATCGAAGTAACAACTACGCGTCTCCTCGTTGGGCGACGTGCGCGAATCGTGCACGCACGCGGTAACGATGGAAACACATCGCGAAGTGTGGGTGGGTGGTGCTGGTGGTGTGTGGTAGAGGAAAAACGCCCTCATTGTGGTAGTGAGTGAGTGTGGTTTTCGCGTGTCGCGCCCCTTCCACCAGCACCGCGGGCCGCCTATTGGCCCGATGCGTGACCTGCCTGTGAACCAAGGACCTCCCCGGCCCGCCCAGGCCAAGTCGGGTGTCGGGTCCGAGACCGAAAGGTCACTAGTAGAGGCTAGAGAGTGCCGAGGGGATGACCTATCACCTCGAGTGCTCTGATACGTGCTCGTTCGGCGGTCGCGCGGCCAAAATTTCCTCGACGGAAAAATTTATTAAACAACACAGTGCAAAATAATAAGAAAAATTTTTTTCTTTGCTAAGAAAATAAAATTTCGTGTTTTTCGGTTTTATACTGAGTGTTTTCAAGTGGATATAAATTTGTGCGTGGCGTGATTTGACCTGTGGCGTGGTGATAACATGGCTCTGGTGGCACCGTCGTGGCGCGAATCGACGCTGGTGAACCCCATGACGACGAGCCTCAACTCGCTGACGAACGCGCTCAACCCGGCTGCTGGTGGCGGTCTCAACCCGCTCGCCGGCAACCTCACCCCGATCACCACCAATCTCAATCCGTTGGCGCTGGAAAACCAGCCGGATCTCTCGCTCGTCAAGCATCGCCTCACGCCCTCGCAGAACTCGCAGAACAGTGCGAATAGTGTCGACAAGAATCAGAACATCGAGTGCGTCGTGTGTGGTGATAAAAGTTCCGGCAAACACTATGGACAATTCACATGCGAAGGTAAATTGACGAAATTGTGTGTTGGTATGCATGCATGCATGCATATTCATGTGGCGTATGGAAATTCAGTGAGGGTTTTTGAAATTGATGCAAATCGCGCGTAACTTGCTGGATTTTTCGCTGCCGGAGTGCGAAAAATGACGGTAATCGCGTTTGGGTGCTATGAACGCCTCGAATTCATATAATGGTAATTTCAACGAGTGTTGCATTAGTCCCTTTTTCATTTTTACATAATTTTAACTACAAAATATGAGAATATTAAAAAATATGAGAATTTTTTTTCAAAAAAATAAAATTTTTGCTAAAAATTCAGAATTAATTTATTAAAACAGTAAATTTTTGCGGAAAACTTTTTTTTCATATTTTATAACCAAATTAGTAAATATTGATTCAAGAAAAATTCAGAAAATATTGTTTTTAGAAGTTTTGAACTTTTTTCGCAAAACATTTTCTACAAAAAATTTGCAAAATTTTCAATTTTTATGATTTTAATTAGAAAAAAATATGAAAATATAGAGAATTAAAAACTAAATCTAATTTATTTAAATAATTTTTCAAAATAATTCGTAGTTTTTGCTCAAAAAAATAAAAACCAACATTTTATTCCCAAAATTTGCAAAAATTTACTTTTTCTGGCAAAATTTCATATTATTTCACTAAATTTTTATAGTTTTTAAGAAAATATGCAATTATCTTTTATATTTTATCAGTTTTTCTTTAAAATTTTTTTTTCTTCAAAATTTTTAATTTTTCTTAATTTTTACCCAAAAAACAATTTAATAAAACTTCTACACTTGATTCTTAATTATTTTAATTAAAGTTACTCATACCAATTATACTCTCAACATTTATCCTCTCAAAAATTTCATATTCATACGCCTTCGGCGAATTTCGTCCACAACGAGCGTTGTAATGTTGTCGATTATGTTGACAGTGATAAAACGATGACACACTATGACGCGAACGACGTCGTTGATGCGCTGCGATGATAAAACGAGCCATGAAATAAAAAAAGTTACGCACATCTCAAGTGGGAATCTCGAGGGAATCGTTAGTCGGAAAAAATCGCGGTTTATAAAAACATTATTGCTTACTTCCCCTCTTCCCCCTGCCTGCGCCTGTTTGGTCATAAAACAATCAGAAGCAAAACGAGGGAGGAATAGATTATATATTTAGGTGTTATACAAACAGAAAAAATCAAAATTTGTGTAGAAACGTTATTTTACGGTTGAAATCGATGAATGAGTCTGGGGGTGTGTTTGGGTATTGGGTGATGTCTAAATTGGACATTTTTTGGACATCTGCTGGGCGTTACAAATTGGGCACAAAATGTTTCGTTGCTTTTGTAGGATTTCTTCAAACGAATGATATATTAGCGGTTAATCTGTGCTTAGAATCCATATTAGTATTTGTATAATTGGTTTACCTTCACTTAACCGCAATGGTATTAAGAGTAAATTAATAATTTACAGTAGAAACTGAATTTTTGTATTTTGTATTCATTTATTTCTGGAAATAATCATGAAAAATAAAAATTTTAGAATTTTTTTTTGAGAAAACAATTTTTTGGCAAAAAACAAGAGAAAAAAGATTACTTTAGGTTTTTATTATGATAAGATTCAAAATTTGCTATTAAATGAATAGTTTTCATCTTTATATTAATTTATTTTCGAATATAAAGTTGAAAAATGTTTTTTTTTTGAAAAAAAGTTAATTTTTTGCAAAAACACAGTTTTTTTGACAAAAATGTGAAATAAGGAGATTATTTTTAGTTTTTAATAAAAGTAAATTATCAATTTAACATAAAAACAATATTTTATCACTTTAAATTTATTAATTCATGATTTATTTGCCCGAAAAAAAAATTATTTTGCGAAAAAACGCAAATTTTTTGAAAAATCTCCGATACTTAGACAAAAAGTTAATAATAGCAAGAATATTAATAGTTTTAATTAAATTTATACCTGACACACTAATTTTTAAAGCTTCCTAATATTTTTTCTCCGTTTTTTGTTTTTTGCAGGATGCAAATCGTTTTTCAAGCGCAGCGTGCGCAGGAACTTGACATACTCATGTCGAGGCAGCCGCAGCTGTCCAATCGACCAGCACCATCGAAACCAGTGCCAGTACTGCCGGCTCAAAAAATGCATGAAGATGGGCATGCGAAGAGAAGGTAAGCATTGTACGAACTTATTAAACTAAACTAAACATATCCCCAAATCCATTCTACCATAATTTTTCTTTTATTTAAAAAATCACATCTCACCTCTGCATATGACTGCAAAAACAAATTTTTAAAATTTCCACCTACCTATAATAAATAGTGCGGTCAGTGAAATATGAAACGTGCATCGGAGTTTCGTTGCGAGACGTCTGGAGAATATTCATTCCTCGGCCCTTGCGATACACCATTAATCTCGGCGCGCGCGGCGTCGTTAATGTATGCGCCGCGCGGTAAACGATCCCGGGGCCACGCGGTCCACATCGGGCCCTTTTGTTGCCAGCGGTCAAGTATTTGTATATTAAACCGATCAATCATGCGCAAGAATAGACGACAATAGATAGAAAACCACCCTGCATATTTCCACAAACGTACACACAGGCGCATATAACGCATGCGTGTTTTATCTGCGCACCAGCAAAAGGAGAGGAGAGGAAGGAGAGGTATTCTTTGACAAACTCACAAAGAATTAGGAGTCAAAATTGTCTCAGAGTGAGTCAAAATATGAAAAAATAAAGTTTTTGGTTAAAAAGTTTAAAAATTAGCAAAAAATCTTTTTTTTTTTGTACTTTTGAGTAGATGGTGGTTGGTTTTTTATTTTTAAATTAATGTAAACAACCAGTATATTTCATATACATGCTAATATTATACTCGTGCCTAAGAGTAGGTACTCGTATGTAGCTTTTCTTTGTGAGAATATGAGAAATAAGAACAAAATGCATGCAAAAAAAATGAATCGACTTTAATAATAAATAACTCATTTACTGATAAGAACTGATAAGAAATCTTTGGATTGAAGTTAATATAACTAATTATCTATATTTTAGTAAAAATTTGATCAAATTTGATCAAAAAATACAAAAGTTATGACTAAAAAACTAAAAAATAAAAAATTTTAAGAACTACACATGCAAAAAAATATATTTAATCAACTTTAAAAACAAATAACTCATATACTGATAAGAACTGATAAAAACTCTTTTGTCACAAGTTAACATAAATAATTATCTATACTCAAACAAAATTTGATCAAATTTTTTCAAAAGATACAAAAGTTATGACCAAAAAATAAAAAAAAATATACTAAATTTAACTTTAACAACAAATAACTTTGTTAATAACAATCCAAATCAAAAAATTCTTTAACCAGGATAAAACACTGTTAATTATTTATTACTACCCCAAATTTAATACAATTTGACATAAAACTGACGGAGATATGAAGTTTTGAAAGAAACAAAACATTATTTTCAACCAACCAGTATATTCATACACATGTTAATATTATATGTTGCTTCTCTTTGTGAGAATATGAGAACCAAGAACACGTTTATGCCTCTACGTGCAATACAGTATACCATACCATACCATCCCATCATGGTACGGTACGTCACTTTTTTCCTTTTTGAAAACTCGTGCATTCCACACAGTAAACCAACACACAATTTAACCAATTTTGTTTACACGCAAATTAAGCAATTAAAATTTTTTTTTTTTTTTAATTCTAAATATTATTATGCAACACCTTGTATATCCAAACATACGTTTGAAATATATGAAGAGGGTCGCTCGGATGACCAGTGTCCAAAGTGAATATTATGTAAATCAGGTATAAGGGATTTATTCAAATGACAGTGGTGTCCACAGTGTACTTACCCTCTTCGGGGTTTTCATTTTACCTTTTCCCACGAAAGCCCTTCCCCGGGCAAAGTAAAGAAACCAAAAATGTGTCCAACAAAATTATTGAATAATTGAATATGATATAAAACAAGATCCCGAGTCTAGAGACCAACTGGCGTCTGGATCGGAAGTGGTCAAGCAGTTAACCAACGCATCTAGTGCGAAAGTTGGCGCTGAACAATGACATGTCACATTATAGGAAAATTATTGCTTCATTTCCTCAGACATCACAAACAAGTCGTAACGTTGCATTCACAGTACATTACTTTAATTACCCGCGAATATCGGAGACAAATGATCGACGAGAGATTCAAGGAAATAAAGTTGCATCGCTTTGCAACTCACTGAAGTAGACAACGCGCGGTCGTCCGCACGGCTTTTGGGTCAAAGACCGAAGGTTATCGCTGATGAGCAGTACTCTCCGCTGGTACAACTCAAATCCGAATGCCGGAACAACAAATGTCTCCGTAAATATTTATTGAATTTCGACAGAAAGCGAAATGACGCAATGAATAAATTTATTTTGAGTTTTTTTTGGAGAAAATTTCGGGTGGTTCAAGTGGAATGACTTCATTCTTCGCACTGTTTGATGATGCGCTATCTGTTGGTGTGTGCACCGTGTGCGCGCGGGTTTCTTGCGCTTAGGTATTGCTCGGCTCGAGGTCAGGGTCAAGAAAGGTCATTTCCCACGATAGCCAGCCGGCCGAGGCATAGCAACGCGAGCTTTTACCATTTTACCATACGGAATTGTAATACTCGTACGAGAGGCATGCATAAAACATAAAAACCATGTGTTTTATTTGGTACGATGGCGACACATGCGCCACGGAGGAGAAATGATTACGGAACTCGGTGTGGTTTTGCGCCCAAGATTCGGTTTCGTTAAGCTGCGCGCGCGACTTATTGCGACTTGCGACCTCTTAGGCTACTTTCTTCTTCTGCCTCTCTGCCGGCGAGATGAGCCGGAGCGTGGCATACCGGTTCACAAATTCTGTGACACACACCGCCACGGCGCGAACGCGCGTAAAAGCGCTAAAAGGTCACAAGGTGAAATCGCTCGGGCGGCTCTCTATCCGCTCGTGTCGTCATGTGTTTTAAAATATTCGACAAACTGTGCATAAATGTTGCATTGTTTACTAGACAATGCGCGCGAGCAAAAAATTTCAGCAACTTTAAGCATGAATAACTCATAGACTGATAAGAATTGATAAACTATCTTTGGAGGCAAGGTAATATAACTAATTATCTATGCTTTAGTCAAAATTTGATCAAATTTTATATAAAAATAAAAAAGTTATGATCAAAAAACTAAAAAATGAAGAAAAAGTACAAAATTCAACTTTGACAATAAATAACTCATATACTGATAAGAATTTATAAACAATTTTTGGATGGGAGTTAACATAACTAATTATCGATACTTTGGTGAAAATTTTATCAAATTATATCTAAAAATAAGAAAGTTATGATCAAAAAACAAACAAAAATAAAACAAAACCTTGAAAAAACCTAAAAAATGTAGTAAAATCCACTTTAACAACAAATAACTTTCTTTATAACAATCCAAATCAAAAAACTCTTTAACCACAATAAAATATAATTAATTACGTATCACTACCCAAAATATAATCTACTTTAAACCAAAAACAGCGGAGATATGAAGTTTTGAAAGAAACAAAACACTAATCGACAAATCTTGATGAGATGATAGTCTCTACGAGTAGAAATTAGTTGTGAGAAAATTAGTTAAATTTTCGGCTCGCGTCTCAAGTTATGCATAAGCAGCCACCACGTGCCGTGCGGCGGCCGCACATGAAATATTGAAAACGCCAAACATCAGAAACACCAATCTCGGCAATCAATGTTAATTCAAACGTCAAACGTTTCATATAAATGATCCCAGACAGGGCTCGGCGCGCTTGATTGATGATAGATATCCATGGATGGATGCGGTGCGTATTGGAACGCGATCTGTGTTGCACCACGTCCTTAATTCTCGCATGCGTTACGATCAATTTCGATTCGGAGTGCTCGAGTGGACGATACTCAATGTAAAAAGAAGCGCTACTTATTTTATTCGTGAATATCTTTGGAAATATTTGATCAAATTTGTTGAAAATTTTATGGGTTATAGATGGGTAAATAAGGAATAATTTTTGAGATTTTGAGTATTGTAGGTTGTATAGTTTTTGAGTTATGAAGTTTTGCAATTTTTTTTGCAAATTTTTTGAAAAATTTATAAAAATGCCAATATTTTTGAAACTATTCATCCGAATGACATGGAATTTACACAAAAGTTTTGCTATATATTAATAAATGCATGCTGAAAATTTGATTGAAATATTTTGAAAAATACTCTCAAAATTTTAAATTTTTCAACGCGCGGTTTGATTTTTCCGTTGACCTTACAAAAAGAAAAGCAAAACACGCAAAAAAGTAGTAAAAAACCTGGGTAACATTTAAACGTTCGTGTTTTACTGCTAATCCCGAGTTAATTTGCAGTTAAAAAGACATGAAATCAAATTGAAAAACAGGTTCGCAAATCATAAACGTCGGTGCGCGCGAGCGGAATGCAGTTTTATGTTTTGACACACTTCAAGCCATTTACCAGGTCCACACCACAAACCCTCTCGCCCGAGAGTCTCAAGGCCGAAATCAATCCCATCTCCCATGATTTATACTAGTTTCTGATTTGCATGTTCGCATGTCTTTTCCAGCCGTCCAGAGGGGTCGCGTGCCCCCATCGCAACCGCCGCTTGCTGGACTCTCGAATCAATTCCTCAACTCGACGGATCCAGTCTCGACCTCGTTGAGTAATCACACTTACCTGAGCAGTTACATTTCGTTGTTGCTGCGCGCCGAGCCCTATCCGACCAGTCGGTATGGACAATGCATCCAGGCGAATAACATTATGGGCATTGATAATATTTGCGAACTGGCTGCGCGTTTGCTCTTCTCGGCGGTGGAATGGGCAAGGAATATACCATTTTTTCCTGATCTGCAAGTGACTGATCAGGTATAACCTAAAAAATTGAAAAATTTGTCTCCCGGGCTTAAAAACTTATTTTTGTGTTACAGGTTGCTCTGTTGAGACTAGTATGGTCCGAATTGTTTGTTCTAAATGCAAGTCAATGTTCCATGCCGCTCCACGTGGCACCACTCATCGCCGCCGCCGGGTTACACGCGTCTCCCATGTGCGCGGATAGGGTGGTACAGTTTATGGATCATATTCGGATATTCCAGGTAAAAAAATTAATTTTTTCTCTCAAAAATACCGGTATAATACCGGTTTTTCTCATAAAAATACCGGTATTATACCGGTTCTCCTCACAGAAATACCGGTATTACACCGGTTTTTTTTTATTATACTTTTTTTCTAAAGAATATTGGTATTTTGCTAATTTTTCTTAAACAATACCGGTATTATACCGGTTTTTCTTTTAAAAAATACCGGTTTTTAGTAAAAAATATCGGTATATAAGAATTTTTCTTAAAATATATCAGTTTTTCTAAAAAATACCGGTATTATACCGGTTTTCCCAACAAAAATACCGGTAATATACCGGTTTTTCTAAAAACACCGGTTTTTACACAAAAAATTCAATTTTACTATTTTCTCTTCAAATACCGGTTTTTCAACAAAATACCGTTGGATTATAAATTTTTATCACTAAACACCCAAATGAACGACATTCTGAATGTGAACACATAACCCCTATTCAAAACTCTCTGGTCCAGTGTCTTTGCAAGAGCAAAACCCAATGAATACAGATGTTAACATCCTGAATGCGCGCATTCAACAGCCCCTCCGCATACATTGTTATTGTTTCAGGAACAAGTGGAGAAGTTAAAAGCGCTGCACGTGGACTCGGCTGAATATTCCTGCCTGAAAGCCATCGTCCTCTTCACGACAGGTAAGTTTCTTGGTGCAGCCTGCATTACATCCACATCAACAGCATGTCACTGCATCACAAGGGTGTCAGTCACATGATCATGTGATTTTTAAGCAAGAAACTCCTCGGGGTTGGGGTTGGCGAAGATAACAAGTGCTTTGTTTTGCGTGCGGTCAATGCGGGTGACCACAAGCACAAAGATAGCGGGTGACGACTGCGAGGTGAATGCACAATGCGCGCACATGACATGGGTGTACATTGTGAATATGAAATTTCTGTGGTAGGAAATATTTTTGTATTTTTGGTTGACCTTAAATCAAAGGTCGTAATATTTGGTTGGTTGGGGATAAGTCGTCCCTGTAGTGTAATAAATTCCGACAATTAAGCAGGAGTTGACCTTTTGCCCTCCAAGAAAGGGCAGAACGGTAAAAATCCAAGCGGAGAAGCCCGAAAAAAGGGCGTTGAGGTAATAGCTATTTAGAACTCATCTGCGCCTTGTTAAAGTCTTCAAAGCAACGCACAACACAAAGGTTTTTTATTCTTATACAAACAGCTGCACATAACCTCATTCGAAACAGTTTACGGCGTGAATGAGGTTAGGTCAATCTAGGCGTGGATGTTCTGCACTTCCTCCTCCCCTAGAAAAACGCAACAAACACAAAATTCGTATTATTTCGTATGCGTTTTGTGTTTTGAGGCGAAAATGTAACGCGCAATGTAACTAACTGGAAAGAGGGTGCAGATGTAATGAACTGGCGCATATCATATCACCGAATCTGATAACTTGTCAACGGACGAGACTGCGTTGTGTACGGTGCACAGCTGGAATTCGCATAACGCTGCATCACGAAAACAATACTAGGGGAATTTTATTTGTAGTACACGTACAACAACGGTGATGGTCTTTTTTTTTCTTCAGCAAGCGACATTTACAAAATTTTGATAAATCGATACGCGGAGAACAAAAGCTTCTTCACAAAGGGACCGTACTAGTGGAACTAGTACAGGTATTATACACAGGTACTGCTATTCTTGAGGATTTTTATGAGGATATTCTAAATTGGGCGTGCGGGTGTACGTGCCTGTGTCTTGTGCGATATGTCGACTCACGAGCGCGCGCGCGAGCGGTCGTCGGGATGGGTTACGAAAGGTCGTGACTCGCCTGGTCACGACTAATGCGCACGTTGTGTGTGTGTGAGATTATCCAAAGAGAGGTTGAAGAAGCGCCTCTTGCGCGCTGTTTTCTGAAGGTGGAATTGTGTAAAAGCTGGTCGCGATGTGCGATGATTGAAAATCAATTTTTCTAGTTCTCGCGGATGGGGATTGTTGGGCTCGTAAGTGCCAATAAATAATAATGACAATTATCGTGTTGAAGTGCGCACTGCGCACCTGCGAGCTCAACTTTGACCTGGTACGGAGTTAGTTACAGTAGTCCGTGTCTTGCTTTGTTATTATATTGGATATTATTGGTTATAAATAAAAATTAATTACTTTTTTGGTGGTCAGAGGGTAATTATGTTGTTGGTGATTAAGTATACAAAATTTGGTTGCGATTGGATGGATAGTTTTTGTTAAAAACGCAAAAATGTAGTAAAAATTTGGTTAAAAAGTAAAATTTATCAAAATTTTAAACTTTAATTTGATATAACTTAATGAATTTTTAATATTTTAGTTTGATATTTTCACTATTGGATAAACAATTACTTATTTTATGAGTATAAAAAAATTTATTAAAATATAACTATTAGTTTAAGAATAAATTGCAGAAAACTAGTAAAAATTTGGTTAAATCCTTAAATTAACCCAAAAATCAAACTTTAATTTCGTATAGCTCAGAGGCATCTAAATATTTTTATTTTTATTAGATAAATAATTACTTTTTTTTATGACTCTGCCAAATTTTATTAAAATTAAACGATTAGTTTAGGAATAAATCGCAAAAAATCGATATTTTTTTCATAAATTTTTGCATTTTTTGCACTTTTTATGTTTTTTCACCATTGTTTGGCACTATACCGTTGAGCAAATTGAATCATGCACAACTCTGTATCTGTATCTGAATCCCGTGTGTCATGGATAGGCGAATAAGTGCTGACACAGATTATACTCGTACTCGCGTGCGCGTTGTGGAAATCGAGCGGCGCCCATCGCTGATTTGTGTTAATTCGTGCGTCAAATCCGATTCGCCGCCGATTGCGTCCCGCTGCGGGGCGCGCGAGCCCTTATTATGTGTTAATTTCCATTTCATGCGACTGCATTCTGAATGTCATTCGGCGTCCTGCAAATAATCCACTTTGGATTAGCGACTGCGGTGATGCTGATCATCCACTTCAATCTGCGCCGATTACGCTTTATTTCCGAATCATCCCGTCACGTCGTGCGCGGTGATAGTGTGTGAGACACGCTGTGGGCGAATTTAATTTCTCCGCAAGTTCCGCGCGTGACATTTGTCTTGGTCGACCCTTCGGTATAAAATAGCTAAACATGCGCTAAAAAGCCGTCGATGCAGCTACCCTTGGTGCAGACTGTGTGGGGATTTACGAATTAGATGCGGTGTTAGTCATGCGGCGACATATTGCACTCATATTATGGGTGAGCATTAAATTAATCATCAAAGTGTAGTAATTTTTGCTAAAATGCGAATTCTGATAACAATTGATAAGAAAAAACTTCCAAAATTTCACCAATCACTTAAAACATCATAACCTACAAATTGTTTTTTAAATTTTTTAAAAATTCAAAAGGGATCATCTCTTTTCAGAAACTCTAGAACAAAATTTTAAACACGTGTATCTTTCGTATTTTTGCATTAATCTTAATGAAATTTTCACCAATATCTCCCAAATTTCCTACTCAATAAACTTACATTTAAAATTTTTCATAATCCAATTGGGATCTGACCTCCCCATAAACCCTACATCAACTTTAATCAACAAAAAAATTATTTTTTGTAATTTCTACAACCCCCAGTACATTTTACGATAAATTAAGAAAGAAACACCCTTGTGCTGATTGTGATACTACTGTAATTCATTATTGCGTTTAGGGGATTCAAAGCCACAACCCCTAAAACAAGATATCAACGCACACACAAGTGCGGCAACTATTGTGCGCCGCCGACATAAAATAACAACAACGAAAAATGTTTTAATCCGCCGTGCATAAATTATCCTCACCGCCGTACTGTCAAAATTAATCAAACACACCTCGCATTACAATTTTACATATTCAAATATTGTTTGCATTGCGTCGGTGGACAGTGGACAGGCTCGTTAGTTATGATAAATCCTGCGATCCTGTTTGCTCAAAAATTTTCCGCAGCCTTTCTGTTGCGTTGGGTCTAGGCCAATTGATATCACGGATATCAAGGACGATTTGTTAATGATAACATGGCGGTTGTGGTGATTTCCGGCGCACGTTTTGTGAAAATAAACGAAACTAGTCGTAGTTTTGGGATAGTTGCCCATTTGCCCGGCTGATTTTGGCAAGATACGATTTAGTGGAATTAGGCGTATGAGTGTATCGGTTTATTCGGAGGTAGACCGCGTTTTGGTGGCTGTAGCGGTGGCGGTTTTGTGGGGGCGGCGAATAGAGAACTAGATTAGCGCGCGCGCCAACCCTTTGCGTGTTAAAGGTCAGAACCCAAAGATAAGGTTTCAATTTAATTTATATATACGCGTGCAGGGTGGGGTGGTGAGGGTGGGTAATGTTATCAAAACGGGGGTTTGTATGGGCCATAAACAGAAAATTTTGCAGTTTTTTTTTTAAAAAAATTAGTATTTTTGCTCTAGTTTCTAAAGTAAATGAGATAGAAAGTTGATTTTTGTTGCATTTTAAAGATAATTAAATTACACATGATATATTTATTTAAAAATAATTAATTTTGGTTAAAAACTTGGGAAAATATTTAAAATAATGCAATTTTTAGAAAAAAAAATGTAAAATTACGCCAAATTTCAAACTTTAATTAAGTATAACCTAATGAAAAATTATTATTTTTGTCGGATTACTTTGCCATTGAATAAATAATTACTTATTTTATAAGAATGCCAAATTTCGTTAATATTAAATCATTAGTTTACTTATAAATTGCAAAAAAGCAAATTTTTTAGGCATTTTTACAATTTTCGCATTTTTGCTATTAAAATTGCTGTAGTTTCTAAACTAAATATGATAATAACTTGATTTTTATTTCATTTTAAAGATAATTAAATTGTACTTATTTTACATACTAAAAAATAATTCATTTTACCCAAAAACTTTAGTAAATATTCAATTTTTTGCAATAATTATACAAAAAAACTGCAAAAATCTTCTTTTCTGCAAAATATTCTATACTGATTTGACCTTCTTGATGCAGCTCTTCTTTTTCCTCCTCCTCTGAGTCTCGGTGTCTACCTTGCGGGTACCTGGCGTGTCCGCCCGTGACTTCCTAGTCTCAGGTCTCTCGCCTCGTGCTGTCAAAGGTCAAATATTCAATTACTCACTTGGCATGCACGCCGCTTGCATCCCGACCATCTCCGCGCGTCATCTTCGCAATTATCTTTGTTAATATTTCCATTCACTCATTTTTTCTCGGCTTTTTTGTGTGGTGTATGTGCCAACCCAGCAACCCTCAGAAGGTTGCATTGTGCGCGCGTGGCAGGCGCGTAATTCGAGACATTGCGCCACCGGGGGCTGGATTAATAAAGTCAAAGCTCAGATGTTGCATGCTGCATGATGCACCCTTCCAGGGCCGGGGGCGACGTTCCGCATACATACACACAGAAAAAAATTAAAAGCCACAGAACAACTCACCCCAGAGAGCGGAGATGAAAAGTGCGCCCCATTGTTATCTAGCGCACTGTGGCAAAGATTAAAATCGATATTCACTTCTGTGCGTGCGGTGCACAATGCACACACTCTGGCATATAATTATTATTAGCATTTCAAATGACATTTCAAGATTCAAGATTCGAGATTCTTTTTTTGTTTCGGATGCACTTCTTGTGGGCACATTATTTACGTCCTCTTCACTGTCTTGAAGTGACACTGACCTATCGTTTAACCTCGGTGGTATATCTTCTGCAGCAGCACCTAATGCCAACATCCGAAATAATGGCTGATTGATTCAGCGCCCGGCTTTTTTCGATTCGCTCGCCGAAGTGCGAATAAATCACAATGAAATAGTGCCTGCGGTTTGTTCGCGGGGGTGCATAACAAAGTAGCCGGCGCTTTTTCGTCTGCTCTGATTTTCCCTCTTGGCGGGGCGAAGATTTGTTGCTTCGAGTGCACTCGTGTGACGGATCTCGGAAAAAAGTTTACCTACGTGCGGAATCTTTTAGTTTTTGTCATATGTTACGTGACATGTGTAGAACTACGACTAAAAATGTACAAAATGTGGTTTTTGTGGTTTAAAGTTGAATAACTCAAAAACGGGATGAGATAGAGAGATAATTCTTTCAACAATATATTCTGTATTAAATTCAGTATCTATTTTATGTAAAATTTAAGGAAATATTGTTTAAAATTTGAAATTACAGCCAAAAATACTGATTATTAATTTTTTTGTGATAAATATTACTTTAATTGTTAATAACTTTTTATTTATTTATTAATTTTATTCACTTTTAACGCTAATTTATCCAGAATTTAATTCCAAACAGATTTTACTAAAAAATATTTCTTCTATCTCAAATACTTTTTGAGTTATTATCATAAAACTACAAAAATCATAATTTTTCTAATTTTACACCAAACGCTATTATAATATACAGTATGTTTTGACTCTAACCATGTATGGATTAATTTTGTGTTTCTTGAATTGGTGCCAATGGAAAATCGGCAAAACTCGGAACGTAACGGCATGTTTCGGCGTGTTGCGATCGCCATAAATCGCATCTAATAGCCGAAAGTACAATGGCATCGGCGAAATTCGACGCAACGCCTTTTCGCTGTCGCCCTGGGTCCCTGGAACCCATTCCGGTTGGGCACTAGTTGTTACCGAAATCAGGAGGAAGAAGATGAAGACAATCGAGATCGTCTCATTGTCCTCTCCTTTCGGATATTATCGTATTAGAATCAGTGTTTGTACAAATGGTCAGCAGGGAATATTTGTATATTTTTAATTGTTGAATAACTCAATTGTTTATTGACCGATTTAATTGAAATTTTTACCATCAGTTTTAAAGAGCTAAAGAAAAAGAATTACGTTTGAAGAAATTAAAAAATCGTTTGGGGTCTGATGACCCCGAAAGCCCTACAAATTTTAATCAACTTAGAAAGCGTTTTTTGAGGAAATTTATGAATCAATTTTAACCAAACTTTTACCATGGTTTAAACACACCAGAATATACCAAAATACGTTTAAACATTTTAAAAATCCATTACGGGTTTTATTTCTCTTGAAACTTTTATATTTTTGCAAAATTTCTGCTGATGATTATATATTATCGATTTCTGTAACCACATGATGTATCATAATGCATCGCACTTGATGTTTGATGCAAGTGCACACCATGCACGCGATAACAAGAAAGAATCTCGGCGAGTGCACTCGGCGAAACGGGCGGAGAGGTCGTGCGCCTCTTCTCGGGTCTTCTTCTTCCGCGATGCAAGTGAGCAAACGTGACCAAGGGCCAAGACCGCGCGCGCGCTCCTGCATTCTGCGGGCACTGCCATCGTAAACGCTTCGAACCGACTAAACTAAAATCCATGAGATAACAACTTCCTTAATATGAGCGATATGCGTACACGCCGGCCATTTGCCAAATTGAGTTTTGCATATGCGCGCAATTTCTGATTAGGATTTCTTATTCGCGTATAATTTTAACGAGCGACAATTAAGGCATAACACGTTGCTCAGCCGTTGAGAGCTGTATCAGCGCAGAGGTCAAAGATGCCATTTTTATTTGACAACGCAATTAGAAATTTTGCAATAACAACTCGTTTACTGCGCCGTGGTGGATTAATATTTACTAATTCGACTTGTTTTATGTTTGCCATCTTCATCTTTTACTATTCTACAGTTCCACGTATTTTGAGTGAACATTACTCAGTTAGTTATTAACGGATTTTTATGAAATTTTCAACATTAATGAGAAACACCTAAAACTATAAGATGACGTTTGAATATATACAAAAATTTAATGGGATCTTATCTCCCTAAAACCCCAGAAATTTTTCTAAACTTGAATTGCGTATAACTCTGTTGTTTATCGATGAAATTTGATTAAATTTATAACATATATTATAAACATCTAAAACTATAATATGCCGTTGAAATATTTACCAATTTCGAAAGGGATCTTACCTCCCTAGAAACCCTTCAAATTTTTCTAAACTTAAAATGCGCATAACTCAATTGTTTATTAACCAATTTTGATAAAATTTACAACAAATATTTTAAATTCCTAAACCTACAATATGCCATCAAAATATTCAAAAAATTCCTAAGGGATCTTACCTCCCTGAAAACCCTACATTTTTTTCTAAACTTAAAATGCGTATAACTCAATTTTTTATTATCCAAATTTGATAAAATTTACAACAAATATTTTAAATTCCTAAACCTACAATATGCCATCAAAATATTTACAAAATTCCTAAGGGATCTTACCTCCCTAAAAACCCTTCATCAGTTTTTTTTTACACAAAGCAATTTAAACATAAAATTCTGCCATGAAAAGAAGGGTTAATCTTTCCCTTGTTTGTACATTATTCATTATTGCATTATGCGCATCTTAAAAACCACTTTATTCTCCATTTTAAACCCAACCCTTTTTATGCCATAACACAATTTCACCAGCAAAAACTTTTATTTTAGCCGCAACAATATTTCTCGCATTTCACTGCGCGCTGCCATTATTCGTAATCAAATTGATGATAACCTCCTCCGAAATCTGCGATGAACTAATGGCAGCCATAATGAAAACACAGCTCCCGTCGCTGATAACGATAAACATCAAAATGTGTAAACTCCAACAACTTGATGAGAATGTGTCGGCTGTGTTCATTTCTGCTTCGCCTTGTTCTATTCAATTGCCATGATCTCATCTTGTGCTCATAATCGTCGAGGGGAGAAAAATCTCGTGTTGTAATACTGGTAGAATCATTTCATCGCGAGGGGACATTCTACATTTCTTCGAAAATGAGTAGTAGATTTATTTTCGGCGAGAGAAAGAAAACGAGCTGTTGACCTAAATTGCAACGGCACGTATTAATTTAACAATTAAAGGCGACGTCGCGCACGTACGGCTAATGGGTGATAAATTCGTCATGAGTGTAATTATGGAGTGAAGTTGATTGTTTCGTTAATTGGTGAAAGATGCCTTGAAGAGGTGATGTAATAACTATATGTCAATGTTTACTTCCTATTATTTGTCGTGTTAAGCTTTTACGATGTGTTACAACTCTTCTAGTAAACTGATGAGGTTTCAAAGCCATTTTCTCCAAGGTTTATGGACCGATTGGAATCAAATTTTTAACATAGGTTTTAATTGCTCGAATCTACAAGATGGCGTTTAAAAAATAACAAAATTCCGAAGGGATCTTAATGATCCAAAAACCCTACGTCTCTTGATGATCTTTTAAGGCTTATAACTTTTTTATTTATGAATTTATTTAAATAAAAATTTTACTGATTTATTTATGTAGTATCAGAAATGGGTATAGGCCAATACCAATGCGTAGTCTAATATTAAGTATACTTGTTAGCATAAAGCATAGTTTTAGAGATGTACCGAGTGTGAGGGAAGACGTTTGTAAGATTGTAAAATATGAGAGTAGAGAAGTGGGAAGAATGGTTGCGAGGCCTGAGGGTCACTATTCTGACCTAAGGGCAGGCAGAATAATTTTGGCGTACGACTAGTGAAGACGTGTTTTGTTATTTCTTTAAATACTTTGTGTCAATTGAATAAATTGGTTTAGCTTACTCCCTGTTTTTTACATTGGTATTAAATCCGATCTTACATTTAGGTCGTTTAAAGGTACAAAAGAGACTTTGAATATTTTTAAAATTTTGTATTTTGCTTTTATGCCTTGAAAGATGATTTTTTCGTGCTTGTGCAACAATTAACCACAAGTGTTGCTCGTAATTCAACCGATGCCTTCACAGCACTTGTGCCCGCTTCTAATTAGTGATGTTTGTCTATTAAGCGCGGCATCGCGGCTCGATCATTTGAATCGTTTAAAAACGCCAGCTGCTTTCGAGAACAATTATCGTCATCGGTTGCGTCGTCGTGCCGCAATCATAAAACGCATTGTCTCCGAATCCCACTTCCATTCCACATCAGGCATATCTCGTCTTTTCTCGTCGCCTCGCATCTTATAAAATATAAATCCGCGCGTCGTCGAACAAAGTTGAAATGTTCGGAGCGCGCTGCCTGCATTGCTTTTATTAATTAAGGCGTGCGGCATGTTGGGGATGGTGTATTACTGTATTAAAGGGTGAATGCGATTAAAATGATAATATGAAATAGTCGCGCGGCGAGAAGAAGGTAGTAAAAGTAAAGAAGCTGCAAAGTTTCCACTCGTTTTGCGCGCAGGGGGTGTTTCTTTTGTGCTAATTCGCATTTCGCAAATCTGTCGCCACGCAAATCTTCGACTATAATTAATAAAACATGTTTCTGTGGTACGGCAGAAGTTTTAAGTCACAAATTTTACATTTCAACAGTTTATTTCTGTTTTTATTGTTTGAATTTGATCAAATTTTCGCCATAGCTCCCAAATTAGTAATATTATAACATAACCTTTTTATATTTACAAAATTATAGTGGGATCTTAGCTCCCTAGAAACTCTACATCATCTGCTGATCTTTGAAAGCTTATATCTCCGTCGTTATTCATCCAAATTTGATCAAATTTTCACCACGGCTCCCAAATTACTAATATTATAACATTACCTTCTTATATTTACAAAATTTTGATGGGATCTTACCTCCCTAGACACCCTACATCAACTCTAGATCTTTAAATGTTAATATCTCCGTTGTTATCCAACCAAATTTGATCAAATTTTCACCATGTCTCCCAAACTACTAATATTATAACGTAACCTAATTATATTTACAAAATTTTGATAGGATCTTATCTCCCTTAAAACCCCACATCAACCCTAAATCTTCAACTGCTTATATCTCCTTTGTTTTCCAACCGATTTTAATCAAACTTTCACCATTCATCAAACTCATCATAACCTACAAAACCCCTTCAAAAAATTTACCAATTTCTAAAGGGATCTACCTTAACCTCACTTCTATAACACCTAAAAGTAATTTCTATGTGTTTTCATGGTTATGTTCCAGATGCTTGTGGTTTAAGCGACGTGGCACACATTGAGTCCATCCAGGAGAAGTCGCAGTGCGCACTGGAGGAATACTGCCGCTCGCAGTACCCGAATCAACCAACACGCTTCGGCAAGCTCCTGCTGCGACTCCCGAGTCTACGCACCGTCAGCTCGGCGGTCATCGAGCAGCTCTTCTTCGTGCGGCTCGTGGGCAAAACACCCATCGAGACGCTCATCCGCGACATGCTCCTCTCGGGCAGCTCCTTCTCCTGGCCGTACATGTGATACATGAAACTGTACTAGGCGACCTAGTCAATTCCTTTTGTTTGATTTTTATTTTATTTTATTGTTTTGTTATTTTGTTATCATTGCCATTTCTTCCACACACTCACAAATAAATGAATCGGAAGTATATTCAAATAGAAATATCAAGAAATCGGTCATTATTCAAAAAATTAAATAAATTATAACATATCAATATGAACGTGAATGAAATTTGAGAAATATTTAATCTCTCCTTGAAAACTAAACTACGTGTTCCTTTTTTTATATAAATTTTAGTTGATAGAGATTAATTTTATTTTATAACCAAGTGCAAAGATGATGATAAGTTAGATCGAATGGAAACCAAAATCAAAGTTTATTTTATAAGCCGCTCCCTTAATTTATTTAATGAAACGTTTTTAAAAGAGAGTACTGTGTAAATATTATGTACATAGAGTGGACTGCACGTTGCACAGATTTTCAAATCAATAATATTGCATTTTTCCGTACTACGATTAGTTTGGTGTGCCAACACATTTTGTTTTTTCTTATTAAAAAAGAAAATGTACATAGCCATTTTGTTTGCCATCACACACACACACAAACATCACAAATTAAACGTAAATTATAAAGAAACGTAGTTGCCAGTGTTCTATATTTTGTTGGAATAGTCTTTAACGAAAAGAAATTGTTGTTGTTATCTTGTTATATAGTTTTCGCCGTTGATCGAAGTGAAACTGATGCGTAAAACATCAAAAAACTTAAATTTGCAACTGAAATTGACGATTTTAGTTTTTTTTTTTAATTTGTGTGCTTAAGGCACAATTACTTAAATTTCCACAACAAATCACTTAACAATAAGTAATTGTTTTCTTTCTGTGTATTCAATAAACAGTGCCAAAACGCAAAAGATAAATACGCATCGAATTGAGTGTCGATTTTGTTCGAATCCATTGGAAATTCAAGTCTAAATATATTGACGGCGTGTATACATACTGTAAGAATTGGATAAAATGTAATACGAGTATATTTGTACATACAAAGTAAATAGTAAATAAATTGTCTGTATTTATAAACGTGTCTACGTTTCTTTCATCGTTTTTTTCATGTTTTTCCGTTGGGTTTTATTGTTTTCAGGTTGTTCTTTGATCAACACAATTTGTGTGCACTTGCGGGTGTTACGAACTGCACTTAGTGACGACCTTGAAATTGCACTAGGTTATTTTTACTGTGGTGACCTGAGAGAAATTCGAATAAATCGCGTGCTAGACTTTTGTCATTTTTTCTAGACTGATTTATTGACTTGCGATTAAATTTATGGCGCTGTGGCTTGATACAGAATTAGATATTTAGATTTCTTGACGTAGAAATTTGTATTTTTTGGTTTTTGACCGGTTTTTCGAGGAAAAAGTAATAAAAAACGTGAAAAACATAAAAATAAAGATTAATTTGTACGTAGGGACCCATTGGCACTTAGCAAATGCATTTTCAGAAATATCCGCAGGTGATACACCATGTTACGTGACTCCAGCGTACCCCCACCACTTTTTGCGGGTTGCAAGCGATTGCACAGGTCCCAAGTCTCTAGAATCTGATTTGATGTTAATTTTTCAATATTTCAACTAAATTTAGCAATTTTTTTACTTTCAGCGATCATTTATTTAAATTTAGCGACTTTTGTACTTGTTGGTTGTTTACCCCTCCACATTCATGCATTTATTCCCCACACCTTAATTAATCTCGAATATTTTACGATAATTACAAGCAGCAATGTGTTAATTATTTACGCAAACTTTGCACTTAAAAGTGCGCCCGCGCTCGACACCGCAGATGCGGCCGACTTCCTAAGTGCTAATCATTAGGATTACTCCCACTCGCACCTGGGACCCACCGGATACCACGGACAATCATAATCTGCACCGCCAGCATCTTCCCGACTGATTAAAACCGCTCACAACTAAAATATTTACACGCAAAGACCTGTTATGGATTTTTTACCTTTTTTCATGCGCTGGCAGATGGTCTATGTGCGAGAGGAGGCTTGGGGGCGGCTGCTATTGACACTTTTCAGTGACCAATCGCGCGCGGGTCAGCCGCATCGTCATGGCAACGATCTTTTGTCTAAGAATTGCGGAGAAAGTCAAGAGACGTCGGCGGGCGACATCGCCCACCCCCGCCCCCGAGCGCGCGCCACTGCGGAAGAAGTTTTGGGTTAAGACGAGCGAAAAGAGAGCAAAAAGAGCGGATCAAAAGGCTTCGGATCGTGATTAATATTACGGTCGGCTACCGCCTTCCAACTTTCTTTCAGGAACACACACACACATGGAGATCTACCCTTGGTAGGTTGTTATATATTAGGTAAAATGCAAATATCTGGAATGAATAGTATAAATCACTTTTTTCGATATTTCACCAACACAAAACCTGCTTTCTTCTTTTTTTAAGGTAAAAATTGAGATATTTATCAAATTGACGATAATTTTACTCGTTTTTTCATGTTTCAAGGCAATTTTTAACATTTTTCAAAGAAAAAAAACGTTAAATCTTACTCTACAGCTATTATTATTAAAGTTTTACGTGTTTTTATTCATCTGTGATGTAAATATTTACATTTTGATTCACTTTTCATCGTTTTTTGTATAAAAATTGAAATATTTACCAAATTTGCGACAATTTTACTCGTTTTTTCATGTTTCTACACAATTTTTAACATTTTTTAAAGAAAAAAACATTAAATCTCACTCTACAACTATTATTATTAAAGTTATAACTCGTTTTAATCATCTGTGATGTAAATATTTCTAATTTGATTCACTTTTCATCGTTTTTGTATGAAAATTGAAAAATTTACCAAATTGACGATAATATTACTCGTTTTTTCATGTTTTCAAGCAATTTTAAACATTTTTTAAAGAAAAAAACATTAAATCTTTCTCTAAAGTTATTATTATCAAAGTTATAACTGTTTTTAATCATCTGTGAGGTAAATATTTCCATTTTGATTCACTTTTCATCGTTTTTTGTCTAAAAATTGAAATATTTACCAAATTTGCGACAATTTTACTCGTTTTTTCATGTTTCAAGGCAATTTTTAACATTTTTTAAAGAAAAAACATTAAATCTCACTTTACAGCTATTAATATTAAAGTTACAACTGTTTTTAATCATCTGTGATGTAAATAATTCCATTTTGATTCACTTTTCATCGTTTTTTGTATAAAAATGGAAATATTTACCAAATTAGCGACAATTTTACTCGTTTTTTCATGTTTCCAGACAATTTTTAACATTTTTTAAAGAAAAATAACATTAAATCTTACTCCACAGCTATTATTATTAAAGTTAAAACTGTTTTTAACCTTCTATGATGTAAATATTTCCATTTTAATTCATCTTTCATCGTTCTTTTGAATAAAAATTGAAATATTTACCAAATTTGCGATTATTTTACTCATTTTTTCAAGTTTCTAACCACTTTTAATCATTTTTTAAAGATAAAAACATCAAGTATTACTCAACACTTATTATTACAAAAGTTATATCTGTTTTTATCCGTCTGTGATGTAAATATTTCTATAATGATCGAAAAACATTCGATAACGAATCAAAACGCAACGATTTCGACGCTTGGCTAATTGCACTCGTGGCGCTGCTTTGCTTAAACATTCGAAATGAAATTGACCTTTAATTGACACTAATAAAAGCGTCTCGCAGGCGACCGCGAACATGCGACGAATGCCGTGGCGACACAAATAAAACCCGACGCTCATTCCGACGCCACCGATTCTAATCTCCTCACAAACTGCAGCTTGAAATTCCACAACAGATACCGATTTAAAGCGTCTAATTGCAGTCGGGGCAACACAACGCACCTAACAAATACTTACATCATTTGTCCGACAATTGTGACAATATTTGCTCTAATTTTATAAATGATTCCAACTCTTTGTGCGCCTAATGATCCCACATGACGATGCAGTATAGAAATGCGTGTTTCGGGTTTTCAATAGCGATTTGTCCGCACTCGAAGCGATCATTAATAAAAATTGAATGGATACCGTTTAGCTTTTAACGTCCGTGACAAACCAGGTGAATCTGGAATCGGGAAAGTTGTGTGTCGGGCAGAAAATCGGTGCGTTTCTGCCGAGTTCGCACAGTTTATTTTCACGCTAAGCGAACCATGAAACTCAAATTATATTTTCGTGCAGCGGTTGTCGCCGAAAATTAGAATATGCGGCAGAAAAACAACTCCCCTTGGTTTTTTCTTAAAACGCAGTTCTTCCGGTTAGCTTGCGGTGCTTTTTGATGTGCTAGTTGTTTTAGAGATTCAACTTTGTCCATAAATTCCGTCCGTTGAGCGTTTTGAGCTTTTTTTCGCATTTAAACGAATAGTTTTGCCTGCAACATAAAAATATATATTAAAACAATGAACTTACACATTATTTCACCTGATTATCAATTAATACACTTGATTTACACTAAAATATAATCTCTGTGTGCTTTGAAAGCTCAATAACCTGTTTAATTTGTTTCGCGCGGTAAAAATTTTGACAGCGTTGTCAAACCGCGCAAAAAATTTAAAAATTTCAACGTTTTTCTTACAAAATAAATCAATTTTAACAATTTATTCGTTTGTGATGGCTGTGATTGGTAAAGATAAACAACAACATTGACGTAGACACATCGCATTGTTCGTTTTCGACGCACAACACGTGCTGACGTCTGTGCATTGCGCTCGAAAAAAAAAATTCAAAGCGGAAATGAACTTTTTATCGCAGTAACCTTTTGGCCTCCCTCGCCGGGGCCGTCGCCGTCACCGTCGCCAACACAATACGCTAGCATAGATACTGATTGACACTTTTCATTTTTGTCTGTTTTGATTTTTCCTCCGCGCGCTCCTCAAAACACAATAGATTTAAATTTAGTTCGCTTAAAACATTATTTACATCAACAAGATACGAGTGCCGTGAGTATTTCTAGGACATTTAACATTTAAAACATCTATTATTGCCGTAGGTGTGTTTTCTTTTTGTCGTCAGCTAATGTCGCTGAATGTTTTTGGTTCAGTGCGTCAGTTTTGCGCCCCTTTTCGGAGCTGCGACTGTTCTTTCAGTCGTTATGCAGATAACACTCTTGTGTTCACTTAAAAAACCACACAACGAACATATTTCTATATTTGTTCACGATTTGCGTGTTAGCTTATCAGAATGTATACATTTCAGTGCACAAATCATAAATTCATTCAAAATGTTGCATAATACAACGAAAAAATATTGAAAATGCATTTAAACCGTTTTCAGGTAACAAAAATAAATTTTTTTAGAGGAAGTACTCAATATATGTTAAAATATTTATGCAAATATAACTTAAATCGTGCGCGATATTAGAATTTTTTATTGGCGCTTCACGGTGCGTAAATTTATTCGATTCGCATAATCTGGCCGGAGGAAACTGGAATAAAAAAAAAAACGTTGAAGGGTGTGAGCATTGCTGCGCCGCGCGTCAACGAAGGCAGTCGTTGTATTCCCCAGCGAGCTCTTTAAAAATACACACTTTTTCAATTCCGATAAATTGTGCGCGATGAAAAGACTTCTTATGTGTTGACATTTGACAATTTGTATTGTCACCATCCGCACAACGCCGGAGAAAAACTTGGTAAACTTTCTTAAACCTCAGCAGTCAGTAATCATTACGTAAAGATACTTTCTGTTATTTTTTCTATGTTTTTTTTAAAGAAGAATTTAATAAAACAATAAAAACCACTTGAATTGATATTAATTTATGCGCTCGAACAATGCGGGTGGATGAATTAAACTAGAAAAATGATTCATCAATCAATAAAACATTTATACAAGTAAATCCAACTAGGAGAGCCTTTTGATAATGGTTTGTAATTAAATATTCTATAAGAGCACTGACTCCGAACCCTGAATTTCTCCCGCTCTTCACTTTGCAACTTATTAACCGCGCAGTCCTTAAAATCTCGTTAATTATTCATGCATTAAAAGCAATATGCGCGGTACAACTAATATTAAAGCCACTGCGCCAACATTTCCAAAGTCTATTGTGCATTAACCCAAATCTAAAAACTGAATAATAAATTATTCTTATTTTATTTTAGTTTTAGACACGCTAGTACACTCTATGCGCAACTTTTGTAACTATATGCGTGTTAGGCAGCCAAGTATACACCTAGACTTTTGAAACCACAAAGGCAACGCGTTTTATTTTCGCATGTTTTATTAATATTATATAGTTAAAAGCATTTACAAGTATAAATTTACATTTTATTAGGTAAAGACATAATAATACTATGTAAAAATAATGTGAACCACCCAGCAGCTGGAATTTGTGAGAGATTTTTATGAATATTCTCACATTGCACAATATCCTGATTCTTCACAGCATGAGAAGCCTGCAGTAACATATCCTTTACTTCTTGATTGTTTGATATATCCTTCCAGTTAGTAGTAAACCTTTCCATATCTTTCTTTAATGCAGTATTATTTGGCAGGTGGTGAATTGCAAGAAAAAAGTTGTTAGTGATTTCAGTCAGAGTTGAATCATTAATATTGGAATCAATTGGATCAGGATTGTTTTGAGGATTTGGATTGGGACTCATTGGAAAGGGTACTCTTTTGTTAAGAAGACGTTTCGGTCCTGATTGTCCTGGACTGCTAATTGCTGATAAATTTGGTGGATCATTCCAGCCAGGTGTTACATTTGGAGGTAAAGGACCACCGGCTCCAGGAGGTAATATTGGCGGCCCTGAGGCTGTTAAAAGAATAAAATAAGTCTAAATTAACTTATTTTAACATGTAATTATTTACCTTTTGGTGGTGGAGGTAAGTTATTAGACATTATTACAAAGAATTCATTTAGTGAAAGTTTTTGGGTTAAGTTCATGACAACACAACATAAGTACGAATCAAATCGAAGTTTACCGATTATTTGATGTGTTTTAAACTAAAAATACAATATATTTAATATATAACATTATAAACTATTCATTTCATTGTAAATAATTATAGTACAACTATTTATTATTTAATTATACATGTGAATATGATAATTTAAAAATATTTTCCATTTTGCGCCGTCACGTGGCGCCCCCTGACGACAACACAAACACAATGGTCCGTCAAGTTGTATCAGTCCAATGAACAAATACATTTATTATTTAAGAATTTAAGAATCTACCAGCAAACACCACAATCAAACAATAATCTAGACTAGATGCTATCGTCCAGTGTATGCTAATCTCTAATGGAAGGCTTCGATGCGATCTACTACGAGAATGAGGAAGAAAACTCAGCTGAAGATGTTGAGCATGCTGAAGTCACACTGGTGCCAGATCCAGTTATCATTCGAGGAGCTGGGAACATGACTGTGTAAGCATTTAATTATTAAATAACTCGTCAATACAAATTACTAAACACCATATTCTTTTAGATTTGGATTGAGTAATAGGTTCTGTGTGGAATTTCCCAGTGGTTTGGTGTCCAGAGTAGCACCAGAAGAGTTTAAAGAAACTGTGCTGAGAATCAACAGTGTACTCAAGAAGACTTTACCTGTGAATGTAAAATGGTTGTTCTGTGGATGTTTATGCTGTTGCTGTACACTTGGGTGCTCCTTATGGCCAGTTATCTGCCTTAGCAAAAGGGTAATACAGTCAGACATTTTGTTTTTTTACATTTTTACACAAAATCAAATATTTTCTAGACACAGCATTCATTAAACAAATTACTGGAATGGGAGAACAGTTATTTGTATCACAAGCTTGGTCTGCATTGGCGTTTATCCAAACAGCATTGTGATTCGTCCTCGATGATGGAATATGTGATACTGATTGAGTTTTTGCCCAAAATACCAATTTACAGGCCCGACTAGCATTCTGGCAGTGCAATGCAGTCAGTAACTATACACCTAACACACCTACTATTAACTTTATTTAATTATTTATAACAATATGCGAATTACGCGGTGATGTTCGCCTGCTCGTCCAACCATACATAGTAATTATTCTTGTTTTGTTAACAGAGCAGAAACTCAGATGAAAATGTACATATTTAACGCGTGGGGGCGGCGATGATTGTTTGTTGTGCCAAGAGTGGTAGGTCTTTAACGAATCACGGAATCGAATAATTGTGTACATTAACTATACCCAGCTTAATTTAAACTTAATTTTCAATTTAAGCATGATGAAGATGAATTTGTACATAAAGTAAATGTGATATTATTATCAAATTCTATAGCGATTAACGTTTTATCTAATATTCATTAAGTGAACACGCTGAAATTGTAACGGTACCAGTTAGTAGGGGGGAATTTTATCACTCAGCAGGGATTAGATAAGCAAATGCAAGCAAACACCAAAATTATTGGCGAATTATTACAGATAAGTGACTTTTAAGCTTGATTTTGTGAAAAGTTTGGTTATGTTGCGGATATTTTGATAAAACTTGCAAGTTTTTCATGAAATACTATCTAAAAATGTTGGAAAATGTCACAAATGTTGCAGTTTGCTGTAAATTCCACACAAAATAACATTTCCGAGTCAATTATTCATTATTATGTTAAATAATTTCAGAAAACCGTTTGCATATCGCTGGAATTTACATTTCCCAACAATTTCAAAAAATTATATTACGTGTGGTACATTACAAAGCGTGTAGATTAATGACGACAGCTTTAACCTTAACAAAAGTTGATAAAAAGTTTAATTGTTTACATATTACTCGAATATTATTATGTTTCGCGGATGGGAGTTGTAGCCAAACGGAGTGTAATTATTTATCGATCGATAAAAGACGTAATCTTATGTTATAGTATTAAGTTTATTTAATCTCGTTAACGTTTTGGAATTTCGGTTGCGCAGAGTAAGTGTACAATAAAAGTTAGCGTAACATTTATCACATTCATCAATTTGTGTAAACCGGACGGTTCTTCTCTAAGGCACTTTAAATATGTAAGATTATCTTGCAAGTTCATAAATATCGATCACAGTTTTCACATGATATCATTTCAATTTACAATTTATACAAAAGAAAATGATTCATAAGTACCAAAATCTACTTATGTGCGTTATTTTAAATTACTCGGTATTCTATCGACGAAATTTGCTGGAAACTGGCCACGTTTGCCATTACACTCGCCCTCTAGCCAACTGGCATCGATAACCCTGCATACTGTGATGCTATCGCCGGTTTTAAAGCGCAAATCACCCGCGATGTTTGTTTCGAAATCATACAACGCTCGAACTTTTGAATTTTCATCGAGGGGCACTTGTATATCAATGAAATTACTCGGAAACATTCCTTCACGGTCGTCTATTGTGCGGCCCATCAACCATTCGTCATTTATTTTACGTGTTAAGTAAATAACATCGTTTATCTGTAAAAATTCAACATATTTATAAGAAAAATCGTAAAAAAAATTAATTTTTTTACCGAAAATTGTAAATCTCCACTTTGTCCACTGTTGTAGTCATATAAAGCGATGCCAAAGGGCACAACAACATCTTTAACATCTTTTGGTGGACTTGGTGGAGGTATATTAGGCATAGGTGGTGAATTATCAAACAAATTTTGATGTAGATTCAAACCAGTCACACTGGAAGTTGGAGTTGATAATCCTCCAGGTTGAAAATACCCGGGTAATGGAGATACTTCTCTGGATGTGCAAGCAGATGATGTAGGCCTTAAAGCTTTCTTTTTCGGCGGTGCAGGCCGAATTATTGTTGGTCCAGGACCGATTTTTGTGCTTCCAAGATTATTATTCGCGTTTCGAGGCACCGGTGGTGCTTGTACTTTAGCGTAAAAAGCACTATTTGACACCTGAAGCCAATCACTAGCGTTTTCAAACTCGTAGCTCTTTTTACTGGAAGCTAGGCTGCTTGTACTGCTGCTGAATGAACTCGAAACGCTGCCGTTGAACTGTTTGTGCGAATAAGCTGGTTTCGGCGAGTTTGGCGGACTCCATTCTATCAGGGAGGCTGTATTATCAGGCTGAGTTATACTCCATGCTGATTTACTCTTTGCCAGGCCGAAATTTGGTGGTGGCGGACGTGGAGGCGGCACTTTCTTTTGATTTTTATTGCTGAAACACAAAAAGCGTGATAACTTTTTATTGAACAAATATAAAAGAATAATTTCTTCACTATTATATGCAGAATTTAATTCTGAACCAACGTTTGAAAGAAATTTGATTCTAACTTATTGCGTTTACGAGTAATTAACAAAAAACTGATTAAAAACTTTTTTTCACAAAACTTACTTTTGAGATCGACGAGCTTCCTCGACCGTAGGAGCTCGCCGTGTTGGTATCCTCATATTATTCATCGATGAATAATCCAACCAATGTTAACTTTACTACGCATTCATCACCATCACCGCAAATTGCATGAACTAATTAACGCCCAGCACGAATGTTTCACTTTCGTTGAATATAATATCCGCCGTTGGCAATTAAGTAATTATCTATAATTATCACAATATAATACCACCCAGCGCCGTGAATATCACTCGATAGATTGTTTAAACAAAAACGATAACAAATGACAAGCACCAGATGATGAATTGCGAGGTTAGGTTGTGATTATTGTTCGTGTTACAATCAGAAAACTGAATTTGTTTATTTGTTTACGCCGTTGGAGTAAACTCTATAACAATAATCACACACACACACAGAAATATCAAATGTTATTATTATTAATTTATTGATACGTGTGGATGGTATACAAATAGCGTTTATTGTGCAGCGCGCAGCGGAAAGCAACAAGTAAATTAAATGTTTCGTTTCGTTGAGAATTGAGAGTTGGGAGTTTCGGCTCGGTGTGGTGACGGTTACGTCGGTTACAACGGTTACATCCAACATCTTACATCATTAGCGATGTGGTTGTCGGATAGAAAGCGATGCGTTTATGCAAGGCGACTGAGTGTGACGAGACATGCTGAAGGAAACTTGCTTATTATATTAACCTTCGTGAATGAATGCAATAACACTCGAGGACGGACTAAATTTATCTATCGCACATGTACATTGCAAATAGAATAAATTATCTTTTATGGCAAATAAAATGGTGTTTGTATTTGTTTTCATTGATTAAATAAAATTTTTGTAGTAGGTATATATGCAATTGAAAGTTTTTGCGTGTATGGTGGGTTGCTGACCACTAAAGCGTCGTTTTGTGCAACAGCCGTTTTGTGTCCTGTTCGAATTCGAGTTTTTGTTAAGAAAAAACAACAATATCAATTTGTGAGTTGTATATATTTATAAACAAATTAATTCTCTAGATTTTGATATATAATTTATCATGTGCGCTTGTTCAAATAATGAGTAATCACAAATTTGCGATGCGGAAATTTGACCGGTCATAACCTAACATTTTTAACAAATTTTCACACTAATTTCACATATTCTAGAAAATTCGCACTTTTCTATACATTTACTATCACAGTTTGTTTAATCTGGTTTAAATATATCTGAAAAAGTACATGGTAGCAGCATCTATACGTGAATTTCTCAAAGTACAGCTAAAATGCTATTCATTTATGCTGTGTTGTGCAAATTGTCCGCACCAGTACGTGTGAAGTTGGCGCGCCAACACCGATACGGATGACTTTGCGTTTGAGTGCTAATAAATTCACTGACTCATATGCATGGCTCACTGCCTCATAGAAAAACTTGATTTTTGCGGCGGAACTAGTTTCGCGGAGGACTCCGCTGCTACTTTCTAAAGCGTCAAAAGGTGGCGTTAAGATGCACGTTTTAACGAAAAATATTCGCGCATTGTTGTGTTATTGTTACTACTTGTTAAAAAATAACAAGCATGGTTTTTTAAGTATTTTGGACCAAGCTTCAAAGTTAATCTCTTCAAACTTTTGGATTTTATAATCGGTACTTAAATTATAATTACGCACAGCTGCTAAGTAAATGTCGCTGTTATCTCGTTACAACTGGATTTACGCATTTGTTCGTTTAAACATTATATTATTATCGCTGATCATGCAAAAGATCATGAACTACAATTTGCTCTAATAGAACACATCCGCATACAAAATATAATCAAATAAATTTAACGCATTATTGCATCAGAACATTAATAAAACAAACTTTATTAAAATCTATAAATATTTTATTTCCAAAAATTAAATAATTACATGAATTAAAGTTCAATTACAATTACAATTACGAGCCACTCAAATTGTGCACAGGTAGACGATTTTAAGTGCTCGGCGTTTCAAACAACAATAATTTTTGTTGCAACAAAAGTTGTTTTCAAAGATTTAGTTTACAATGGAAATTTTCAGCGCTTTAACGGACTTAACGCATTTTAAACGCAATTAATTTATCATACATGGAATTGTTATTGAACTATTCCGTTTATGGCTTGTGCATGTTCGTATGAATGATCAATTAACCGTTCATTACGAGTATGTAAGTACTGAGTACACAATATCGGCTTTCATAGGCCCACAAACCGGGTCGCCGGCGCTCATTCGCGCTCGAACCGTTCGGGCAACATCACCTACCAAAGCGGCAAACATGTCTGAAGACAAAGAGTTACACTTTCTGAAATCAATCTATAAACTTCTTGAAGAAGAGTGCGTTATTGTTGATACCAACAGTCAATCTGTGACTAATTATGTAGATCCTGAAGAACTTAAGGTGAGAATTAAAAAATCAAACAAAAATATTAGAAATAATCCGAAAAAATTTAAATTTTAGAAAAAATCGATTTAGATTTGAATAAAACAGTTAAATCCACTGAGGAATTATTAAATCTATGCCGGGATGTTATCCGTCATAGCGTCAAAACAAGACACACACATTTTAGAAATCAATTATATGGCGGTGTGGATTTATACGGATTGGGAGCTACGTGGATTTCAGAAGCTTTAAACACAAACCAACATACTTTCGAAGTAGCGCCTGCGTTTACCCTTTGTGAAAGTTATGTCATTCAACACGCATTAAACATTTTCGGGTATAAAGATGGCGATGGTATTTTTACGCCAGGCGGAAGTCTATCAAACATGTATGGAATGGTAATGTCTAGATTCCAAAAGTATCCGGAGGTAAAAAGTCAAGGTTTATGCGGTTTACCGCCATTAGTATGTTTTACTTCCGATCAGGTTAGTTTTTTTCCCCTAAAAATATGCAAAAATTAATTTTTAAGCATTTAAGGCGCATTATTCCATTCAAAAAGGTATGCACTGGTTGGGTTTCGGTATTGATAACCTCATCAAAGTAAAATCTGATGATTTGGGTAGAATGATACCAGAAGAATTGGAATTATCAGTGGAAAAGTGTATAAAAAGTGGTAAAGTACCGTTATTTGTGAATGCAACAGTTGGTACCACTGTTTTGGGCGCCATTGATCCCCTAAATGAAATCTCTGGTATTTGTAAGAAGTATAATATATGGATGCATGTTGATGTAATTAAAAATATCAATTTTTATTTTATTTTGATAAAAATATTAACAAATAAATTGTAGGGATGTTTTGGTGGGACACTCATACTATCAAAAACACACCGGCAAAAATTATCCGGTGTTGAATTGTAAGTAAAACATAAAACAAAGAAATACGCCTAAAAAATTAAACATTTTCATAATTAAAGGAGCGATAGCATTGCTTGGAACCCGCATAAAATGCTGGGAGCACCGTTACAATGCTCATTATTCCTCACACGTCATAAAGTAAGAAATGAATACTAGTATGAAATTACTCTCACGTTGTATAATCTCTACGCTTTTAGAATTTAATGCATGAGTGTAACTCAGCTGCTGCTAGTTATTTATTCCAACAAGACAAACATTACGACGTGCGTTATGACACAGGCGACAAAAGTATTCAATGCGGTCGAAAAGTCGACGCGTTTAAACTCTGGGTCATGTGGAAAGCACGTGGAGATGATGGTTTTTCATCTTATATAGATAATGTCATAGAAAGTGCTCGGTAACACATAAAAAACATTTTTTTAATTTTTAATTTTAATTTTAATTTTTGCCTAAAATTTTAGATATTTTTATGAAAAAATCAAATCCACGCCTGGTTTTCGTCTTGTAATCCCCGAAATTGAAACGGCATGCATCTGTTTCTGGTACATACCAACCAAAATGCGTAATCAGGCTGAAACTGATTCATGGTGGTCAGATTTGTATAAAATCGCGCCTAAAATCAAAGAAAAAATGGTGCGTGAAGGCACATTGATGATTGGCTACCAACCAGTGAAGAACCACGGTAATTTCTTCCGGTTTGTAATCACATGTCATCCGCAAACCACTCCAGAAGACATGGAGTATGTTATCAAAAAAATCATCGAGTATGGAGAACAAGTATAGATTTAGTACAATTTTTAGTAAATAGATGGCGCTGCGATGCGGAATAAAATGAATATTTACCTTTTACACTCTGCGCATTCTTGTGCGATGCGAGGTTTGTTTACGTTTTTGTTTCGTGCGCTGCGCGAAGATAAGATAAGGTATCACACCGGTTTTACTCGGCGTATTTCACGTTTATGTTGCGTTTTATAGTTTATTCTTTTTCTTTCAGTTCAGTTGAGTTTCGCGATCGGGTTGAGCGTGACGCGTAACGGCTTTAATTAAAATTAAAATTACATTATTTTAACGGTTATTGTGATGCCGCAATGATGCGGTTCAAAGACAGTTTCGAATGGGGGATCACGAGTAAGTGTTCATCTCGACGAGCCTCGCAAGTAAGTCGTATAAAGTTTATTTGTTAATGGATTATATTATTATATGAAGATTTATGACGATCGTAATATGCGGAAATGAGCTACTAAGATTTCATTCGGTTTTGGAGTTGAAAATTTCGTAAGACTAACTTTGTCGCGGTTGTCACTCGAAGATGAAACATTTTCTTTATTGCGACCTTTGCTTTGAACGAAAATGTAAACTTAAAGCGGCGCAAACATTACGCAACAAAATAAAAAATAAAAAAATATCTTTCTCCCGAAACGGAAACAGAAACGGTTTTGGCGTCTTTTTTTTCTTTCTTTCTTCATTCGTTGGTAGGAGAATAAGCCACGGTTGCAAATGCGCGTTCTTGAATTATGGCTGCTTTTCCACCCGCCGGCGGCGAAAAACAGGAAAAGTGTTTCTTACCTTCTCTCTGTCTTTTACATCACAAGCGGAAGTGTTTAAGATATAAATTTGTGTTTTAATGCCATGCCGTTATAATCACGCATTAGGGTACTTTTAACAAGTCGATAAACCATAAAGAAGATTTATTTTTGAAAAGATTCTCGCTAGAAAATAAAAATAAATTTAATAAGCATACAAATGAACTTCTTTACTTTTTCTCGCTGCTGCTGGTTGTCTTCGTAGCATAAACTCTAGATATAACGTTCAACAAGTTCTGGTGGAAATAAACTCAAAATTTAATACAGACCCGGCGTGCAGTAGCAACTTTGCAGATGCAATTGTTATTGTTATATATTATTCGAACACTTGTGAGTGGAGTGCTCCCAGGACGCCATTCGTTACATTTCTAGATTGTACTATGCAGATGTGAAGACATTTCAACCGAGTGCATTTGCAAATGTATTACTTGAATGCGTTTAGTTTTATTTTTAATATTTCTTGGTATAAATTGGTGCAGAAAATATTATTTCTAGTGTAAGTGTGAGTTGTATATCTTGAAGAGTACTCCTCACCTTTAACGAGGTCACAACTAACGCTAATATCACACTACAGTTTCTCATATCTCGAGTGTGTAGAAATAGTATACTTGAGTTGACTTTGGTCAAGTTGTGTTTGTTTTTGACGTTGATAAACATTTTACATTTACGGGACAAACGACCATTGAAACTAGTTTATTTATTTTGAGTTGCATTTATTTGAATTAATATGTTTTTAATAAAATTTATTATATTAAGTGCATTAAATTTTGTAAAATATACTCTAATAGCTTTTTACCCGCGGCATCAGTGACGTTTTTATTTATTTTTTCTGTTTTCATCATTAAAACGTCGGTTTTTCACGGTTTTGAGACACAAAAAGTGATATTTTATACACGCTTGTGACTAAAGTACTTTAGTCACGGGCTTTAGTCATGGAGGGGGAGCTTTCGCTTACATATTTGCTCATAGTATGGCAAAAACATTGTTAAACGTTGTTAAACACTCGATTGATTAAACGCTTGCTACACTCGTGACTAAAACTCCCTTTTAGCCACTTGTTACTTAATATTCTCTTTTCTACGTTTATTATTACTATAATCTACGTTTAGATGTCACTAGAAACACTTTGAAACTCGCTCCCAACTAAATATATGTTTAATTGTATTTTTAAAGAGCGCTGATGCCAATTAATGGCTGGGACGTGTCGCGGTTTGCAATTTCGTGTCCCACGTCCTCGAAAATTCGTCGCAGCGAGCTGTGGGACACTTAATTTCGCACATTACGAGTTAATTTCGTATAATGCAAGGGCGTTAAAATAGACCGACGTCACTTTGTATACGTCACTTTGCGGTTAGTGAGGCTTTCGGTAATTGCAGCGCCGGCGACGAAGGAAACGCATTTTCCAGGACATGTCCCTGTCGCCGGCTTGTCTTTCCCACTAAGAAATTGCGAAATGCCGACGATAAAACTCATAAATTTCACTTTACTGCACACATTATCGCGTTTTATTTGTAAATATTGTAAATGAAAATACGAATTCATCAATTGCGTGCGTATCGATTGTGTTTGTGACGTTTTTAATTAACACCAAGTTTAATTACTTCCACGAACGCGTTGTTTCATCAAGTTTTAATAATTACTTTCATTAACGCGCGCGTTTGCAAATTGCTGTGAAAAAAACATTTAAAAGCGGAGAAAAAAAGTTGAAGGAGTCAAAGATGGCTGACAGCGTCGCTTGAATGGGGTAAGAAGTACGCGACAGTCGAGTTCATCGTTTGCCTGAATTAAATATAATCATTATTTATGCATTTGTTCATTTCGCGAGCAAGAAAATTGCTTCGCGGCGTCATTGCAAGACTGAGACTTACAGTGTATAGGTTGGATAATTCGTCGTGAATGGCACGACATCATGATGCCATGGCATGATGAGTAAATTTAATTATTGAGTAGAATGTCAGGTTGTGCAACGGCGCTAGTCTTTTAGGCCTCTAAGTCTTCCAGGCGCGACGTCGACGTTTATTAAAGTTGCGCGCAAACATACACACCGAGGGAGGATGAGTGAATTCAGGATTTTCCTGTGCGTGCGTTTCACCTCTCTCCGTTGCTTTATTTGCTCTTTTACTGAATGATGTCTTCATTTCGTCACAAGTCTCAAGCAAATCTAATAAAATTCTATTTGACATTTCTACAGGAATAAATAAATAAATATTTTTTTGTTTTTTTTTTTACATTAACGTGTTTTTTGAGATTATTCACTTGGGGATTATGAAATATTTTATTCGTACGCACGTGGATTTGGTGTAAGAGCAAACGCATGTTCACAAATTGTTGTAATGCGCATTTATGTGCAAAGTCAATAGACCTTAGAGAGTCTTGACACATTGCTTGTTATTCATGTCGCCGATACACGTTTTTATTACGACACATAAATTCAGATTGCAAAAGCTTGTTCGGTTAATGAAATCAATTTTGCGAACGCATTTGTCAACTTATAATACACTCCACACTATTAAATTTAGTTTTTTTTTTCTACGCCAGTTTTTCTATGGTTTTGAGACATAAAAAGTGTACTTTAAACACTGACTGCCAAAGTCGTGACTAAAATACTTTAGTCACGGGTTTTAGTCACGGGGTGGAGCTTACGTCTGCACATTTTCTAGTAATGCGTGAGCGAATTTCGAAAATTTAAAATAAAAAGTTCAAATACAAAAATTTTAACGTAGAAATAAAGTGGAAGTAGAGAAAATAGCGTAAACATTACGTGGCTAAACGTTGTTAAACACTCGATTCATTAAACTCGTGAGAAAAACTCCCTTTTACGCACGTGATACATAATATACTATATTTAATCTTTATTCACGTGAAATTTCTATGTAAATCTGCGGTCGAGTCGTAAATTCCGATTGCGAATTGCGAGCCCATTGGGAAAAAGACTTTAATAATTCACCGGGCTTTAGGATTTAAACCTAAAGGTTTTTTCGACAATAAAATCGAGCGGCGTATCGATCCGCAGCGCCTATTTATTTTGCATCCGCTCTGCTCTCATATTTTATGAAGCGAAGTAATGTTACACACTCTGTCCGAATGCGGATGGAAATCGCCGCGAACGAGTGGCCGTGTAATTTCGTTTGTTGCTCAAATTACCGCACTTGTTCATACGAATAAAAAAACCATGCATACACAGACAACACCAGCGACGCAAAAAAATAGTACGCGACGTGCGTGTTACTCTGAAACAATAAATGAAATTTGTTTGTTGGTTAAAGTTGAGCAGCGATTTTTGATCGAAAAAACATGTCCGGTTTGCATTCGTGCAGATTTAACTATAAAATTTTTGATTTTTTTTCCGTTTTGGGGATTTTCAAGTGGAGTAGTATATATTTTCGAGTTCAAATGTGGTAATTGCTTTATTCTCTTTGATATTAGTTTTCATTTTGATGTAACTTTTGGGCCGGTGGCTATTTTGCGTGCAGTCATTGTGAATTATGCAGTATTATACTTCCAAAACTGTTTGTCCGGCACAAAACTTTATGTGGAACTATGGTTAATTATTTAGACTTTAATTTTTGCTCATCTGCGTTTAGTAAAATTCCGTTTAACGCGCGTTTTGAGACATTTGTAACGACACTTGAAAATTGTTAGTTTTATGCTTTTTGTTTGCAAAATAATAGAAAATTTTAAATTCCACTACGTATAAAATATAGAGAATTAAATTCTCTTTGATTTCATATATTTTCCATTGATGTACATTTAATATTTACGGAGATATTCTTATTTTATTAAAAAAATTGCGTTTTTTCAAAATTATTGAAAAAACAAGTAGAAAAGTACTAGCGACACTTGGAACTTGTTACTTTTTTTGCTTATTGTTAGCAAAATAATACAAAATTGTAAATTCCATTTGGTATAAAATATGCGGAATTAAATTCTCTTTGATTTGGTATATTTGCCATTGATGTACATTTAATATTTTCGGAGATATTCTAGTTTTATTAAAAACAAAAATTTGCGTTTTTTTTCAAAAACTGAAAAATATTGAAAAAACGAGCAAAAAATCATCGAAACTTCCAAAATCAAAATTTTTATTTGTTTCTTTTAAGAATGTAAGAATATTTGTTTACAATGATGATAAATTATGTGTTGTTCTGGATTAATTTCAATCTTTATGTCATTGCTGTCTGTCTCGTGACAGTAAAGTTAATAAATCATCACTCCTCGACGCTAAAGAAGACTTTCAATCACTTTGTATAAATGTAATCTCTTACACACTTTTACAAGTTGTGCTTTAAAGTTGGGCACAAAACAAATATTTGCACAGCGCCGGCGGGCAACTTTACGACGCCTAAGACGTCGGTGATGACCGCGCTTGCATACAATAAATTTCAGCGTGTAAAACTCTTTGTAATACAACTTACAAGTTTTATTCGAGTACAAGATTGCCGCATTGCACTGCTGCTGGCACGGGAGTTAAATTTCCTGAAAGCAGAGAGCTTAAAATACAAAACTCTTGCTGAAACTTTCATAAAATTCAAAAAATAAAAATAAATTTTTTAACTCAAGTTGAATAATGTGCTGGTATTTCACTGAGTGGTCTTCACGTTGGTTAAATTGCAACGTAATGAACGTGTGACCACCAAACGCAACACTCAATTCCGCGCGGCCGGCCATTTCATAACCTAACTTCACTTCCACTTGATGCCCGGCCTGCTGCGAACGATAATTCAGACCGGGCCGGAAACGCAATCACACATGTAATTGACGTATGGTAATAAATCGCCGAGAGCGGCGCACATAATTTATCTCCACGCTGCGTTTTTCGTGTTGTGTTTTTTTCTGATTCAACTATTACAACCCGAACATGTGACACACCAACATAAATATTTTCGAGTGACAGACGTGTGAAATTCCGAAATATTTTTATTTCGATTTTAAAATGAGAAATAATGGAATTTAAATAAATAAAGATTGTGATTAGAGTGGACATGAAGTGGGTTGTTAATGATTGATGAAAAAGTCGTCTGTCTATGAAATCAATACGGTGTTGAGGGGTATTGTCCATATTCGAATGGATCATCGCACATCGACGAGCGATTGTTATTCGGAAAGTGGCGCCCGCTGACATGTGAATTGACGATCGGTCCGACGGCTGACTTGGTGGTCGCGTTCGCTCACCTGGCGCGTGTTGAGGGTGTGGAAAACGAAAACTCAAGGGAAAACGTCGGACGGGAACATTTTTCCATTTGTTTTTAGACTTTGGTCACGGTTGGAAGACGAATCAACTTTATTTTATTTCCATTGGAAAAAATGTGGAAAAAACTATCATTTTACACACTTATACGAAATTTAATTTTAATTTTAGTTTTTTTTTATTCGATTTCAAAGAGAATTTTCCGTAGATTTAGAATCTTTAATTTGTTGGTGGCTATCGTTTTTAGTTTACGAGATATTCGCAATCGGAAAACATGGTAAAACATGAAGTTACGTTTTTTTTTTCACTTTAGTCGCGTTTTTTGAACATTTATGCTCCGCATTTTAATTATTTTGTTATTTTGTCTAATAGAGAATTTTCCGTAGATTTAGAATCTTCAATTCGTTAGACGCTATCACTTTTAGTTTACGAGATATTCGCAATCGAAAAAACTGTAAAACATAAAAATGCGTTTTTTCGTGCATTTTAGTCACAATTTCAGAACCTTTACACCATGAATTTTAATTATTTTAAAATTATATCTTATAGAGAATTTTCTGTAGCCTCTGAATCTTCAATCTGCTTCCTTCTATCGTGTTTAGTTTACAAGATATTTGCGATAAAAAGTTATTAAAAATGAAAATGCTGTTTTTTGCACTTTTAGTCACGATTTCTCAATTTTTACACTTGATACTTAATATACTAGAATGTATTATTTTATTTATTGTGAAAACAATAAAATTTACTAAAATTTATATAATTTTAACTTTATTCGTGGAAATAATGCCTAAAACTACATTTTTTTCATGAATTTTTTTTTTTGCCAAAATAAAAATTAACATATTAATGTTATGAATTTTAATTAAATTAAATAACGCACATTTCAGCCTATTGTAAACCCGCCTGAAACATGTTTTAATTAATTTACGTGTCCGTTATATTATTATAATAAAAATATTCGCCGCCGAAAAAACGCTTTTCTAAATATTACATTTACATTTTTGTTCGTGGGGCTGTAATTCTTATGGATGTACCTCTTTGTGCGCATTGTAAGACGCTTCAGTATATCCTGAAAATAATGACGTCGCCGCCATAATTACAACCTTCTCGTTTTAATTATACAAGAAGCAGCGGAAAAAATAATAGCGTCTACCCAGGAGCAAATGCATATAAATGAAGTTTTCCCCGCACAGCAGCGCGCTGGACTGTGGTGGTGCACACCCCTCAGAAAACTTTAAACTCGCTTTTCTGCTGGCGCGCCCGCCTTAAATTTTCTTATTTTTGCTGCTGTGGCAACGCAGGACACCTTCTTCTTGTTCTGCTCTGCATTCGGTATTGTGGCGCGCAACTTGTAAAGTTTACAATTGCTGTTATTGTAGTGTATATTTTGGTCTTGCGGGAGTAGCACGAGTTGGAGCTGGAGTTGGCTTCAAGAGTAACTCGTTGTATGGGGTGCGCGTGGGGGTGTTGTATACGTTGTATGCAATGAGGATGTGTGCGGAATGAAAATACGGTCGGTGAAGTGGCAAGTTATGGTCGAATGGTGTTGAATATTCGTAGAGAAATGTTTTTGTTTAGTCAAGCGACAAGGTTATTTCTGAAAAGTATGAATCAGGGTGGGATTGAATGGGGGGTTGGTCGTGTTTAACGTTTATTAAAAGCTTTATTTCAAACATAATCAGGTGGTTGGATTAAGTTTTAATGGCAATCGAAAAAAACTCATAAAAAATGAAAATGCGTTTTTGTGTATTTTTAGTCACGATTTTTAGGCCCCGTTTATTCGTTAGTTGCTATCGCTTTTAGTTTACGAGAATTTTGCAATCAAAATTTCGATAAAAATTGAAAATTCTATTTTTTTAGTACTTTTAAAAACGATTTTAGAACTGTTACACCCCGATTTATAATTATTTTCTTATCTTGTCTTATAGAGAATTTTCCGCAGATTAAGAATTTTTAATCCGCTCCTTTCTATCTCTTTTAAATTGCGAGATATTAACTATCGAAAAAAGTCAAAAAATGAAAATGTTCATTTTTTCGCATTTTTAACTTTGATTTCAAAACCTTTACACCCCGAACTTTATTAATTTTCTTGTTCTATCTTATAGAGAATTTTCCATAGATTAAGAATATTCAATCCCTGCTGCTCTACCTCTTTTAGTTTTTGAGATAACCGCAACCGAAGATAAAATAAATTGTAAATATTTTTTTAGTTATTATTTTCCAATACACTCGAATATATATTATTGTTACATCACAAACTAGTAATTGTTCATGGCACGTGTGCATATTACGATTTAATTTCGCCCACATTTTGTGCGAATTGTTTGTATTAATTAGATTTGGCGCAGTGAAACAATATTATTGATTCTAGCTGGCTTTTGCTCGCATACTCATCGCTGTTACAAACGTTGCGTAACACGTTTGTTACATTTCCGGTAACGCGCCGCTTTTTTTCCGTCCGCGTATTAATTGAGTCAATCGTCCTCCCCCATTGCAGTCGGCGGATAAAAGTTTGCTGATTGTGACTTCGTTTGTTTTTGTCGTCGCTGGTGACGGGGTTTGTGTGCGCGCTGATTAAAAAAATTACTTCCAATTTGTTCGTCCCCGCCGGGCATTCGATATTTTCCCTCTGGATCCCAGGCTAGGCTTGCAACTTGTTATGTTTCATAATCTACTGTTTTATATATACTAAGTAAAAGAAGACAAAAAACAGTTGATTACAAATGTATTTTTACATTATTTCGGGGGAGAAGTTACGTAACGTGTCTTAGGAAAGTTTGGTTCTGCACAGGTGGCATTCTTGTGTAGATAGTTTGGCCGATAATGGCGCAATGGGCTGGAAATGATTGCGGCCCTTTTCTTTTTATATTGGCGCAACTTAGCTGCGAATATATTACCTACCTTCTAAGCGGGGCGAAAGTAAAACCCTCGTGCTAACTTACGTGAAAAGCCTTTTACCCAGAAAGTAAAATTTCCGAAAATTACGCTTGCAGATTTTTTGACTGCAATTCCGACCGAAATTTTGGCAAGTGTCGCAGATTAATCTGTACGCCAGCATTCAACATGACAGGTTTATGTCTATGACAAAGTTTCTGCTGTGAGTTATGTGCGGGAAGCAAGTTTATGCCTTGCATTTTATAGTTTTTCTCTTTTAAAGGGTTTTAATGTCTCAATGTCTGCATTTCGTAACGACTTTAATTAAAAGTAACATTTTTTTAATGTGCTGCACATCTTGACGCATACTTAAACTCAAAAATATAAAATCTACACAAGTTTTAGTTTTAAAATCGACCATAGATGGCGTAAGTTGTAAAAAACTGTTTTTGTTAGAAAAAATAAATAATATGCATAAAACTTTATAAGATAAAGTAGAGTGTCGCTGGTAGCTAGTTCCGGAAGCGGAACAAGATGGTGGAATTTATGTGCAGACGTTGCAATGCGCCAAGATATCGACAATGCGGTTTAACTTTGGTACAACAAGCCGAGCAGTAAAATAAACTGCTTGTTTTGTTGCACAACTCACGGCAGAGAAGTTTGCGAACATTCGATTGTGAATTTTACGACTTTACACTTCCAAACCTGCGTAAAATTTGTGTGTTTTTTGAGTTAAATTTACTCGGAATCAGTGTAATACGCGCTTTCATAGTGTGTTATATTAATTTACATGTTGTTAATATCAACATCAGTGATGTTGACACGCATCGCGACAACTCATTAACCAAAACTCCATTAGGTTGTTGCTCTAACCGGGCAAAAGTTTATTAATTTCGAAAGCGGCGGTAACCTCAACCACGCATCGGATAATGGAGCTGTTAACCTACTCCCACACCCAAAATCACGTCGATAAATATTTTATTTTTTAAATTTATTTTTGAAAACTTTAGTTTTTCGTTGTATTTTTTTGTAACACGGATAAAGTATTAGATAAGTAGCTGAGTAAAGTTACAAAAACGTGCACCGGGAAAAGATGAACAAGTTTATGGCGAAAGTTGGGCGCGTGAGTGTAATTGTTGACTATAAACGTGGAAGGAAATGGACAAAGTTGAAACGCAAGTTTTAAGCAGATGTAGAGCTTTATAATATTTAAAGCTCACCGGCGTACGGTGCATAACATTTGCTAAAACAAAATATTTGCATTTAGGAAAGAAAAATGTTTGTACTTTTAATTAGTTGTGTTTGAATCGCAAAGTGCACAGACTTGATTGAAAATCGACGGTAAGAGGTTTGATGGTTTTAAAAGTCGGATAAATTCAAACTGCGAGTTTTGGTCCGGACGTCTGGTGCACATGGATGCAGGGAAATTGAAACGTGCTCGATCCGCCTGAAAATTTCATCACGGATTGAAAAACTTTAAAAGCGAGCGGATCCAACAGGAAATAGAAAAACCAAAAAAACGTTCGATTCAATAAATAAATTTTTTAATTAATTCTTTTCATATTAAATTAATTTCATAAACATAACGTTTATTTTAATGACAAAAGTAACATTCATACATAAATTTAGTTTTGTTTTTACTTTGATGTAAAAACGAATTAGTTGAATGTTTTGCATAGATTTTAACCTCTCGTTGCGAATCGATTGTTTTATGAATAATACGGCGAGCATGTGCACAAAGCGCATTTCATGCATGCGCGATGAAAATCCGCCCCGGCCATATTCGCGATAAATTGCATCGTGTGCGCATACAAAAGGTAAATGAGATTTTTATTGCGCTCGGCAAGAACAAATGCATATTGTTCATAAAACGCCGGAATAATTCATAGACACTTTTTGATCGCAATTTAAGGCACTATATTTCCGCCGCCAAATCAAAATCAAAATCACCGCAGGTTTAAAAATAGTTGATTTTTTTTGCACATCAATTTAAAATAGCTCGACGGACACATCCTCATCATCTAGGTCAGGTCTCGCTATCGATTCGGGGGCGAATTTATAAAGTGTATAAATATCTCATCTCGAGTTTCAGTTTGTCTGGCTGCACGCCAATTTCAACACGATTTAATTTTATTTTATATTCATTTTGTGAAAAATAAAAACGTGAATTTATTGTTTTTTAAAGGTGATTTTATCTCCGCGAGCGGAAATGTTTATAAAAACAGCGCATTATCGTTAATTTTACAAGTCGATTAGGCGCCTCCACCACCGCACGACGAGATTTTAATTTCGTTTTATATTTTCCCCGCTGCGTCGTCTTAATTATGGCGCCTACAAGCACGTAAATTAAATTACGACGAATCTTTTCGACATTTTAGGTTGGAGCCATCTTCGGGCATTAAGGTTCATTAAATTTGCTTCATCGTTGTCAACTTTGCGGCGAATTTTAATCACATTATAAGCGAAATAAAACAATTTATTTGTATATTACATAAATACCACGCTAAGAATATTGATTTTCGGTTCAAATTACTATTACTAGTTTACATAGATAGGTTTTAGTGGAAATTTCAGTACGTGTAACTAATTTGTGTGAATCGAGAGCTAGGGTTGTCATCAAAGGAACCACGTAATCGATCCGATTCGCTACACCGCACCAGAGATCAACCATCAACCATCAAACACTTCTGAGCTTATTGAGGAAGTATCTATTATTTCACAAGCGGATTCAAATGTTGCGCTTTAAATAATTGTTTGGAGCGATGCCAGTGCGCACAGTCGTAATTTAGCACAATGTTTAGTAAATTCTCAGGAGGCGTTGGGGCGAATTGTTGTTGCGCGCTGATATATCTGTCCGTTTTAAAGTGCATTGTTGCCGTCAAAATGCGAATTCCGCAGTTGACGTATAAATTATGCAAATGCGCAACGCACGTATACATTTACGATCGCATTCGCTACCAGCCAAATCATAACTACGTGTCGGCCATTAAAATAACTAACTATTTGAGTACGCGTGCAGTTGGAGTCGGAGGCGGCAGGGTGATAGAAATCCATTAGGTGTTCGACTGCAAGTTTAATGAAGCCGGAGTATGTTTTAATATTAAGAGATATTACATTAAAAGTAATGTTATTGCAAAGTGCACTGGAAAATTTAAAAATTTTCTTCAAAAAAATATTTTTTGACTTCTACTTGTTTTTCTATGGTTTTGAGGCACAAAAAGTGGTTTTTTAAACACGGCCGTGAATAAAGTACTTTAGTCACGGGTTTTAGTCACGGGGTGGAACTTCCGCCTGCTTTAAATACAAAAACACAACGTAGAAATAAAGTGAAAGTAAAATATTGTAAGTATCCCGTGGCTAAACGTTGTTAATCACTCAATTCATTAAACACTCGTGCCTAAAACTCTACTTTAATCACTGATGCTGAAGTATTTTATAGATAATTGTTATATGCGTGAAAATGAAATTTTTAGTTTGATAAGTTGATTTATTAATTGCGAAAGTTGCGCTTTGAAAGTGCTCAGCGCTAAAACAATGCAAAAACTTCGCAAAGCCTACTTGACATAACACGTTATTAATTTGCCGCCCACGTGCGGAAAAACACGCAATAAACTTCAACCCCCTTTAATTGAGTCAACACTCGAGCCAAAACTCGCTTAATTCTACTTGAAACTACTCAAACTTTCCGCCGAGATGCAAAATCTCTTCGCGTATACATATTACCCACACATACCTATTTAATAAAACTATTTTATTAGCTTTCGGCAAATTAATTTCACTACAAAAACCAATTAGCGATAGAACTTGATAATCCAGTAAATTAAAAGCTTTAGCGAGTTAAAAATAAAAATACAAGTTGCGCGTTGTTTTGGCGAAATCAAGATTTAAACTTTTAATTAGACGAAATATTTTATTTGCGCATGCGCGGATAATTACGTAGGTGTTCCAGACGCACCCCCAGGCTCTCCGAATTGCTTGGTGGCAGTGCCGGAGCAAGCTTCGCGCGTTAAGCTGCGTGTTCATCGCCCTCGCACGTAAAAATCGTGCCGCGCGCTTTTTTATCATCATCTTGTGTTAACCACGTGTAAATTGTGTGAGATTTTTAACTGGATCCTCTTTTTTTACCCGCAGATTTCTGATACGCACGTTTACACGTTCATACGTCCATATCCGGTGAATATTTGGTGAGTAATTTTGCTTAATTAATTTGTAAGATTTGTATTTTGCGCGTGGCGCGCTTTGTGCTTTGAGTTTGTGCCGGTGGTAAATGAACATTTGATGAAATCCGGCGTACACCTTGAATTTTGCTACGCGCAAAGCGTAAGCCGTTTAATCTGCGCGGATAAGCAGAGGGTTTAACGTCGAATGTCTTCACCATTCTTCGATGTGTGTTCTCCTACGTCAGATACATACGTTGCGCTCGGGGCGCAAATTAAAATTTAGCGCGTAATGAAATTCTCATCGTAAGCAAGCATTCGGCTAGCGTCTTATTAATAAACGAAGTACGCATTATATTCTTACAAAACCGCGATAAAATTGAATACGAAAAAAATTGTTTTTTAATTTATTTCCAAAATATTAAAAAATTTTAAAATCTTTTAAATGTTAAAGATGCGTGATTAATTTATCTTTGTTTTGATATATTTTTCAATCATGTGATGCAATTATTTCCGGAGATATTTCAATTTTTATTAAAAATAATTTTTCATTTTCTATTGAATTAAACCGCATTGCACATAATGTAATTTTTCTATATAACATATGTCTGATAGATAAAAAATTCTATGTCATGTTAGTCACGTGCAGAAGTAAAGTTTGTGAAAAGGATTGGACACACAAAACAAAACTTTGCGCGTATCTCTGCGCAGCCAATTTGCTCTCCACTCGGGAAAAACCCGTCTGGCTGCTAAGCTAAGTTTAATAGAATTAAGAAACGTGCTCGACGTTTAACTTTTTAAGGCCGTCGACCATCCGAAGCGAGACCACAACTTTGACAACGACAATACACGCTGTGTATAGACAACAAATCATTGCTTGATTGCATTTCCCGGTGTTTTTCTCTTCGCTTTTTGATGAAAATTTGAGCCAATTTTGTGGAGTTATTTGCTGGTCACTTTATTCGCTTCATTTGCGTTTCATTTACACTTTACAGCACGTCGTTTGTTTTCGACTGCGCGCTGCTCATTCTGTTTGATCGTAATTGTTTCGCATTGTATCTAATTTTATGCTCGAAGCAGATCCGGAATTCTAATGAATATCAACGGCTCGTGTTTCTTCTCACTGCCTCCGCACTAATGCGAATTCGTTATAATTTATCGAATGAAATTAGAGCGTAATATATTTACTTCCGAGACGTAGGAGACGCAGAAATTTAATTTTCTCATGGGTTTGCTAAATGCGTGGCATTTTTATGCAATTTACATAATAAATACAGTTTAGCTGCATGTGGATATGTTGTCGTATTCGAAATGAAGTGTAATTCGATTGCGTTAAATGTAGCGGAAACAATGAGGACAGACCGCAGGATCTGTGTAGTATCGGGCTGCAGCACTCTAGAAAACTAGTTCAAGGACTTGTGATTACGTAACAGTGCGCCACTCCGGCGTAATTTATATCTCGACCGCAGCGACATTTTGCAGTTTCACTGTTTTGCCAACAAACACAACAATTTGTCAAACAAAACTCGCCAAAATCAAAATTTCCAAATTTTAAGAATTAAATTTTTTTCTAACAAAAAAAAATACATGATGTTCAGGTTGATGTTCAAGTGCTAAGCGTACCTTTCTCGTAAAAGGCTAGGAAATAAAAAACCACGAGTCTTTTTGCGGTCATTTGATATCGCCGCAAATTCTTTGCCGGAAACTCTCCGGCAAACCACAAAGCAACAAACTTAGTTGGTACTAAGGCAAAGCAAAGGTAACAGCGTAGGAAGTCATTACGAGAGCTTTGAAAAATAAAAACGAAAAAAGGAAAAAAAATCAACAAACAACAAAAGTATTTTCACTTATTTTGTTCGTTTAGTATTTCCAATAGAATCATTAAAACTTAAAAAATAATATACGCGAATATTTTTGTTTATCGCTTGCAGTTTGCGTGCGCAGTAATTAAAAGTAAATAATTCTTATTTGTTTTTGGGCTGGGTGGTGCCGAGTTAGATCAATATTGAACTACAAACAGGTTTTACATCCGCATCGCGGGGCGGTAAATTTACAAAAACTACAAATATGACTCCAACAAGCTTTATTGCGATGAAAAAACACTCGCAAATATTTAATATTATGATTTAGTCAAGAATAACAATGGAATGAATAAAATTTTAATTCTTTTTTCTGTATCAATAAAATTATTTTGATGCGGGGCGCATGCCGGTTAAATGCCAGTGGCAATATGGCAGTTTTATGTTAAATTGTAAACTGTGCCGGATTTTAGCTGCGTTCGGTTTAGTTCTGCATGCACAAACAGTCGAACGTATGATGTGTGCGCAGCAAACTGCACAGCTGGCAAACAAATGCGATTTTTATTGCGCACAGAGCATAAACTGACAGATTTGCTTGCGGCTGCTTTATCTACGCTAAACCACCAAGGATAATATTGATATTAATACGTTTTATTTACTTTCTACTCAATAATATTATATTAAATTTATTTTCTGTCGTTTTAAAAGCATTTTTCCATTAAAAAACAAAATTTTATAAGAAAATGAAAAGTTTTTCGGGATTTTTTTAATTAAACTCAAACAATGCGCAATTTGCTAACAAACATGAGTAATTACAGAAGTTAGTGTAAATATTTACACTGAATTAGCGAAGGTAAACTTGTTTTTTGATGCGGTTGTGCTTTAATTCAAAAAGAAAGTTTTTTTTTCTGTCGATGATTGAAACAATGGTGTAAGAATAGAAAGCAATATAATCCGACATGAGTAAATACATAATGCCAAAGTAATATTTGTTTGCTTGTTTGTTTTATTGCGTATTTACGAACGTACTTATGTCAGATTAGATCCCATGTTCCAGTCGGAATTATCTTACTGTGCGAGCATTCCGTGGAGGCGCCGGGCGATACAACTTTATCGATTACTACGCGCCGCGGAAAAAATACATCTGCATGACACGCCGAAAAAATACGCGAAATATTCCACAGCTGATATAAATCCTCTTGCGGGGTAACTTTTTTGAATGTCTCCCTGGCGTACGCAAGTTTTGAATATTTTAATACACAAAACATTCTTTTTATTTTATCAACATGCACGTTGTAAAATAAAACAAAACAAAGTTTATTTGCATTGTGGACATAAAGCTTTTAAGCTTTCGTTATATATTTTTAAAGATATTTATAATATTGCATGTGCTAGGGGTGTTTTTTTAACTTTTTGTCGTAGTTTGGTTGATTTATTTGTTATTTTTCACACCCGTGACTAAAATACTTTTTTGGTCGTCCGTGTTTAAAATACCACTTTTGTGTCTCATAATCATGGAAACTGGCGTTTTAAAGGTGAAATTAGCAAAATTTGTTTATTTTTTCTTTGTTCCCGTGACTAAAGTCCGTGACTAAAGTACTTTTTTGGTCGCCCGTGTTTAAAATACCACTTTTGTCACTCATAACCGTGGAAACTGGCGTTTTAAATGTAAAAAATGCAATTTTTATTTTTTTCCCGTTCCCGTGACTAAAACCTATGACTAAAGTACTTTAGTGACGATTTTGGTCTTCCGTGTTTAAAATATCACTTTTTGTGCCTCAAAACAGTGGAAAATTGGTGTTTTAAAGGTGAAAATATGAAAATTTGTTTATTTTTGGATAAAATTTACTTGTCATGTATTTATAATGCAATTATATATTCAGCAAGCATCCGGATGAAGACATTCTAGATTATTAATGATGTTTCCTTTTCGACGCGTTCAATTTCAGCCGTATTTGTCGTTTAAGCACGCATTAAACTGTTTCGTGCTGTTAATAAATACCCTCGCATTTTTCACGAAGATGACACCTTGATACTCTACCATTACCGGCGTAATTTATGTCTTGTTATTTTCCCATTAAAACCAAAAAATGAATCATAAAGTTATTTACCCATAATTCACATAATTCACTTTAAATAATAATAGTTTTAGTGATAATTATACATTTATTATTTTACGATGATTATTATTCTGCCGCGTCTAAGATGGTGATTGTGGCGGCATTAATTCCCAGCGAAAAGTTTCGAATTGTTGCGGATTATCGCCGCTCAGCTGCCGCGCGCCTAGGGTTGACCCAGTAATCTCCTCCAAACAAGGCTCGCCTTGGAAGCAAACTTGTGATTTCGGTACTCGTTTTAAATTGCGTACCATCTGCGGGATTTTCGGTAAATCCGCGCGCGCCGAAAGGTCCTTGCAAACTTTTCCTTCGACTGTTTCAAGTAAGTCGAGCGCAAGCATCTGGTGCACACTCAGCACTTTCGTGCACTTAGAGGATCATATCATATACATTAAATTTTGTTTCTTCTAAACACACTAAAAATACGAGTAAAATATAAAGAAAATTGATGAATCTCTGCCAGGGATTAATCTCTCGTAGATAAACTGATTAAGACTTGCTTAACATGTCAAGATTGTTCACGGAAACTTTATTAAAGTGAAATTGATTTCATTACGAAATTATAATTTATGGTGTCCTTTGAAAGCTGCAACTAAGTAATGTCTGCGTTTGCAGTCATGGAGCGTCCGTCTTATGGCATCCATTTGCATAAACTTGGAGTGCTTAGTACAAGTCCGGATTGCAGCGAAAGGATAAAACATAAAACTGCGACCTCATTTTATGACTAGCACAACTCATGATGAACATAAATTTTTTTTTCTGCGATGCTTTCAAGACTATTTTATATAAAAATAGAATTAATTTATCAAAAAACTTAAATTTTATTATATTACTTGCGTTTGCATAACGCGCGAATCGATAACGAAGACGTTCTCTTATATTTTCGTTCCGGTTTCCGGCTGTTTGCGCCGTCGGCGAGACGAAAATCGAAACGAACTTAATCCGTAATTTCGAGCGCGCCGGATATGACGACAATCGTAAAACTAATTGCCATCGACGACTTACAAATCTATTCGATTATCGCGGCGCCCAGTTTGCCGACGTTTCAATTTGCCGCAGTGCAATCGCGTCCGACATTATTTTCTTGCGACTGGATGCTTTTATTATTTCCAGTCAATCGTCGACTTCATTTGCGCATTACGAGGTTATGTAACGCAAACAATAATTACACAGCTATATATAACCTTAAATATTAGGTTAGAGCTTTTAAGGATGCTTGAATATCCTGAAGTGGCACGTGGCTCAAATTAATCTTTTGTTATAACAGAAAATAAGCTTAGTAAATATTATTTTAAGCTTCTTAGAAGAAAAATCAATAAATTTAATGAAAATAATTTCAAAATAAAAAAAAAATTAGTTTTTGTTTTGAGATGATGTTTGAGGATGAGAATAACACCGCACGTCTTGTGGTAAAATGAGGGGCAGCATGCCAGCGGCATGCACCTTTCTCCAGCGGCTGATTAGAGGGCGCGCATGCGGCGGCGGTGGAATTGCGCACGCGCCGCCACCCTTTGCGAGTCCTCGCGTGCGTCCTTCGGCACAGTGCCCGAGCAGAACGGTGCGCATTGACGTGTGCGGGTGAATATTCCTCCCGGGGCTTTTTCGTGTGCCTGTGAACGTGGAATAAAGTAAAATAATCAAATTTTAGTGGTTTAAAAAGGGTTCTACCTGCGTAACAAGCTGATTTAAGGTAAAACAAATTTTTTTTTAAATGTAAAATCTTTCTGCGTAATATTCGTTTAAATAATTATTTCATAACCGGTTTTACGTAATTTCGAATGTTTTTATAGTTATAGCAATATATGTTTTTTTATCCTTTGGGGAACACACGTTTATTATTACAGCAGTGTCCCGGGGAAAAGAAATTGTGCCTCCAGGATGGATTAATGATCGCCTCTTTCTTCGCCCTTTCCAATTTCGCACGCATTACGAAGGTGACTCGGCGCACATTTATTTAAGCGCGCATTAAACGATTACGACTTGTTTAATAAATAGCGCACGCATTTTTCATCACTCATTCTCTCATCTTTCCAACATTATTCAACATCAAATAATAACAATAATAATCTATTTTAAGTAACACTCGGTAGAAATCTTTCTCTGATGATCGTGCGGCCTAAGAAGTATGATTAATGACCGTCTGTCAAATCTTTTGATGATTTCGCTCCGGTGGCTGCTACCGGCTAGTAAATAGTTTCCGAACAAAAGTGTCGCCCGTCTCCAATCGGCCACCACCTCCACCACCACCGCCGGCGACGTCGTATTTTTTGCTTTGCTTTTATTTTTCTCCGCCGGCGTGATTCAGCGCATTAAATGACTCATATCCGTGCCACCCGCACACGGCGAGGGTGCGCCGCAGGTGAATAAATGAATGAAATGCACGCGTGTGTAAATTCGGTAATAAATTATTGTTGCGACCGCACCCCGGACACACAGCAACGAGAGTGCTGTGGGTTTTTATTTGCGGTCGAGTTTAAATCAAGCTCAACACTCCACGGAATTGAATTTATAAAATATTAAATTGTATCCGGAGCGTGTATAATGTATATTTTATACACTATCGTGTATAATGGAGCTGAAATCCATAATAAATGAGATTAAAATGCATACGGTGCATGAAATAGTTATTAAAACTTTGCACAGAGTTAAACAGACCATTAGCCAAGTTATAAGCTCCGTGAAAATGTCGTTAACTTTAAATTAAATACGATTTTCGAAATATTTTTCGAGTAAAAATGTGAAAATTTTTATTTTCCACGCAAGTAAATAATATAATATGTTGGTCGGATAACGTATGAAGTGAATTTATGCTTCCTGCGGTGCTCCTTGCGGATGGGAAGCTTTTAAAATTTGAACGCTATTATTACCGGACGTAGAAGCATCGGAATTTACAACTGCGTTGTAAACGCGCCCGGTGCACCTCCCGTACGGGTTTATTTACTAGCGCAAGTGCGTGGCGCACATATACGAGCGTTTAAATATTTAAACAATGGTGGAGGCGCGCGCCGTGCGCGGTTGAGTGGTGTCAAGCTTTTTTGTGGTGCGTATCCTCTCACAACTCTGTCTGTACTTTAACCCCGCACCCCGCGGGGCAAATGGTATTAGTACATCAAACGGAATTAACTATTAACCATTGTTGTTGTAATCTTTTTTATTTTTTTTGATTTCGCTGAGAGAGCTTTGTCATCAATCTGTGCGTTCGTTTTTCTCGATTTATTTATTTAAGTTAGTGAAGATGGAGCGGACATTAATTCCGCTGAAAAGTTTTAAATTGTGTGGATTATCGCCAGGTCCTCGGCGAACGTTTCGAGGTCTGTTGACCCAGTAATCTTGCACGGCCAAAGTCGGGATCCCATTTCGTCGCCGTTTGATACCCGGCTGTGCCTTTCAAAGCGGTAAGCACCCTCCCCAGTGTGCACGCTGGAGACCAGACCATCTGCGGGTTTGTGTTAAATCCGACACTCGCCCACCGCCGCCCCCCACTAAAACCGAGTGGTGAAAGCAAAAAATTCTTTGACGAGGTTTTACGACTGCTTCACCAAACTGCATTTTCTCAATATTCATTGCGATTTATAGAAATTTTATTAAATTAATTAAAAATCTATTGAGGTGATTTATGCGACTAATTATTTGATCATATTTTGTGCGTGGAACGTGAAAATTGAGAATGATGCGCTCGTTTGATTAATCGTGGATTAATATTGTGTGCGAATCGGCTTACAAGCGAATTACGAATTATTTATGAATGTGTCATGCGGATAGGAATGTTTTAATGAATACTGTATATAATACCTTGACAATAGTGGACTGATATAAGGGATTTGAATAATTTGTGTTTTATGTTACACTAGTAACATACGCCAGGTTCTAGGCACTACCAGGCGTAGAATCAGCAGATTCTTATTAGTAAAATAATAATACAGACAAATTATAATGAATTAGACTTAAATAACGCACATAATATTAATTAATATTTATTATTTCGTGATGTAGCGAATTAGATTGATGTTTTGTGCGAGGAAATTGCTAAATCCTCGCTGGGATTCCCGAAATTCGATTCACCTTCCTCTTCGAATGCCAACAAAAAACGAAAAAGGATACAGGTTTCTTTCTAATACTCCTAGGGGATGTAATCAGTTACATTCAATGTGTCTACTATTTTTTGCTCTAAACTTTTTCAACTCTTAGGGATTTTAAGTTTTTAATTTAAATTAAATTGTAATGCTGCTGGCTTTGAAATGAAAGCACACACATAGCGCCAGCAGCTTAGAAACGTAATAAAAATCTCTGAGGGTGGCGCTCGGCCGTTTTGCACTACAGTCGAATATTACACCGACGTGAATGGGCTGCTGCCCCACGGTCGCAGTCCGGTGTCAGAAGTCGAAAGAATGAATTGTCGGGCCGATGGGGGCGTGCTAACGGCGCTAACAATGCGGCGGAAGCGACGGGCGCACAGACGGAAAAACTTATGCAGCCGGGGCTCAAATTTATATAAAAATCTCTTGCGGGGGGCATTTATTTCGGTCGTTCATCCTGAAAATATTCGCCTGCAGACTACATTTTTCAGCATAAATTTTTTTTTCGTTGTTTGTTTTAAAATATTTATAAAAATTTGATTTCTTTACGGAAATTAAAAATCGATTGTTGAAGGCTTCGCTTCATTTCGACTTGATTGGCGCGTTTCCTTTTTGTATTCATTTGGCGTTCATTTTTGCTTCGGAAAGCATTTCGTGCTGCGGGCGCTGATTTTCATGTTGGAAACGCTGTAATTGCAATTCATTATTAATTTCCGAATATAATAGAATGCACGCTATACATAAATATTATAATATATAGATATTTAAAATCAGGTAATTATAATATTTCCGGCGCGCAAAATATTAAAAGAGCGAGCAGCGTGCTCTTGCATTGTCTCCGCCCCGGCTGACGCATTTTTATTGTGTTTTATTCGTCGGCTTTATTTCGGAAATAATGAACGACTAACCTGAAAATATTCTAAAGCTTGTTCTTGTTTGCTGCACAAAAGCAGGTTACAACGAATTTACGTGCTTCAAAGCTGAATAAATGGCCGTCTGGATGAACACACAAAGACGCTCATAATTGAAGCGAATCTGGCATGAGAATAATGATGGAACTCAAGCAGATGATGTGTTTTATTGTTGAGGAGTTTTTACAACTTTAAGTGCAAAATTACATAATTTTTCCTCCCGGCGAGCATCAAATAAGTATTGATTTTCTGCATTGCTTTTAGCTGCAAGACTATATAATAGTTAATTATCTATGTTATTAACAGATGGCTGTTATACCAGGGTTGTTAATTAGTGTTGGTTACTAAAATCACAATTAACAGCCCCCAAATGTTGACCGGCTTCCATTCAAGTTTGATTAGAGTGCAACTTTGCTAATTTTACTTTATAGTTATGAGTGTATATATTGAAAATGTTAAAACGTCAAAAGCAGTCGCGAACTAAAATCACAGCGCGTGTTTTTCTTTTGGCTTTTGCGCGAAAACCCAAGCTAACGTATTCAACATCTCAAATGTTGTGATTCGATCTAGACGCACAACAAAAACCAAATCGAATATGGCACGGATGTCGTGCTTTGGTTTGGCTTTCTCCCTTAGGCCGCCGTCGACTACCTTGGGTTGTGATCGATTTGGGTTTTGCGTACGACACACAACAAAAAAAGAACTTGAAGTTGAAGAAAAAAAAAAGTTCTTCCAACTCAATTTTCTGAGGTTTGCATGTTCCTTACCCCTCGATTTCCTCGATTTTCGTCACACGCGTTACCAATAATAACGCTAATCCTGATTGTGGCCTTTTGTGCTTTGCTGATGCAATAACGATGTGTTGCGAGTGTCAGGTTCGTTATCGTAGACAACATACATCACGCTTGTTTGGTGGGTGGCGGTGGAATGTGACGTGACAATAATACACAACCGCGGTATCTAAATTGAGCGTACCGTTGCTAACAAGCTCAGAATTTCGCCAGCGGCAAATACAGAAATTAGCCACCGCGACCACCAAATGTGTAATCAAATTGTACATTAAACATCCATAACGCACGTATACCTAAGTGAATTATCTTTAATTTTCATAATTTTTGATTTTTCGTTTTCATCTTCTCAGCGCGTGGGTTTTTGACGAAGCGTAAATAATAATAAATCGATGCGATGCAGCATGCAGCACGCTTTTAACGCTCGGATGAATTTTACATTTTCGAAATTAGCTCGTGCACAATGAGCAGCAGTGCAAGATGACGTGCGGGCGCGAACAAAACTTGCCGATATCTCTGAGCTTGAGACGGTTAGAGTTAAGCCGGAAGTAAACTGCTGCATCTAATTTTCGCCCAAAAACAAACAAAAAGAAGTGCTAATTCATGTTTGATATCAGCTTCAACAACACTAAACTAAAAGTAAATATCTCACATTATAAATCACTCGTGAATATGAAAAAGCATAGTTTGACACTTGAAAAATTGTTTATTTTTGCTTCTCAATCACAAAATATTACAACAACTTTAAAACCACTTTACTCAAAATATCCGTGAATAAATTCTCTTTGATTTGATATATTTTTCAATGCTGTGGGTTAAATATCAACGAAGATATTTGAGATTTTACGAAAAAAAAATTTTGATTTTTGAAAAAAAAAATGCTAATTTTTGTAAAAAAAAAACCGCTAGTGTTGCCTTTAAACGTATTCATAAATTTCTAATTTTGTAATTAGCAAACGCTAACGGTATGGAAGGACCTTGCGCTTTGTCCTGTGGCCTCGGCGTCGAAGAGTCTAGTCGCGACGTCGGCGTCGAGTCAGTTCAAGGCTACATTTTTGCAGCAACTAAAAATCCCATGAAACGCACGTACGCAGGACGTGATTCTATGCACAAGGTGTCACCTTTTATTGTCGGAACATTGTTTTCCTTCATTCCAACAGCAATCTGAAGTTTTCATTACACTCACATAAATTTATTCCTTCGTGAATAATATTTCTGGAGAATTTATGATTTCTCCGCCTTCGAATGCATTATTCAAGTTAGTTTAATCTTTCATATGCGGATAGTGTATGTGTGGTTCGATATCTGTGTAAATATCTCCATCCGGCCGAATATTTTCCACAATCCTTCGTCAAATACTCTCACTGCGCGTGCTTCTAACGAACCGTATTCACACGTCATTCGCCCACTAGTTACACATTCCTGTCACACGCGCGCGCGCCCTCTTTGCGGTGTGTGGTAAAGATATAAAACATTTGGAGCCTTTTCACGCTCGAACATCCTCGGACCGTGGACGAGACGATCGTCGATTCGTCTTAGCACGGCGCACGTTCATCACGGTCCAGTTGGTTTTCGTTCTCGTTTTGTTAATTGTCAATTTTCTTTCGCTGCGAAAGTAATTTCGGCGAAGGACGAAGATCGGAAAGTCGAAATGTGAGCTTTCGCACACAATAGGATTATCCGTCAGGGTCCTATCGGACTTATCAAGCATGTTTTGTTAATTAGTTAAGAAAATTGTGGTTTTATTTCGTTTTATTTTGTTTATCTTATTTTGTGTCGACGGGTGTCGGTGACATAAAGTCGGGCGTATTTTTTCGCCCTGCTCCGACGGCTATTTGGAATAATGGCGATGCTAGGACGAACGCGGAAAGCCACACCGCGCGCGCGTTTACATGACAATGCGCCACTCGAAGCAATTTATATCTGTACGTCTGCAGGATATTGCGCGGTCCACTTTCGACAAGGACAATATTGTACCGAGAATTGCTTCCTTATATCATGTTGTTTTCGAGGCAACAGAGAAAAAAAACGAAAAGCATATTATTTGATAAGAACGTAAAGTGCTATTTTATCTACGAGTACAATACTATACTTTATAGCTACATGTGTTAATGATTATATAAATTCCAGCAAATGTCGCGTTTGTCTTAAAGTTTCACCGCAAGCATCCAGCCGTGAGGCGTAACATGACCGAAATCCATGTTTACAATATTCCGGCGGTGAGCGGTCGGTTTCCTTTCGGGCAATCTCCTTAAACACACCTTTAACATGGGCTAGGGATACTACTTTACGATAATCGAAGTTTAGTCATAGGAAACAGTAAGACAAAAATTTTTTTGCGATTTTTATCCAAGATCGTGACTAAAGTACTTTAGTCACGGGTTTTAGTCACGGGGTGGAGCTTACGCATTTGCCTACGGTGTAGCATTAAAAATACAAAAACTAAACGTGGAAATTAATTGAAAGTTAAAAAAAATTACGCGCGCATCACGTGGCTAAACGTTATTAAACACTCGATTCATTAAATGCTCGTGAGAAAAACTCTCGTTTACGCACTTGACACTTCATATACTATTTTTTTTTGTAATATAAGTTTGTCCATCGCAAACGACTCAATTAAATGTTTAATACTTTGGATATATAAAAGCTGCTCCATGCGAGGATGGTTTATGTCGATCGTTGAGTCGCCTCGTTTCACACGCGCTGCGGTTCAATAGCGCAGCTCACTGGTGTTAAACATTTACATCATTTTCCCTTGTATAAAGTCGTCTAAACTGTCAGAATGTTCACGTTCTGCTTACTTCAGTATATACATATTATTGTGAGTTAAGGGATGATAATGCATTCGCTTTGTCGAAGGACACACATGCAAGTAATCCATCTTCGAGCGGTTGACATGTAATATTTTAAGTCCGCCGCTTTGAGGATTTCACTTGCGGTGGCGGTGTATTTTTGATCAGAGGGAAAAGGTGGGCGGGATACAAGCGACAACAGCGACGCGCCTGGCGACGTTTACGTCTGCCTTTTATCTATTCTCCCTTCGTGGATCTTCTGATGTGGCTAGCGAGGTTTAGTCCCGGACATCACTTCGAGCCCCTTTGAGTTGTCCTACCAAATGCAAACATCCCCTATCTATGGCATTACTGTGTGAAGTTAAGGTTTTTAAATGTAATCGTTAATTTACTCTTTACTTTAAATAACAAAAAAAAAAAACATGTTTTTCTACTTAAACCTTTAAAGCAATAGTTTTTCTACGGTTTTGAGACACAAAAAGTGTTACTTTTTACACGGATGGCTAATTTTGTGAGTAAAGTACTTTAGTCACGGGTTTTAGTCACGGGGTGGAGCTTGCGCCTGCGCATTTGCCTACGGTGCAGCAAAAGAACATGGAAATAGAGTAGAAGTAAAAAAAGGCCGTAAGCATCACGTGGCTAAATATTATTATACACTCGATTCATTAAACTATCGCTATACTTGTGACAAAAACTCTCATTTAACCACTTGATACTTAATATACTGTTTTATACTATTATCGTAGTAGTGAAAGATTGCATAGAGCGGTAATATTTCGTTTGGTAATAAATGCGATGCAATAAGTGCAGTTTCATGCAAATTTTTCTAGTCGTTTGGTTTGGTTTAGCTTCACGTGCATCTACGCCAACCGCGAAAGCTCAGCTTGCAGTTTGCGATGCAAATCGACGCGCTATAGCAAACCAAATGAAATTTTTATTACGTGAGGGGGTAATTTAACCGAGATAACACGTCCGAATAATTCGTATTAATATTTACGATTTACCAGTATACACGGGCGTGCATAATGCGTGTTTTGCTTAACTTTAAGTTGCTTTGCAGCTTTTATTAAACGCAGACTCGCGTTGTTGAATATTTGATATCGTTGATGCGTCTATTACTAGGCCTTTGTTGGCAAACGGCAAACATACGTCGCTTGCTGGCGTTCCACACGTTTGACATACAATTTATGCAGATGCATATTTAGTGCGGGAGAGGTACGTAAGGGTGTTAATTAGTTTAAGTGCTACGAATATTCCATTTTCGGCAGTACGCATTTATTTCGATTTGTTTGCCGTAACGATAATTTGAAACGTTTTCATTTGATTTAGCCATGATGGTGGGGGTAATGCATATGAGTAATTGAGTTTTTCATCAAAGTGCATCCTTTTTAATGCTACCGGTGCATTTTTAATTTCAATTATTTTCTAATTTTGTCTTATAGAGATTGATGAACCTACAGCAATATAAGATCCTAGTCTAGAGAATAGTCCGTACATTAGGACGCGGCGATCAGATCCTATTTATCTCTTTTAGTTTACGAGATATTCGCGATTGAAGAAAATGGACAAAAATTAAAAAATGTCACCTTTTAGCATTTTTAGTGACGTTTTTTGACCTTTTACAGTTGGAAATATTACTATTTTATATCTTTATCTGATAGAGAATTTTCCAATCTTTCATAATCAGCAATTAGTTGGTTGCTATCTCTTTTAGTTTAAGAGATATGAATTTTCGAAAATCGTCGAAAAAAAGTATCAAGCACCCCCTCTTGGCAATTTTTTTCTTAAGAATGAAAATTTCATCTCTCAGATTTCTGCTTAAACTATCCTATCTGATAGAGAATAGTCCGTCGATTAAGACGCTGCGATCAGATCTTATTTATCTCTTTTAGTTTACGAGATATTCGCGATTGAAGAAAATGGGCAAAAATTGAAAAATGTCACTTTTTAGCACTTTTAGTCGCGTTTTTCGACCTTTTACTGTAGGAAATATAATTGTTTTATATTTTTATCTGATAGAGAATCTTCCAATCTTTCATAATCAACAATTCGTTGGTAGCTATCTGCTTTAGTTTAAGAGATATGAATTTTTGAAAATCGTCGAAAAAAAGTATCAAGCACACCCCCCCTTGGCAATTTTTTTCTTAAGAATTAAAATTTAATTTTCTAGATTTCCGTTTTAACTATCCTATCTGATAGAAAATAGTCCGTAGATTTAGACGCTGCGACCAGATCTTAATTATCTCTTTTAGTTTACGAGATATTCGCAATTGAATAAAATGGGCAAAAATTGCAAAATGTCACTTTTTCGCACTTTTAGTCGCGTTTTTCGACCTTTTACTTTAGGAAATATAATTGTTTTATATTTTTATCTGATAGAGAATCTTCCAATCTTTCATAATCAACAATTCGTTGGTAGCTATCTGCTTTAGTTTAAGAGATATGAATTTTTGAAAATCGTCGAAAAAAAGTATCAAGCACCCCCCCTTGGCAATTTTTTTCTTAAGAATTAAAATTTAATTTTCTAGATTTCCGTTTTAACTATCCTATCTGATAGAAAATAGTCCGTAGATTTAGACGCTGCGACCAGATCTTAATTATCTCTTTTAGTTTACGAGATATTCGCAATTGAATAAAATGGGCAAAAATTGCAAAATGTCACTTTTTAGCACTTTTAGTCGCGTTTTTCGACCTTTTACTGTAGGAAATATAATTGTTTTATATTTTTATCTGATAGAGAATCTTCCAATCTTTCATAATCAACAATTCGTTGGTAGCTATCTGCTTTAGTTTAAGAGATATGAATTTTTGAAAATCGTCGAAAAAAAGTATCAAGCACCCCCCCTTGGCAATTTTTTCTTAAGACTTAAAATTTTATCTCTCAGATTTCGGTTTTAACTATCCTATCTGATAGAAAATAGTCCGTAGATTAAGACGCTGTGATCAGATCTTATTTATCTCTTTTAGTTTACGAGATATTCGCGATTGAAGAAAATGGGCAAAAATTGAAAAATGTCACTTTTTCGCACTTTTAGTCGCGTTTTTCGACCTTTTACTGTAGGAAATATAATTGTTTTATATTTTTATCTGATAGAGAATCTTCCAATCTTTCATAATCAACAATTCGTTGGTAGCTATCTGCTTTAGTTTAAGAGATATGAATTTTTGAAAATCGTCGAAAAAAAGTATCAAGCACCCCCCCTTGGCAATTTTTTTCTTAAGAATTAAAATTTAATTTTCTAGATTTCCGTTTTAACTATCCTATCTGATAGAAAATAGTCCGTAGATTTAGACGCTGCGACCAGATCTTAATTATCTCTTTTAGTTTACGAGATATTCGCAATTGAATAAAATGGGCAAAAATTGCAAAATGTCACTTTTTAGCACTTTTAGTCGCGTTTTTCGACCTTTTACTGTAGGAAATATAATTGTTTTATATTTTTATCTGATAGAGAATCTTCCAATCTTTCATAATCAACAATTCGTTGGTAGCTATCTGCTTTAGTTTAAGAGATATGAATTTTGAAAATCGTCGAAAAAAGTATCAAGCACCCCCTTGGCAATTTTTTCTTAAGACTTAAAATTTTATCTCTCAGATTTCGGTTTTAACTATCCTATCTGATAGAAAATAGTCCGTAGATTTAGACGCTGCGACCAGATCTTAATTATCTCTTTTAGTTTACGAGATATTCGCAATTGAATAAAATGGGCAAAAATTGCAAAATGTCACTTTTTAGCACTTTTAGTCGCGTTTTTCGACCTTTTACTGTAGGAAATATAATTGTTTTATATTTTTATCTGATAGAGAATCTTCCAATCTTTCATAATCAACAATTCGTTGGTAGCTATCTGCTTTAGTTTAAGAGATATGAATTTTTGAAAATCGTCGAAAAAAAGTATCAAGCACTCCCCCTTGGCAATTTTTTTCTTAAGAATTAAAATTTAATTTTCTAGATTTCCGTTTTAACTATCCTATCTGATAGAAAATAGTCCGTAGATTTAGACGCTGCGACCAGATCTTAATTATCTCTTTTAGTTTACGAGATATTCGCAATTGAATAAAATGGGCAAAAATTGCAAAATGTCACTTTTTAGCACTTTTAGTCGCGTTTTTCGACCTTTTACTGTAGGAAATATAATTGTTTTATATTTTTATCTGATAGAGAATCTTCCAATCTTTCATAATCAACAATTCGTTGGTAGCTATCTGCTTTAGTTTAAGAGATATGAATTTTTGAAAATCGTCGAAAAAAAGTATCAAGCACCCCCCCTTGGCAATTTTTTCTTAAGACTTAAAATTTTATCTCTCAGATTTCGGTTTTAACTATCCTATCTGATAGAAAATAGTCCGTAGATTTAGACGCTGCGACCAGATCTTAAATATCTCTTTTAGTTTACGAGATATTCGCAATTGAATAAAATGGGCAAAAATTGCAAAATGTCACTTTTTAGCACTTTTAGTCGCGTTTTTCGACCTTTTACTGTAGGAAATATAATTGTTTTATATTTTTATCTGATAGAGAATCTTCCAATCTTTCATAATCAACAATTCGTTGGTAGCTATCTGCTTTAGTTTAAGAGATATGAATTTTTGAAAATCGTCGAAAAAAAGTATCAAGCACCCCCCCTTGGCAATTTTTTCTTAAGACTTAAAATTTTATCTCTCAGATTTCGGTTTTAACTATCCTATCTGATAGAAAATAGTCCGTAGATTTAGACGCTGCGACCAGATCTTAATTATCTCTTTTAGTTTACGAGATATTCGCAATTGAATAAAATGGGCAAAAATTGCAAAATGTCACTTTTTAGCACTTTTAGTCGCGTTTTTCGACCTTTTACTGTAGGAAATATAATTGTTTTATATTTTTATCTGATAGAGAATCTTCCAATCTTTCATAATCAACAATTCGTTGGTAGCTATCTGCTTTAGTTTAAGAGATATGAATTTTGAAAATCGTCGAAAAAAGTATCAAGCACCCCCTTGGCAATTTTTTTCTTAAGACTTAAAATTTTATCTCTCAGATTTCGGTTTTAACCATCCTATCTGATAGAAAATAGTCCGTAGATTAAGACGCTGCGATCAGATCTTAATTATCTCTTTTAGTTTACGAGATATTCGCGATTGAATAAAATGGGCAAAAATTGCAAAATGTCACTTTTTAGCACTTTTAGTCGCGTTTTTCGACCTTTTACTGTAGGAAATATAATTGTTTTATATTTTTATCTGATAGACAATCTTCCAATCTTTCATAATCAACAATTCGTTGGTAGCTATCTCTTTTAGTTTAAGAGATATGAATTTTTGAAAATCGTCGAAAAAAAGTATCAAGCACCCCCCCTTGGCAATTTTTTCTTAAGACTTAAAATTTTATCTCTCAGATTTCGGTTTTAACCATCCTATCTGATAGAAAATAGTCCGTAGATTAAGACGCTGCGATCAGATCTTATTTATCTCTTTTAGTTTACGAGATATTCGCGATTGAATAAAATGGGCAAAAATTGCAAAATGTCACTTTTTAGCACTTTTAGTCGCGTTTTTCGACCTTTTACTGTAGGAAATGTAATTGTTTTATATTTTTATCTGATAGACAATCTTCCAATCTTTCATAATCAACAATTCGTTAGTAGCTATCTCTTTTAGTTTAAGAGATATGAATTTTTGAAAATCGTCGAAAAAAAGTATCAAGCACCCCCCCTTGGCAATTTTTTTCTTAAGACTTAAAATTTAATTTTCTAGATTTCCGTTTTAACTATCCTATCTGATAGAAAATAGTCCGTAGATTTAGACGCTGCGACCAGATCTTAATTATCTCTTTTAGTTTACGAGATATTCGCAATTGAATAAAATGGGCAAAAATTGCAAAATGTCACTTTTTAGCACTTTTAGTCGCGTTTTTCGACCTTTTACTGTAGGAAATATAATTGTTTTATATTTTTATCTGATAGAGAATCTTCCAATCTTTCATAATCAACAATTCGTTGGTAGCTATCTGCTTTAGTTTAAGAGATATGAATTTTTGAAAATCGTCGAAAAAAAGTATAAAGCACCCCCCCTTGGCAATTTTTTTCTTAAGAATTAAAATTTAATTTTCTAGATTTCCGTTTTAACGATCCTATCTGATAGAAAATAGTCCGTAGATTTAGACGCTGCGACCAGATCTTAATTATCTCTTTTAGTTTACGAGATATTCGCAATTGAATAAAATGGGCAAAAATTGCAAAATGTCACTTTTTAGCACTTTTAGTCGCGTTTTTCGACCTTTTACTGTAGGAAATATAATTGTTTTATATTTTTATCTGATAGAGAATCTTCCAATCTTTCATAATCAACAATTCGTTGGTAGCTATCTGCTTTAGTTTAAGAGATATGAATTTTTGAAAATCGTCGAAAAAAAGTATCAAGCACCCCCCCTTGGCAATTTTTTCTTAAGACTTAAAATTTTATCTCTCAGATTTCGGTTTTAACTATCCTATCTGATAGAAAATAGTCCGTAGATTTAGACGCTGCGACCAGATCTTAATTATCTCTTTTAGTTTACGAGATATTCGCAATTGAATAAAATGGGCAAAAATTGCAAAATGTCACTTTTTAGCACTTTTAGTCGCGTTTTTCGACCTTTTACTGTAGGAAATATAATTGTTTTATATTTTTATCTGATAGAGAATCTTCCAATCTTTCATAATCAACAATTCGTTGGTAGCTATCTGCTTTAGTTTAAGAGATATGAATTTTCGAAAATCGTCGAAAAAAAGTATCAAGCACCCCCCCTTGGCAATTTTTTTCTTAAGAATGAAAATTTCATCTCTCAGATTTCGGTTTTAACTATCCTATCTGATAGAAAATAGTCCGTAGATTTAGACGCTGCGACCAGATCTTAATTATCTCTTTTAGTTTACGAGATATTCGCAATTGAATAAAATGGGCAAAAATTGCAAAATGTCACTTTTTAGCACTTTTAGTCGCGTTTTTCGACCTTTTACTGTAGGAAATATAATTTTTTATATTTTTATCTGATAGAGAATCTTCCAATCTTTCATAATCAACAATTCGTTGGTAGCTATCTGCTTTAGTTTAAGAGATATGAATTTTCGAAAATCGTCGAAAAAAAGTATCAAGCACCCCCCCTTGGCAATTTTTTCTTAAGACTTAAAATTTTATCTCTCAGATTTCGGTTTTAACTATCCTATCTGATAGAAAATAGTCCGTAGATTTAGACGCTGCGACCAGATCTTAATTGTCTCTTTTAGTTTACGAGATATTCGCAATTGAATAAAATGGACAAAAATTGCAAAATGTCACTTTTTAGCACTTTTAGTCCCGTTTTTCGACCTTTTACTGTAGGAAATATAATTGTTTTATATTTTTATCTGATAGAGAATCTTCCAATCTTTCATAATCAACAATTCGTTGGTAGCTATCTGCTTTAGTTTAAGAGATATGAATTTTTGAAAATCGTCGAAAAAAAGTATCAAGCACCCCCCCTTGGCAATTTTTTTCTTAAGAATTAAAATTTAATTTTCTAGATTTCCGTTTTAACTATCCTATCTGATAGAAAATAGTCCGTAGATTTAGACGCTGCGACCAGATCTTAATTACCTCTTTTAGTTTACGAGATATTCGCAATTGAATAAAATGGGCAAAAATTGCAAAATGTCACTTTTTAGCACTTTTAGTCGCGTTTTTCGACCTTTTACTGTAGGAAATATAATTGTTTTATATTTTTATCTGATAGAGAATCTTCCAATCTTTCATAATCAACAATTCGTTGGTAGCTATCTGCTTTAGTTTAAGAGATATGAATTTTTGAAAATCGTCGAAAAAAAGTATCAAGCACCCCCCCTTGGCAATTTTTTTCTTAAGACTAAAAATTTTGTCTCTCATATTTCCCTTTTAACTATCCTATCTGATAGAGAATAGTCCGTAGATTAAGACGCTGCGATCAGATCATATTTATCTCTTTTAGTTTACGATATATTGAAGAAAATGGGCAAAAATTTAAAAATGTCACTTTTTAGCACATTTATGGACGTTTTTTAACCTTGTACTCTTGGAAATATAACTATTTTATGTTGTTATCTGATAGAGAATTTCCCGTTGAATAAGAATCTTCAATCCGTTGGTCGCTATCTCTTTTAGTTTTTGAGAAAATTGCAATCAAAATGTTGAAAAATGGGAAGAACTAATTTTTACCACTTTTCATTCTACGACGGACTCAAATTCGATTGTGTATATATATTATACTCCAGAAAATCTTTCTATGATTATAAATTTAAAATCCATTTTAATTTCAACTAAAATTTTAACCGTTATCTTGTTATGATATGATTTTATAGCTAAATACATCCTCATCGATTACTCGATAGGATCGCGGTCGGTCGCCCATCGTATCTAACAAGCGTTTAATTGAAATTTTCACTTTGCCATCGACGCATCGACGCTCACATGATTGAATTGCATTCGACTACTTCTTGCTGCAAATTCCAGCGTCCTCGACGCACGCATCGTTGACATAGTCGTATTTGGCGTTGCCTATCCGGTTGACTTTGATTGTTTCATGAGCCGGTTGCAAATTAATCGCTTTGTATGTGTGTGATTCGCGCCGGCGGTTAAAGAAATTGCTGTTTTTATAAAGTGGCTGCAAAAATTTAATTAAAGCGCCGCGATAATCACTCACGGTGAAAATTCGCAAACGCGCAACTAATTGAATACAAATTGCAAACGTTACTATATTAACAAGCGGGCGCGCGCGTACACCGTGGTAATTGAATTTTTCTGACAACTCAACGGTGGTACAAAGCCGTCGATATCGGCGGAGCAATTAATTATTACATGCGGCGCGGTGATTTTTTGCCACGGAAGTTATCGGCAAAGCGGAAATTTTCAATATTAAGTCACCGCAATTTTGTTAAACTACTTTTACTAGTAATTACATGCAGTCGATTAAAATCGCTATTTTCATTTCTCCCTCACTTTACATTTGTTTGGTTTGTTTAAGCGGAAAAACATTTTTCATGTAAACGTTTCCAGTTATCGAATCAATAAATTTCAACTTCTGCGCGATGCGACCGCACCTGCTCGACAACTAATAAAAATACGAACACAGCTGAGGAAAGTGGCAATAATATGCCTAAAAGTGCGCGCGGATACATAAAATATCAGCGTAGATAAATTTCCGCTCGGCTGGCTAAACTTTGCGCGCATTTATTCATTCCCATCATTCGCTGCGTGTCAGAATGTTGAATTTCCTCGCAGAATGATTCCGATCAAAACAAGATGATGGTGGCGTGGATAAGCTGCCAGCGCAACGAAAATAACCGCGATGAAAAATAGTTTTTTTGTTTGTCGCCGCCGCCAGAGTTTCTCTAACTTTTTCCCGGTGTCAGGTCAGATGACAACCATTCAACGTTTGCTGCTCACTCTTAGCGCTAAAACTATTACTATTAAGCAAATTGTGTTCTGGCTGTGTTCAAAGTAGGTTGGAGCGACATAATCGAATCGTTGGAAGTGAATTATCCCTCTTTGTCGCGCGTGCATAAAACTTCTATGCATAATAAAAAAGATAGACGAGTGTATTATCCAGGCGGGTGTCCTTTGCATGGTCGTCGGGAATCGCGTGTGCAGGGTGCAGAATTTATTTATCGAGACGATTCGACACAGACGCAAACTTCACTTTGGCTGCGCCGCTGCTGGAGCAAGAGTCGAGGATTTAGAGGATTTGTTAGATTCGCCTGCGCGCCGAAAGCGGAAAACACAATGTGCTCGCGATGTTATTCGAAAATGTTTGCTGTTTTGTTTTAAAAGCGCCGCGCGTGCCAAGAAAACCGCATTGAATTTTAAGCATCTTATTTCTATTTGCCGATTCGTATCGTAATTTATGACGACACAATCGGCGAACAACAGACTCGGAATATTAGTTATACTTTACTACAAATTTTTCCTGATATTTAATGAGTTTTTAAATTATTAGCTTGGTATTACTTTGTGTAAACTAATATGGTTTAGCTGTAGTAATGCATTCCCGAACCAAACAGCCAATTAAGTTCGGTAATATTTGACGCATAACATTGTTGATTTAACTATTTCCCAAATCCACTATCGTCGAATGATTGGAATTCAATATCCTGCTTTAATTATGTTCCTGATTTGATGTAACAAACATCATGCAGCACGTACAGGTTGAATTCTATTTGCGAATTAACGTCTGTAATGTAATTTCTTTTCTCTGGCGCTCACGGCGTACAATTGAAGACATTGTTCGTCCAATTCATACTCTTGTTGAACCTGGCATGCCATTTGGCTCCTGTTTCGGTTCGCGGGGACTCTGGGGCGTTTCGTCTGGCGTTAGAAGTTACAACAGCGTGAGGGTGCTACGACCGCCTGAGATTGCATTTCTATAATTCGTAACTTTTGCCACGCCATTGTAAATCACCATAATTTCGTGTAATTTCTTCGCCCGAGCATATTCTGTGAATGCGCGTCCGGAAATAAGCGGCGGCTTTGGCCGGATCGCAGAAAAGATTTCTTAGAGACGCGCGCATCTGAGTGTGCGCATTTTAATCTCATCGTCGGCGGGCAGAAGCGTAATAGAATTCCGCACACATAAATCGGTGCCGGGCGCGCGTTTATTATATCCATTTCACCGCATTAGTTCTGCGCTTGTAAGAACTGACTTAGAATCGGGGGCACGTCGCCGAATACCAATCGGGTTGTCGCTGCAGTAGTGTGCCAAGTGGCAAGCTGTGCCACAACACGGAAAATATATACGCTTATATCTGTTGTTTATCGATACAGAATGTTGCGACACTATAGAAGATTAGAATTTTACTGCTACTTTTGTACGTGCAATCGGAAAAATTAATTTTTTTCCTTTCACCTTTAAAGCACCACCTTTTCTACGGTTTTGAGGCGCAAAAAGTGTTATTTTCAACACGTGTGGCCAAAGCCGTGACTAAAGTATTTTAGACACGGGTTTTAGTCACGGGGTGGAGCTTGCGCCTGCGCTGTTTAAATACAAAAATTTAAACGTAGAAATAGTGTGAAAGTTGCGTAAGCATCACGTGGCTAAACGTTCTTAAACACTCGATTTATCAACCTCGTGACTAAAACTCTTGTTTAGCCACTTGATTTTTAATATTCTGAATTAAAAAATAAGAATTGTTACATATCCCTATTGTCATTATCTAGAAATTTTACAAAAACCGCCTGAAACTTATTTTTAACCATTTTTCTCAACTTTATCCAAAAAATCGATCAAGTTTTAGCTTATAACTTGCACGGCCTTTTACCTTCCACGTTTTGCCTATCATGCAAGCTACCTACCCATCTACCCTCCGCGGCAATATCAAATTACTTACTCGCAAAGTGCTCTCTCCTCGCTGATCCAACCCGTGCGCTTGTAGCAGTTCGGTATTATTTTTAATACCTATACGGTTCGATGGTCCATGCACACGCAGGATTCGCGCGGTTCGCGTACTCTCAATATATTCAAAAACTTGTTATCGGATTATGCGGACCTGTGCACCTACGGCTTAGAACTAAAACCTTACTCGTGTCAATATACAGGCTGTTTTACCAAAAAATAAATAATTCATGCGGGTCCTTCCGGTGTGCAACACCTACGAGTAAAAGGTAACACTTTTCGCATGCGGCTTTTTCGATACATAAATTCTGACGTGTGACATGAAATATTTGGCAATTTCCCCGCCGAAATTTATCCCACTATCCCAATCTGAATAGAGCAATAAAAGTTGCTTTTACTTATCAGTTAATTGGTGAGGTTTCACGCGAAAATAATACCTAACTTCGAAAGTTGTTTAACTCGCGTAAACAATCGATATTGTTTGTGGGTTATTCAGCAGTGTAGGAAAAAATGAGCTTGCTGGGGGAGTGGAACAAGCCGGAAGCAGAATATGAGTGTCCAAGTGCATCTAACCCCCATACCACATCGATCGTTGGGGAAGATTTAAGGTTCTTTAGAGTTCGCGTGGCATTTGTTCGCTCGTCGACAACTGCGGGGCATCGCCGGTTATTGGTATAGAATAGCAATCGGCAGAAACAGCCCGAAGAGCCCCCCCGAAGGGCGAAGCGAAAATCAATAGGGTGATTTGTGAGCGACGCATACACCCACACGTATCCCTCCTACGTTTGATACAAATACAAATACGTAATATAGAGATCAAACCTTGTTTATCCATAATTTTATAGGCGCTCTCGCCGAGGATATTTTTAGATTTTTCTAAAGGCGTAAATTTCTAAAGGCGCTCGGCAAACATAAACTTTTACCGGTTTAAGTTTTATGGATTTTATGGGCTTTGCTTCATCGGAGAGCAAAATGTCTAAAGAAAAAAAAAGTTGAGAGTTTAACTCTCTGACCCAACACGTATTTGTGCAGGTAGCAGATAGTTTTTTTTCTTCCGGGCCCTTCTTTGACACGAACGGGTGAAATCTTGGCACGTGGTGGGTGTTTGCCTAACAGCGCAGCACAAACACAACGAAATTTACTGCATATTAGCCCCCGATCCCTTGACTGAAGTGTTCGGTTTGCTTCCTGGGGTCCTGATGGTCTGATGGTCTGATCTTCTCTCCTAAGAGGATGCCCCGACGATAATGACTCGGAGGGTTGGAATTTATGAACTGACATTGATTGTTATGCAACGTCGGTAGAATTCCCTAACCTCTTCTATAGTTTCCGCGCCATTTCTCATCAAAGTGCGAAATTCTGAATGTGCATGTATGAATAATCAGGTTGTTAATTAGTCGGCGGTACTTAAATGTGCGAAAATACTGGGTAACTGGGTTTTCTCTTACCAGCCATCCATCTTATTGCGTTTCTAAATGTTGTGGTTGGGTTCGTAGTGGTTGTTTTGCTGGCAGACCCTGTTGACGTTGACGCGCTGCGCTCGAGTAGCTCTGGAAGCTGTCGAGGAAGTTGCGCGCTCCAACTTTCGCATCCGCATTAAGGCCAACTTTTATTTTATTCAAGTAGTTCCAGTCCATCACCGCATCAGCACATCAGAATATTTAAATTCGTTTTTTTTATCGTCGATTTTATTACAAAAAATACGATTTTTGATGTGGAGTATAATGAGTATGATTATATTAAGTATATGTTGTCGTTTTTTGTGCGTTATTGAGCGAGAACAAGACGTAAAATGTAAGAATAAATGCCCGTATTGTTTACACTCGATTTGTTCGCATATTGCACATCGAATATTCGACGCCGGCTGTGATGGCGTAGAGGCGCCTGCATCGTTTCTGTTTATGTTTTGCTTTCACGCTGCATTCGTCGATTTTCAACTCCATTAGGCAAAGTGTTTCATGGCGCGCGCGCGCATTTAATCTGCATGGCAAGAACACGCCGCCGCCGCCGCCGGACCGCAAACGGACGATCGATGTTTTTAATATTTTGCGCCCGCACGTCGTCCTGGAAATAAATCATAACTTTCGGACGTTCGCAATCCATGCTCGCCTCGGCATTCACTCTCGTATGTGCTGCACACGCCGCCTCTGCTTCTTTCGGTTATGTTGATTGCATGTGGATGTGGGGCGCCACGCAGTGCTGCGCTGCGAAATATCAATCTTGCATAACGCGCGCAAAAAAATGCGCCGAAAAAGCTTTGAATACGTTTGACAAGCCGGCCGCGTACGTGGATGTGACATATGTCGAGTTATACGAGTAGGAAATGAAAAATTGTTGCTTGCATTTTCACAAAACAACAAAAATATTAGTTCGAGGTTTTTTCGTTGGAGGCTTTTTGTGCGATTAATAAATAATGGCTGCAATTGAATTTGTTTTGTGGCAAATTTACACGTGCGTGCCCGGTGGCAATTTTTATGCGTAGGTGGAAAGCCGGGAAAGCCTTTGAAGCTTTGTCGATATTGAGAAATACGCACAAACGTGCTTCAGAGAAAAAAACAATAAAAAAACACAAGACAAATAACGATGTCTCGGGTTTTATTTTTACAGAATTCTAGGAATTCTTTGCAATCGAAGAAGATTTTAACTTTAACTCTCAAACGGATGAAATAAAAGCGCCCAAGGTTATTGCCAACTATACATCAAATAATATAATCTGAATAATTTATTTTCGCGTTTTTCTTGCGCCGTAACAAAATGAGTTGGGTGATCCAAGAGACAAGTTAGGAAATTCTCAAAGTCCATAGTGAATTCCCAGCGGTTTTAAGGGTTACTTGGCTTCGACGGCGGATGTGCGTCGGCAGAAATATCGATTTTATAAAGATATCCAGCCGGCGTTGGACGGATTGCGGCAAAAAGCGCAATAAAAGTGCGGCAGGTATTGATTGTCCGTTAAAAAGCAATATTCGCCGCGGCGCGCGGTCGTAATTGAACGTGTAAATAACAAGGTGGAAATTTATTGACGCCAACCGCACGAAAATGAGCATGCAAACGTGCGACTGCCACCCGGAAATTATGCATTTGCACAATTACAAAACAATTGATTTCTATAATGCATTTTATTACGTTTTGTACATAAAAACAGCATTAAAACGTTACGCATGCGCAGTAAATTTATGGGCGGAGCAAATTAACTAATTTTTTAAATTTTTTACTTTAAAAATTATTTGTAGTGAAAAATGATTTCATTTTCACATACTAGCAATATATTGAAATGCTGAAATATGGAAAACAGCAATCTTCCAACCGAATTTATTGTTCGTGCTCATAACACCAGAATAGATTGGATTGACAGATAGGCGGTGTGAATGTGCACGAAATGCATGCACACATGCTCGTCGGGAATATTTGCGGAAATGCAGCAACTACATCACAAAACAGCCGAATTTCCACGGCGCATTTGCAGCTCGGCTACCCTTCTGTGGGTTGCCAGAGACGCGGAAACGCTGAGATGCCGAGGAGTTCTCCGCTTGCCAAGTTATGTGGCCGGGAGTAAGGTAATCGTCAGTTGGGCGACTTACACCCCCACACACCATCCACCCTTACACCCTGTATGCTTTTGTATTGAAATTCGGCTTTTGTTTTGCAATTCAATTCTCAAATTGAACGAATTGGGTAAATATCCCGAACGTGTTGTTTCATTTTTTTCCACCGTATTCAAAATTGAAACATTGCGCTGAAATAATAAAAATAAGGCTGGATGTACGAATGAAAGCTAACAAGCTTTAATATTTTCATGCGTTGGAGGTTTTTGTGTGCTTGGCTGATGTGATATGCGAATTGGGCCGCACTAATTGCTTTGCATTTTCAACCCTCTGCTCTGATGAAACCGTTTATCGTTTCAGATGTCCCGGTTGAGGAGTTTTTGTGTCATGCTTTTTTCACTGCCCCCACAATGTCATAATTTGCGCCCGTTTACATACAAAGTGTTTGAAGCATGCGCGATTTTCGAATTGTGTCAGTAAAGCAACAAACCGTCCTCTTGGATGGCATGTAAATATGTAAATGCGCAAGTGTGTTTTGAATATGAAATGCGTGCGGCGATGTTTTGATGTGGCTTGATGTGCCATTTGCGTGGCGCGCTCAAGATGCGAAGCATTATTGTCGAATTTGGGCTGTGGGAAAGCGAGGATGAAGGGTGGTTTCGGGGATTCACCTTCGTGTCGATGACAATTTACTCTCTATACGCTATTCTCGACGGTGGTGTAGCGTCTTAATACAATCTAATTTAAGGGCTGGTGTTTATTTGAGCTGATGAGCACGAAATTCTCTGAAAGCTTTAAGCTCACATGCTTTGCCAACGTGAATAGATTTCGATAATATCCTATGAACCAGGGGTACATTCTGTGATTAGCGCCATCTATATTTCAATTAATTAACTATAAATATGATTAATTCCTCATTTAAACTTTCAACCCTCATTTATCACCTTTATTGTTAAATTTTTGCAATAAAAAGTAGCTTATATTCTTTCCCATGATTATAAATATCTCTATATAAAATTTTATCATAATTGCTTTAGCGGTTTTTGAGTTATCGAGAAACAAACATACTTATCTCTCAAAATGAGTAAAAAGTAGTAAATATGCCCTCTAGAATTAAATAATTTATAGGCTTTTACAACACTTGACATATTGGCGCTTGGTTTTTATTGCGCTTTTGCACTGAAAGCATTTTTTGCCGCGTATGAACACAAAAATCTTTTTTTTTTTGCTCGATACACTTCAGCTCCCACTCGATGCGTTTCGTACGTCATCCTTTTGTACAGCGAGCGATGCCTGGCATGTCGGTCATATATGAAAGGAGGCAAAAGATTAGATAAGGAAAAAAAGAGGGCCACATGCTGCGTCGTCTTATCGTCGTGCGCCTAAATGATCGCTCTTTTGAAGCCTTTCAACGCGACGGCGCGTACGATGTTCGTATTAAGCGAATAATGCATTTATGGATCGGCTGAATGGATGCGCGTCGGATGGACGTAAGCCACCAAACCTTAAACTAGTTCTATTAGTGTGAGGATTAATAAATTTCGCGATTGAAACGTGTAATTTTGTAATTTTTATTTTGTGAATGAAACCAGTGTCTCAATTAATTTCGCTAACTCAATTCGCATCTCGGATAACTTATGTGTTTGCGTTTTATTGTGAGCGCTTTCGAACGACAGATAAGGCGCGCAAGTCTTTTGTGCGCAAATGATAAAAGTTCCACGCGCGCAACTTGGAGGATTATTTCGCGCGTCGCCATCGGCGGGGTGGTTCCGTTGATGAAAAATAAAAGCGAAGGAAATCCCATTGTGCCAACAGACTCGGATAACATAGCAGTTGAAATTCGAAATTACAAAAGTGTTTCAGTTTCCATTCGCGGCAACAAATTCTTAGAAGCGAAACATTTATCTACCAATTACGGGCGCGCACAAATCGACTTTCAAAGACAATCACTTTTCTCGCCAACAATACATTTCAGACGCTTGCGTTATGAAGAAAATCGTTTATTTTTAGAGTGTGCAGAAGTATCTACTTACACCTGTTGTTTACGAGCGTCTATGAATTGCGCTAAAATGATAAAAATTTCATCCGCTGAAATTGTGGACGTTTAGATCGGCGCGTGATAAGAGCGGTGGAAAAATGCAGAGACCGTTTGCTATTCCCAGACGTGCGACTGGCCGAGCGGCAATTGCGAAATTTGCCATGTCCTGAATATCCTGGGTTTGGCTCCACGATCGCTGGTAATACCATTAGGCATTAGATATTGAACGAGAGCCGTTGTAAAACCTGCTCGTAAAATTTCTCGTTACGTTGAGGACAATCGTATAAATATTTTTTTTAATTGCTAGTTTACTGGTTATGTTAAAACCAGCCACTCGGACGTCGTAAAAATCATTGTTTTACACCGGAATCCTGCGTAATAAAATTTAAAAAATTAATTGTTTAATTTTTTTTGCAGGGACAATATGGCGGATATATCACAGGACCGGAAGTTGACGTAGGCAACCCTGGTGTGATCGTATCTCGTCGTCGGCGTGTGATGCAAACTTTAAAACGCAGCATTAACCGATGTATCGCCTAGGCTTTGCGGTTCTCCTGTGTCTCTCCGTATGGCTGGGCGCACCCTCACCCTCCGACGGGCAGCTTGCCTGGACGCCTATCTACGTGGACGGAAAAAGTAAGTCGAACAGACTATTCCAGACTATCCCAGACTGTGCTTCATATTACACGTTTTTATCCGATGTTTTTCACCGCTCGCAGATGTTTGTTTACTGCGTTTTCTGTGTGCGATGGTCATTTGTGCGAGTTTTTTTGCGTGTAATCGTTGTTTTTACGCGGCTAGCAAGTTTTTAATGAACAAGATTAAAAAAGGTCAGTAATTACACAAGTTTAGGGCGATTTTTATTGTAAAATCAGAGATATTGCTATTTTTTTTCGGATTGGTAGAAAAATAATATGAATACGTGGCGGATACTTGATATTCAGTTTATTATCGTAATTATCAAGCGTGTTGTCCGGCTGTACAACTCTAATTCGATGCTTTACTATGCACTCGACGCGGATAGTACGTGTAGTATGCCGGTGAGCGCATATGCGACGCGCATCGAGGGAGGATTTAATTACATTTTCAAATTAACCAAAAAGCGATTACTTCGGCCCGCCGACGTGCGCGGCGCCGCAAATTTGTTGCGATGCATAATGCGCGAGCATTCGCGAATTAATTATCGCAGTAATTAATACCGAATTGTGTAACGCATGTTGCACACTTGATTTCCGGGAGCTAAATATAATAAACACGGATTTCTTACAAGTTGTCCAAAATGAAATCTGAAATCGTGATTTTCTTGTTTGTTTTGATGAAATTTTCAATTTCCTCTTGTACCTTGATTAATTATAAACTTGATGAATAATTATAATCCACCTTCATTGAAGAGTAAACAATTATTTACGCCGGTATAAGATTCATCCTTCTACCTTGGATGAAACTCAAAATTCTAATCCGTGTGCGACAAAGAAAGTGATGATATCAACATTGACGCTCTGCACACAAATACAACCAACACGAATTGTTGATTAACTGCCGTGTAATCCTTATGCGGAGTAGCGAAAGCAAGTGGCGGCGTGTACATCCCCGTTCCATTCGCATTTAGATACCAGACACCGCATGCCACCCCCAGCGTCGAGTGGTCCGTTTGTTTGGGGGGTGGCGAGTGCGTAATTGTTTTCGAGTGTGTTCCGTACGCGTGTTGCAACCCACGGGCAATTAACGTCAATCAACACGCGAGTGCGAAAGGATGAGGAGGTTGCGTCAAAGCAAAACCAAATCGAATAAGATTCTTTTCTCTGAATTTATCGATATAAATGCAAAACGGGCAAATCGTAAAAGTTGAAAAATATTTTCCTGTTGTGTGGAAAAAGACAAAGCTGCGTGTGATATTTACGAGCGTCTAGATTTTTCTATAAAATAAAAGCAGATGTTCGATTGCGATAATATTTTACGCGTGCTGCGATAAATTCTGTATCGTAACGCGTAACACAATAACAGTTGGCGCCGGGCGACGGTAGCAACTTGCCGCCCGCTCAGTACCTGATAAATATTTTATTCATTTTCCGGCGGCTTGCAAATGCGTTACGCTCGCAACTTAGTTTTTCGCGTTACTTCCGCTTGACTCGTTAAAGGCCGCAATCACGAAATGCTTTTATGACTTGCGTCGCAACCACAACGATGAAGCAGCGGGCTGTGTTTTAAAGTTTCGAATTTAAATTGAAACTCGGAGCTGGGCAGGGATCGATCGGTGAGATATGCGCTCTCGGGCTGAAATTGGCAGGCGGTTGTGGAAAAATGCACAAATCGCAAAATCAGCCCCCAATGCAACAAAAACAAACGCGATTGAATCACGCCATTGTCTTTTGCTCATATTGTAGCTGCGTTATGACAAGCATTGTGTGTAGGAGTGTAGGTCTAGAAAAAACTCGGCACAGAGAGAAAAAAAGCAGAACTCTCAGGCCTCCAGCGGCGGAGGCGGCAGCCGAGTAGACCTTTTTTCGTTCATGTTGCGTTCGTGCCGCCGGACGTTTTGCTTCGCACGCTCGTTCGCAGTCAGGGGAAAAACGCAACTTTTTTAATTATTGAAATGCAAATGCCTATTCTCGCGTATTTTTCCGTTTTGTGCGTCCGAAAGTTCAAAGTTTATTTTAATTAAACGCATAATGTGCGCCGTGCATGTCTCCGGCTTGATTAGCTGATTTGCATTTATATTTTGACGGCAAATATTTGATTTGCGCGTGTTTTCAGAAAGTGCTAAACCTGGAGCGTAGGGATACAATCCACCCTCGGTAGTATTGTTATGCGAAATGCGGCGGAGTTGAGCAATTAATTCGTAGATTGGCTAGCGATGTTGCGATGACCGTCCGGTGCTACGCGAAGTTGCGTTTTAATGATGATCGCCTCGAGGATTGCGGTGATACTGATGAAAATTTGAGAGTTGCCGAGTTAAACTCGTGTGTTTGGCTAACAAAATGTTTGGAACAAGCGTATCGTGTTAATTATAATATAACTTGCATAGTTTCTATATCTTTTGTTTTGTTTGATTTGATTCGACGATGTGCATCGCTCCCGGCCCAAACCCCGACTGCGTCTCAACCTATAGTTATCGTAGGCACATTAGTGAACGTGATGACTCATGATGTGCGAACTACAGTTCGGACGTCCGAATACTCACGATCATATTTTTAGCTTTACCGTCGCGTGACTGGTGACGCACATTCCGTGCTGTTTTGTTTTCTTTGGAGGCTTGAGTAAAGTATACAAATTAAATTCCGTGTTTTGTGTTTTTTTTTAATTTTCCGCATGATATATTAAACGTTATTTATTATAATAACGCATATCATCAGAGGCACGTCCCGTCAGTTGGCAGGCAGGCAGCAAGCCGTCGTTGGCAATGAATTAATGAAAAAGGAAATTAAGTCGTTGCATACGCTCCGGCGTGAAATGTGAGTTTTAATAATGAAAAACATTACCGCGTACCTTCTCGCGCACAGCCAGATGCGCAAAAATAATACGCGCCGAGTGCCGAGAAACGTTTTGTATTTGGTTTTTTGTTTGTTTTCTCCACCACACACAAACATGTACGCGGGCTTAATGGAAAGCTGGTTTTGCAACATTGCGTTGCAATCCAAGCGAGAAGGTGTACACCGGGACGTGTACTCGTACTTATTGATTATGCAGATGAATGGCAAAAAGTGCTAAGCGTTTAGATGTAGATGTAGCTCGCACGTGGAGGAAAACACGAGTTTACCTCCCGAACGGCAGATGATTTTAATTAAACATTGCTATAATCTTGATGCACAAAGTACGTTTCTTGCGCACGAAGCAAATTTTCGTTGCAACTATGGAAGAAAATAGATAAGGGGTGAGGAGGACTATGGATACGTGACGCAATAGCATTCGAAAGCAATTCTCGTGTTTCTTTGCTGCTTCGCGCTGCAAATTGTCTGTTATTACGAGGTGGGGTGGGCTGCGGGAGCGATTGTTAGCTGTTTCGAAGAAAGTAACTGAAAGCGAGTAATGCAAGTGACAGATGAGACTAATACTACGTTGTCAGTGTACCGTAAATTACTATGTGATCTTTTGTTACTTCATTGTTAAGTAAAAATTTATCATTATAAGAAAATTTACTCTCCTGACCCTTTTTTTGAGTAATTGAAATATTCTCATCAAGAGGTCAAGATGGCGGACAATTACGGATGTAACAAAAAAGGGAAACCATTTGTAAACACCCTTGCGGTTTCGAAACACATTTCATTACCTTATCTCTGCGCGAGTGTTTTTACCCCAGCGCGCATGCAAATAATGCACCTTCGCGCACAAGTTTGCATATTAATTATGCGAACGGGGTAGTTGTACCTGCGCGCCCTCGCTAATTTGCATGGCTTAGGTGTTGGTCGCGTAATTCAGTTGTTGTGTCTTGCGCCGCTGAAGGCGAAACCAAAGGCGCGTCGCGCTCCAACAAGCATTAGCCGCGTACATATTTCCCCGGCTTCCGCTTCCGCTCCTGCCCGAGAGGTATTAAACCCGTCGGACTTTCGGCGGCAGGACAAGGGACGTATGCAGCCTGTGTACACATACGCGTGCTAGAATTCAATCCGCAAACGCAGCCCCGACGACGACTTTATGAAGTTGTTCGCGGATGTGTGTAATGTGCCCGCAGCCCCGCAGCTCTTAGCTTACGTCTTAGAGTTCCCAAACCCTCTTCGTACGATTTGAGCTGCTTGAGTGGGTCTAGGTGTAGGTGCTGTTTTTGTTTTTGTTTTCTGTTGGGGGCTAATGAACAAATGTGTTTGATTGTTTCCGCAGGCCAAGTGGACTTGTGGACGCAGCAGGCGAAGGGGTGTGCCTGTCCATGGGAGGGTGGCAGTACCCAGTGTGCGTGCTGTGTTGCCGACGGCGGCTGCCATTGCGGCAAGGAGTCGCCGAATCGATGCACACAATGTGGACTCGAGCAGTACTGCAATCACAGTGAGTAGAGTAGAGACTAGACCATCACCCCTTTCTAAAATACCAAGCACCAGCAAGTTGGATTGCAACTGAAACGGAACCCTGATCTCGAATGGACACTAGACCAGTGCCGAACGTCCGTTTCGATTCAGACCTGCTGCTGCCGGCTTGGATATTTTCCTGCTTTTGATGTTCTTGCCCTGTGATTCTGGCTCGTCTAAGCTTCTACTAGTCTAACCCCTAACCCGTTTAGCGTCCGAGACATAACTGCATGCCGGAAATGCGCACAATGGCGGCAACAACATGACAATTAGCTTGCTTCCCAATTTTGTCCTCGGAACAAAACTAGACGGGGACTATACAACTACCCGAAAGGTCATTAACATAATACATTTATTAGGTCCTGAATGTGGAACGAAGAGGAGCGTAACTTTTGTCTCGTTTTGAGTGCGCCCAGAGAAAAATATATACGGCTGCTGCAGCTGTTCACCGTTCCGGTGATGGCAGCAAAACAAGAGTGTTTTCGCCAGCAGTTTGCAGTTGCGAACTTTTCGCGAGTCCAATTTGTCGAAATGACGTCCGCAATTACGGGCGCCGGCAGGCGCATAATATTATATTGCCGCTGATATCAATTTTTGTCTCTGCAAAGCAATCAAATCAACTTTATCTACATTATCATTTATTTACGTCGGAATATGCTGATGCAGGATCAGCCTCATATCACATTGCGGTAAATAAATAACCGAATGTAAATAATTAAGTTGAAACACGTTGAATTCCTAATACAAAGGTGTGCACTTCCCATTTCAGCCGGTGCTATAAACTGAACCCGCGTCAGCATATTCAATGTGTGTTCTGGACAAAGTTATTTTAGTTCCTAGTCGAAAATTGACGCGCCACTCGCGCGCCCCCACTCCCGGAATTAATTATTAAATTCGACCTACGCGAAATAGTCGGGATTGCTAGAGCGAGAAGAGAGAGGAGCCCCGCTTTGCATGCATGCAGTAATGCGGCGCGTTTCGGGGCCGTGATCAAATCTTCCTCTTCATTGATCCGTTGGGGGATGAGTGGATGCCATTCCGTTTGCATTCTCGTGGATGCCTCGCGCGTCGCATGCGAAAGAAAGATACTTTGATTAATTGATTTCATTAATCGCGTTTCCGCAAATCCGTTTATCGATCGCGGCGAAGGTTGAGTACGGTCTAGGGCCCGCGGGGAACAAAACACGTTATAAATTATATTAGCGCAAAAAGGTTTGAAATTTTTTTTGCTTGCCTCGGATGGCACGCGATGCTTTTCGGTGACCTTTTTTTTTATTTGCGTTGCCTGTGAGTAATTTTTCATGTCGTGTGGAATAGGTGCGCAGGTGGATCCGGAAAACGAGATAAAGAATGAGGTCCTCGATATTTGGATATTTGTTCACTTTATATTGATAACAAACCATCAAATTCCGGCGGTAGTAAATTCTGTATATTTCTATAATATCTTACAGTGTGTAATCTGACGATAACATCGACGGAATTGTACGAGAAATCAGGGAAATATTTCGGCCAGATAAAATCACCCTCGTTGGAGGGGCCCAATGCCTGCTACTACACCTTCGTGCCGCAGCCATTCCAGCGCATCGAGATCCAGATTTACCGGCTCGTCAATACGGGCCGCTTCAACGGTACCAGGTGAGTGGGAGACCAAAATCACACACGTCCCAACGACCGAATATTGAGCTCAGCAATTCCGCAATCCGCAATCTGGATGCATGATTTTATCCCGGCGGTGGCGATCGTTAAAAGCTCTTCTATGCCTTTTCTATAATTACTGGCACTTAATTGGTTACGTGATTGAAATTCGAATTGCGTGGTCTTGTGATTTTAATGATAATGCACAAAATTAACATCTAAAAGAGGGTCGGGCTATTATAATGAATAATTTTTATACGCTTTCATGAAAAACCACCTCGAGGCTTAAAATTAAGCAAAGCGGACATTAACGTGCGTTTAACGTACATTAGGGTCGGTTAAGCCCCGCTATGTTTCCACGGTAATCGAAGGGCGATTTTCCGGGTCAGCCCCGAGCTTGAGGGGCTCCAGGTGCATCGTTCGTGTCATCGCGCGGCGACAATTATATATAGAATGGTCGTGTCGGTGCTGGACTCCGGCTCCAGCACCAATAAATCTTGACAAATTGCTTCGAATGTCTTTTCCACCCTTGACAACTCCCTTCCACTTCACCGTGTGGAACACTAAATTCCTGCAAACGTCTAAAATTTATTCTTAGCAAAATGCTGCTACACAATTTACATGACATTATAATGAGTCCTAAATTGACCGTGTGAATTGAAACAACATTAAGTACTGAATGCTGAATCCCAGCTGTTTGGGATTTAAACAGATTCGGGGCAATTTCGATCCACTCCAGATTCTGACAGCGCTTGAATATTCAAATGCTGTGTGTCCATTTATTTCCGGACCGTTTCGGTAACGCCTTCGTGACGTGCGCACGAAAGCGCTAATTGCATGCAGCCGGAAGTATTTTCAGCGCTGTCCACGATATGTCACTTAATATTCGTGGGAAACGCGCCGCGTGCTTATATTTAGCTTCGGCTATAAATATTTCACTTCCGGTCGAATTTAATCAGAAATAAATGGCATAGAAATAGCCAGGACGCTCCGGGCTGGATGAAATATATTGCGCGCCACCTAAATAAACAGTTTTCATAGGTCAAACAGTCGTTCGAAAATAGAGAAATTCTATATTATATTTGACGCTAATTGAAAAGCCTCGTTAGTTTTGTTTAATAAATATATAGCGCTTGATTTTGAGTGAGTTTTGACACTCACTGTGTATTTATTTCTTTTAAATTAACCAAATTGAACTGCGAATGCATTGCAGTGTAATTTTGGTTGCATAGGGTACACTTACCTAAATGAGCTACTCGAAACGCAACCCACATGTCATGCAAGTTAAATAAATTCATTACGCGTGTACCTGCCGCCCGTGATTTCGACATCAAATTTGGACGCCATTAATAACGCCAAACTGGGTTATTAGCCAGCGTGACGGGGTGCGTTGCGCGTCTAGCAAACACTTGCATACATCAAAATTGCATGATCGCACAAGATTCGGAGTGTGTCTAATGCGGCTCCGAATGCAAATTGGCTTCTGATTAATTGACGCCGCCTCTTCATAATTAAGACAATATGACACATCTCTCTTGCTAGCGGGGGCGAATGCTATTTGTGTTTGCCGATTTCACCGAAGCGCATCGATTTGGTAACTAATGTCTGTTAAATCCAGGTTAATTTAGGTCCATTAATTAATAACTGACCACAATGCAAACCCTGGAGATGTGCGAGGGTGGTTTATTAAAAATTCGACTGGGAAATGATATAATTCAAAGTGTGTTTCCTTTCGAAAGCAACAATGGAGTCCTTCCGCTTTGTTTGTTGGTGATTTATTCGATTATTGAATTTGTCGGTTTGCTCGACGCGTATACAATCATTGCAATTGATAAACAAATACCCAGAGCAAACAAAGCGGACCATTAATTGACTCTAGATAGATGGTAACGAATCGCGTATTATGCATTCCGAGCATAATGCGGTTGTTTACCAAAGTGATTAATTAATTATTGAATTACAGCTGTGTCGGCGGCCATCTTCTGCTTATGAGCGGCACGGAACCAGTGTATTCCGCGCATGAGAATCAACTCTGCAGTCAGAATGAACGCTACTCGCCGCCAGTCGTCTTTTTTTCGGACGACGGTGTCGCCACCTTACTTTTTGAGTAAGTACTAACTTAGATTTTTTGCGCAAATAACGAGTATTTTTATGGGATTTAAAAGTTTACGACCGCTTGTCGTCGCGCAAAGTTTGCCATATACGTTTCGAGCATCAACCATGATTAATTACGCTCACGTCGCACACGCTCCGGCGTCTTTAGTCTAACTTAGTTTCTAGCACTTAGACAAAACAGTTTCATAGTTAATGATGACGACGACAAACTTTTCGCATTCTGGACACGGAAAAAATTCCCCGGGGGGGCGGGGCCCGAGTGCATCCGACAATGTCAACATTGTTGCAATGTTGCGCTGACAAGTCAAGACCGATGATAATTAAAATGTGCGCGCAATTAATCAAATTACGACAGCTACGCTCACTGAACATTCTGCTAAAATGCAGTTTATTGGGTTGTCAGTTAACTGGCAGACATTTTGTTTTGTTTGCGAATGGGGCAAAATGTATGTAAATCAGGAATGAAGAAGATTGCTACTTTTCTAGGATATACATAAACGTTTTTGCCCCTGCGTGCTTCGAGATTTATGCAAGATTATCTCGTCCCTGCGAACTGCGCGCGGAAAATTCCTCGACGTCGTCGAGATTTTAACATAAACAACGCGCGGATGAAAAATACGCTTTCGCAAATAGTTCATTCTCTGTTTTTGGTTCTTGCTGGCGATTTGCATTAAATTCGACTTTATTTTATTCTTCTTTTCGTTGTGTTGCCTTGCAATTCGACAAATTGCACGAGCAATACCAAGTGGTGATTAATTACCAATGCCTGAATGTAAATATCGCTAATTAACGATAACGAATTGCGCGTCGGACACATTTGAATGGTGCGGACGTGCAAAGTTTCGTTTGTTGGCCGAGTGCCGACAGTGATTCTCGCGCGTTAGCAAATAAACTTTCATGCCCGCAGTTGTTTACACCCTCCGGATAGTTTTCGTTAATTAGAAGCGTTAGTTTTGTCTTTAGCTTTTACTCCCATCCAGATAATGAATAATGTCAGCGAGATTGCCACAAAGTGTCGCCGTAAGATAGTCGTAAAACAAGGTTAGGTGGTATGTAGATCGGTGTCGTTAGGCAACCAAATGTACACAAACGCGTAAAATTGAGGCACTGTGAAAGGCCAACAAATTGGATAGTAAATTCAGCTCTTGTGCTCTGCACAGCATTCTCGCAAGTCACGAATTTCTATTCGCGCGTGAATTTCGTTTACATGATTTATCACTAAAAAGGTACTCCGTCTACGACGGCGGCTTTGCGCTAAGTCCGAATGTCGTATCCATATCATGGCCAAAATAGTTGAGAAATTACTCTGTTGCCAGCCATAAAATAAATGGTCCCATTTCGCAAACATTGAACGCGCGCGGTTTTTTTCACTCGCCGAATTGAAATATGAAACTGAATATTTTTTAATTAACTTGTCGAATATCGTGCTCAATATTATCGATAACGCTTTCATCGGATAACGCTCCGTCTGTCACGGCGAGTGCGTTTGAGAGTGTTTATTTAAGAGATGCATCACTTTCGGAAAGTTGGCGATGAATGTCTGTGAAAAGTTGGCGTTTTGTTTGCACTCTACATCGTAAATTCCGTCGCAAACAGCCATAACTCGGCGGAATCTATTTGTACGTCGGCGAATCAATACGAGGGGCGAACTTCCGAATCAAGTTCCAAAATTGTTTTAAATTTGAATGTCATTCTTGAAGCGGTTGCGTGAAGCGAGTCAAAAGACCGAATTTGCATGTCGGACGCGCGATGCCAACTCGAGATTGCTTTGGATGAATTTTTGACATGGTACAAGGTTATTATTAGAAAGCCATCAAATATCTTCTTGAGACATAATGAATTTTTCCATTTCCATCATTTTTCCCGCATTCATTTCCAGGGTAACGGAGAAGACTCGCCGCTCGCAATTTCTGGCGTACTTTAGTTTCTCTTCGCTGAACAGCACTGATGGTCTTGGCTTCCCGCAACGCGGCGGGATGCGACTGCAGAACACAGGTAAGCGGGGCATTTCTCTAAATAGCTCCCGAATTTAAATTCATTCATTGAATTTCTGCTTGCTGCGTTTCTGTGCAGATTGCGACTGGTTGTATCAGGACTTTGCATGCGAGAAAGCAGGTCACTGTGTGTTGGCTAGTCCCGGCTATCCCGGCGTCTACCCGCCGCACCGGCAATGCAAATACCACATAACGACCGGAAGCGACAGCACGCTCGTGCGGATCACGTTCACCGCCATGCTGCTGCCGCGCGAGTAAGTTGTCTTCATTTCGCGCCCGCTTTCACGCGCGCTCCTTTCACATGAGGCGCAAACCGCCCGCACCCCATCCCCTAAGTCGACCCTTGCGCGTGAAGACCTGTCAGTGCCCGGCGCGTTTTCACTCCACATCACATTTCTTTCTCCCCGAAAAGAAACATGCGCTTTATTTTGTTCGTTTTTTCCTTTTTGTGTAATCGTTGAAATTTGTTTTGGTTTTACGTTTCTTTCTTTGCAACAGCTGAACTGATAGTGATAAGGGTAGTTTTTGCCAGCATGTCAGAAAAATACAAATTCCGAAATCGTTTCCAAGAGTTTCCAGCGTGGTAACTTTTAGCACTTTGCTTTTGCTTTGTTTCGTCCTAATTTGTGCTAAAATCGAGTCTGCTTGTGAATGCAGCCGATGCTCCACTGATTACATCGCAGTGTACAAGGGTACCACCACGTCCTCGCCGCAGCTCGAGACGCTCTGCGGCAACGGGCGCAAGAAAATCGAGTTCACCGGGTCTAATCTTTTAATAGAATTTCGGTAAGTTGTTCCACGAGTTCGATAAGTGATCGGTAATTCCGATTTCGTTTGTTTGGCAGCACGGGCCCGCAAACGCCGCCGTTCGAGTACAACGGCTTCGTCGCTCAATTAGCATTCCTGGCGGAGAAGAAAACAACCACAGAGCCGGCCGCGACGCTGCCACCGGCGCCGCCACCGCCGCTCGTAACTCACGAACGGATATCTCCATCAAACATCTTAGGTGAGTGCGTCGCGTGCTCTGAATTTTTATTACACTATCGCACTGTATCCCACGACGAAGAGAAATGGCGACTATTTTTCCGCTTCCGAAACTGTTAACTATAAACTCTAAATGTTCTCCTCGACCGGTTTTATTACTTCGGTGTGAATAATTTGATGTGTCTGGATTTGTAGCCAACGAAACGGGACCACCTGGCGCGAACTTCACCGGATGTGACATATTAATATCCGGTAATAATACGCGCAATGGTCATTTCGATACGCGCGAATACGATTGGTTCCCAATCTGTCGCATCACCTTCCAGGGACGGCCTACAGATGTCGTACACATTTCATTCTTCAACTTTCGCTTGAGGTAATTTCACTTGAAAGCGGAAAAAAGAACGAATACAAATGTTTCATTTAGGGCTCCATCGTGCAAGACTCAAGTGGAGGTCTTTGATGGCTCGCTGGAAATACGAAAGAATTTGCTGGAGAAATTATGCAGTCCCCAAATTAAACAAGCGCGGGATCCGGATGACTTAGAGACGAAGAAACTGCTCTCGTCAAAGAATGAGATGGTGTTGTTTTTCATGCGACCCACCGCACCAGTCACCACCAACGATGCAGAATTTTTAGCAGGGAGGTTTTATTTCCACGATGGTAAGTGAAACAATTTCAATTAACAGGTCAAAGAGGAAATGCAAATTCATGTTGCAGAACAAGTCAGTGGGACGGTGCAACCAACTGGGATGTGTGATGTTATCTATAGGGGTCACACCAGTCCCCTGGCGGGACAAATTGAAAACCCTAGCACACAGCATCTCTACTGGAACATGGAGGGTCCATTACTCTGTACCCAGAAGTACATACCATCAGCTAATCAAAGTATTACTTTGAAAGTAACTGCTTTGGAGTTGATGTCTAAGGAACCGCTGTGTTTCACACAATGCGGGGATAATGGCTGCCGATGTGTGACCGGAAGTCCCATGAACAAAATTGATCATGTAATTATCGTCGATGAGGAGGATGTTAAAGTGGCCTGCCTTTGTGGTTATCAATATGAATGGTTGCCTGTAAGTGTGAGGTCCTGGGGACCACTTACACTTGTCTATTCGGTTGCTCATTACACCTGGAAGAAGAAGGGTTTCGGAATGACTGCTTCCTACTCTTTCAATTCTGACACCATATGTGGGGAACAAGTTTACACTCTCCACACGGGTTAGTATTCTGTGAATAGTATTCATTTAATGACAAGGTGCTTACAAAGTGATATGATCCTGATAGGTGAAATAGCGTTGAAGAATCTCACTCCCGCCGAGAATCTGAATCATTTTTACGAGCAGGGATGTTCGTGGACGCTGCACTCGAATGTGGAGCGACAGCTCGAGCTCGACATCAGCTCGAAACAGAATCGTAAGTTTAACAGCCGTGAGAGATTTGCGCGTGGTTTACGATGTTCTCTGTAGGTCCCTGCACTGCGTGGAACATCAGCATTCACGAATATGCCGCTAATGCCAACAGTAAACACCTTGGCGAAGTGCTGCACACCTTCTGTTCGCGTGAAACACACAAGGTGTTCCTGTTACCGTGGAAAGTCTCCACCGTGATAGTTCGGTAAAAATTGTTTTTTATATCCGTGATAAAATCGTATATTTTATGTTATTTCTAGATTGAGGACATTAAGCAGAACTCTGCCATCGTTCAACATCAAGTGGAAGTCTCAAGCGTACCGCACCAGGGAAAACACACGTTTTATAGCGCCTACACCGGCGTCCAGCTCAAAAACAACCGCGAATTTCTTGTACACCGCCATTTTGTTACTGCTCACACGTAGCTGAACGCTGACAGTCCGACATTCAACGACACACTACAACGAGCTGCTGCCCACTAGTCACTAGGTACATATTACATAACAAAATGGCTGATTATTTACCTGCGGCCATTTTGATTCACACAAAACTCACCACAGAACAGTATTATAAAAGAGAAGGATACTTTCACGCACATTCTAAGCATAAGCATACGCATACAATTAGATAAAAACAAAAACAATGTGCACCTTATTACCTTGAAGTGAGTGTGTGTGGTACTGAAATCAATTCTGAATGAATTTACACATAATGTCCATTTTATACACACATCCTATTAGCTGTAAAACCGTGTTCAGCAGGATAGTTTCGGTTTGGCATGTTTTGAAGGATATCACTCACTCCAGAGCCTATATTGACAGATAAGTACGAGTTGGAAACATCTGTCGGACGAAAGCTAGTCGTTATTAATTAATTAGTGAAGGACCTTAATTCTTGCTAGTCATCTATCTGTGATATACGTAAATTAATTCGGTGAAGAAATACAACAAACTAATTAAAATAAAAACTAAACTAATATGACAACCACATGCGATGGAAATTCAACAAGAATGAAATTATTATTATGAAATTGTTGAATATTTAATTCTAGTCATGTATGGAGGGAATCTTAATGAAACACATTGAAGACATCAATGAATACATTAGTCTCCATTTTTGAAATTGTTACATGTTACCCACTTTGGAAGCTGCTGATGGCAGCTACGCTCTTACATAAAGAAAAACTCTTTCATTGCGATATGGCTACTCTTGTACAGATGATAAATTGATAAAAACACCTCAATAGAGAAGTTTGTTGTTACATGTGTTTGGATGAATAATGTATACTGATTGTGAGTCAATAAGCAAAAGACAGAAATGCATACAACCCAACGATAACAATAAGCGCTGCTTAACATATCTTTTAGTGCAAGATTTGTCTATAATTAAGCTTGCTACTAGCAAATTCATTTTGTTTTTTTGGTTTTATTACAATTGATTACTAACCAACAACCAGCAGGGGTGATGTATGTAGATTTGCTGTGTACTAAAGTAAATCGATGTTAAGTAAGCTGTTTTGGATAATAGACGGTAGATTAGCGAAATATGCAGCAACATAGCTTCAACACCGTTCTAGAAGAACCGATAATTGCGATCTTTTTGAATCATGTTATTTGTATATATCCTAATATTTCGTTTGTACATTACATATTTATGTAAAACAACATTTGTTAGTTTTTATTAAATAAATCCATATAATTCCCAAGAATTTCTTTAAAACGTAACACGCAATGTTCACAATTTTCATGTAGTTTTCATAAATATTTGAAACTTACGCCAGAAAGCGCCACGAGTCACATTTAAATTCCCCACCAATTTTTCCGGGTAGTGCGAAGCTATATAAGAACAGCGCCCAGCGAGCCTGCTTCATAGTGCTTAAGCAATACAATCGCAGCTAATACATTTTGCAACCACATGTATATCAAGAACGAAATGTGAACGATACACGTAGCGCTATCTAGCAACGTTGGGAAGCAGAACGGAAATCAAAATCCCAATAAAGTAAGTAAAATTTTAAGCATTTACTTCTTATTTAATAATTGCGAAAGTTTCACCTTATTCAGTTTAAATTCAACATGCTACCGCGTTTTGCCATTTCCACATCACACTTTCGCCAAGTAAACGCAAATGAACTCTGCTCTCCAGTGAACAGTAAACTTGTGGTGGGCAAAACAGCCGATACTCGATGACTTGAAACTCGTTGGAGTGCGGGCGAATCGATCAAAGTCTAAAGTGATAAAGCGTAGACACTGGACGCATAATTATCGTATATTCCAGTGGCAGTTCTATTATTATTCCATTCGGCGACGTGTAAACACTTATCTCTGGTGTATTCTTCTACATAGAAAAAAAGACAGCAAGAACAACGAAAATGGGTCGTGTATTTGTGATTGGTGTTGGTATGACCAAGGTAATAAAAAAATATATTGTTATTTTTGTTTATGTGTATGTTTATTGCGTTAAATTTACGATTATGTCGCTATAATCATATTAGTTTTTGTTTTAAGTAGTTGTAAAGCATAATTTGGTTATGTTTAGTTTGAGAAACCTGGTGCTCGAGCTGATGCAGACTATCCTGACTTTGCAAAGGAAGCAATTGTGAAGGCACTCAAAGATGCTGGCATTGCTATGTCTGCAGTGGAGAAAGCTGTGTGTGGATATGTGTATGGTAAGTTTTTGCTGAATCATTATCATCAGTTAATGATGCTTAATAAATCAATTTTTATTTAGGTGACTCTACATCAGGTCAGAGATGTGTTTATGAAGTTGGGATGACTGGTATTCCAATTATCAATGTCAACAATAATTGTTCCACTGGAGCAAGTGCATTGTATTTAGCCAAAGATTATGTACAGATGGGTGGTAATGATTGCGTTCTTGCTGTTGGCTTTGAGAAAATGGAACGTGGTAGTTTGTCATCAAAGGTAAAACTTTCACTTTGTATTCACACTTGATTACTTCAATTTTGTTCATTTTACTTTATTTTACTTTTATTTTTGTGCAGTTTATGGACAGAACAAATCCATTGGATAAGCATGTTGGTTACATGGGTGAATTAACGGAAATCACAGCCGCACCATTTGCTGCCCAGATGTTTGGTAATGCTGGCATGGAATACATGAAAAAATACGGCGCTAAACCTGAGCATTTCGCTAAAATCGCCTACAAAAACCATAAACATTCCGTTAACAATCCGTACTCTCAGTTCAGGGATGAATATTCCTTGGAGCAGATCATGGCTTCTCCTAAAGTTCATGGAGTTCTTACAAAGTTGCAGTGTTGTCCAACTAGCGATGGTGCAGCTGCAGCAATTGTTGCTTCCGAAGCATTTGTCCGGAGGCATGGTTTGGAATCCCAGGCGATTGAGATTCTATCGATGGAAATGGCAACTGATTTGCCTTCATCTTTCAATGGCAATAGCTTAATGAAAGTGGTTGGAGTGGACATGACTCGTTTGGCTGCAGAACGTGCATTCCGTAAAGCCAACGTCAACCCCACTGATGTTCACGTAGTCGAACTACACGACTGCTTCTCTGCCAATGAACTCATCACCTACGAAGCTTTGGGTCTGTGTGGACCAGGCGAAGCCATTCAGTTGATTGACCGTGGTGACAATACCTATGGTGGTAAATACGTTGTAAATCCCAGCGGTGGTTTGATTTCCAAGGGACATCCTCTCGGAGCTACCGGACTCGCGCAGTGTTCCGAGCTCTGCTGGCAACTCCGAGGTGAAGCAGGTGCCAGACAAGTTAAAGGAGCCAGAATTGCGCTGCAACACAATATTGGTCTTGGAGGAGCTGTGGTCGTTGCTGTTTACAAACATGGTTTCCCCGAAAAGGCGAAAAATATCAGAAATGTTGCCGCGTCTACAAACGAGGACGATTTCCAAGTGACAAAGTACTTGCGAATCATGCAAGAGGCGATGAATGAGGACAAAGATAATCTGATTGAGAAACATCGTGGGGTTTATGGTTTCCACGTGAAGAAATCCAATGGTGATGAAGGTTTCTGGGTGATTGATGCCAGCACCGGGAAAGGCAAAATTGAATTTAACGGAACCAGTAAGTAGACAAATTTATTGTTAATAAAGTATATGAATGCATGGTTTGTTTTTAGCTAAACCACAAGTTACTTTCATCATTAAAGACGAAGATGTCGTAGAATTACTCACGGGTGAAATTAACCCCCAGAAGGCATTTTTCCAGGGTAAGGTAAAAATCCAAGGCAATATGGGCTTAGCGATGAAACTAACAGAGTTGCAACGCACGGCTGCGTCGAAAATCGCCGAATTGCGTTCTAAGTTGTAAATGATATTTGCACTATAACGAAATATCTACAATTAAGATTGGTGACTGGTCAGTAGATGGTTACGGTTTTATATAACGTCGTTTGTTGTTACTGGACATTTAGGCGACATTACAAGCATTTTAAATCGTTCTATTTTAAATGTGTGATTTTCAGCACGGTTTTGTTAAGATGAGGTGGATTTTCTATTATATTTTGTTATAATTGAATAAAACATGCAATTAAATGTAATTATCATGGTTTAAAAATTAATCAGTTCAAGTGGGTACAATTGCGGGATTAGTTATTTTATAAATATAAGTTGATATGGCGTGACTGGCGACATCGAACAACGTATTTGCGTCAACACAAAATCGATGTTTGTGTTCAATGCCAATTCTTATCTCTGGTTCGTATCCTTGATATTTGCTAGGGTGCGCGCACATACCTGCTTAGCAGCCTGCGCAACGTCGCGCACGCTGCTGGCGCGCGTGACTTTAGTATAGTCGGGTTGTTGTCGGTATCGGATGTTGCCCCGCGTACGTATGCATCTCTTGCACGTTGTCATTTTAATTCGGAAACAAGTGTTTGCGTTTACTAGTGATATACGGGTGTTGTGTTCTGTTAAGTGTTAATCCCGAGTGTAATATTTCGGAGTCTTTGGATATCAGATCAGAGGTAAGCACCACGAGGCAAATTTCATTGTTTTCTCATAACATCAAGCATGCTTGTTTGTGGACAAGACTCGTTATCGTAGTGAAAATATTTCACTCTAATGTTCTATTTTGTTCCAGCTTTCCGCTTTGATATGTACTGCGCCGGTAAGTTAATAAAATTATTCTTGTTAATAAAATATTGGTAGGTGCAGAACGAGTATACTTGAATTGTTCTCGTTCTTGTTGACTTGTCTACCTGCTTATCAGTTTCTGTGCATAAACAACTATTTTTATCGCGTTCTCTTGATTTTGCCGTGGGCCGTTGCAGCTTTTCTAGCAAACATTGAAATATGTATACGTTTGAGATTAAAAACGATATTTGCGCGCTTGAAAATATGCACTTCTATTAATCGGTTTCCATTATTTAATACAACACTCTTTCTACATTGTTGACAAACACCGGGAACGCAAGTTAATTCTAAATATTATTTAACTGGTATTTGGCCTTTCGCGTTAATTTATTCCGGTTTTTTAGGTATTGTGGGCGAACGAGGCCTCACACAAATTTGAGCGCGATGCCTGGAAATGCAGAATTTAATTTAGTATTTCCCTGTATTGAAATTTATTCCAAGAAAATTCCGTAACGCGAGTTATATTGAAAGTTGTGTGTATACGCACTAGTACTCGTTGCGCTAGGAATTGTAGTTTTTTTGATATAACACGCGAACGCGGTGTCACAATAAGTTAGGAATAATTTTCCCAGATGCAGAATTTAATTATATATCTCCCTGTATGGAAATTTATTGCAAGAAAATTCCGTAACGCGAGTTATATTGAAAGTTGTGTGTATACGCACTAGTACTCGTTGCGCTAGGAATTGTAGTTTTTGATATAACACGCGAACGCGGTGTCATAATAAGTTCGGAATAATTTTCCCAGATGCAGAATTTAATTCTATATCTCCCTGTAATGAAATTTATTGCAAGAAAATTCCGTAACGCGAGTTATATTGAAAGTTGTGTGTATACGCACTAGTACTCGTTGCGCTAGGAATTGTAGTTTTTTTGATATAACACGCGAACGCGGTGTCACAATAAGTTAGGAATAATTTTCCCAGATGCAGAATTTAATTCTATATCTCCCTGTATGGAAATTTATTGCAAGAAAATTCCGTAACGCGAGTTATATTGAAAGTTGTGTGTATTCGCACTAGTACTCGTTGCGCTAGGAATTGTAGTTTTTTTGATATAACACGCGAACGCGGTGTCACAATACGTTCGGAATAATTTTCCCAGATGCAGAATTTAATTCTATATCTCCCTGTATGGAAATTTATTGCAAGAAAATTCCGTAACGCGAGTTATATTGAAAGTTGTGTGTATACGCACTAGTACTCGTTGCGCTACGAATTGTAGTTTTTTTAATATAACCCGCGAACGCGTTGTCATAATAAGTTCGGAATAATTTTCCCAGATGCTGAATTTAATTCTATATCTCCCTGTAATAAAACGTATTGCAAGAAAATTCCGTAACGCGAGTTATATTGAAAGTTGTGTGTATACGCAATAGTACTCGTTACGCTAGGAATTGTAGTTTTTTTAATATAACACGCGAACGCGGTGTCATAATAAGTTCGGAATAATTTTCCCAGATGCAGAATTTAATTCTATATCTCCCTGTAATGAAACGTATTGCAAGAAAATTCCGTAACGCGAGTTATATTGAAAGTTGTGTGTATACGCAATAGTACTCGTTGCGCTAGGAACTGTAGTTTTTTTAGTATAGCACGCGAAAGAGGTATTACAATATGTTCGGATTAATTTTTCCAGATGCAAAATTTAGAGGGTGGATTGGATTGTAATTTGTATTTTTATTTCTCTTTCTTTTTTTGTGGAAACATATCGAATCTTTATTTCGTGGAATCAAAACACACCGATGCTGTTTATTATATTAGCATCGTAAATTTAAGCAAATATTCTTCAATTCTTTCATGAATATAACTCATAATTTTATATTAATTCTAATACGTTTTTATTATCAGCAGATGATTACGGACTATTGTGTTACCTGGTAAACGAGAAACGATGCATGTTCAAATTAAATATCACTTAAATATTTAATGTAAAATCGGGCAATCTGTCAGCATAAGAAATCAGAATTACTCAAATCGAATTTTAACTTTTTATTACCTTTACTAATCTAAATTTCGAAACTACTGAATCATATATAGATGGCAATGGCATGGACTAAAAATTGTAAAATAAACTTGTATTGTTTATTTCTATATTTATTAGCAAGCGTGAACCCCTTCGACACAAGAATTGTGTTTGTTTGAACACAATATACACTTTCTTATCGCATTGCCGTGTGTCGTCGTTGCCAGCACCTCACGCCGCATGTTGCTGCATCTTAGTTTAGTTTTGATCCCAGGTAAAGTGCCAAATGAAATTCGCACACATGGTCGCGTGCCGTCGACGCGCCGGCCTTGCGCATCTCTTGCTTTCTTATCATAAACTGCCTCGTCGTTGCTTATACAGTTAGCGGCCAGTTTCGTGCCAGTTGCGCGTAAGTGAATCGCGACCATGTTGATTTGATATTCATCATGAGGATGACCCATCCTGCTGGTGTAGATGACTTTTAACTAAACAGCACAGATTGTTTGTTTTTCTCCGCTGTGTGAATACAATATTACTTACTTTCTTACTTACTTACTTTTCTTTTTTTATTTACAGTATTTGCCGTGCCATGAAGTCTGATGAGTTCTGCATAGGTAAGTTTATATTCAATTATATATTTCGTTTTATTTTCTGCGTCGATCATTAAGTTTAAGAGATATTAATTATCAAAAATCGTCGAAAAAAAGTATCAAGCACCCCCTCCTTGGCAATTTTTTTCTTAAGACTTAAAATTTTGTCTCTCATATTTTCCTTTTAACTATCCTATCTGATAGAAAATAGTCCGTAGATTAAGACGCTGCGATCAGATCTTATTTATCTCTTTTAATTTACGAGATATTCGGGACTGAATAAAATGGGGAAAAATTGATAAATGTCACTTTTTAGCACTTTTAGTCGCATTTTTCGACCTTTCACTGTAGGAAATATAATTATTTTATATTTTTATCTGATAGACAATTTTCCAATCTTTCATAATCAACAATTCGTGGGTTGCTATCTCGTTTAGTTTAAGAGATATTAATTATCAAAAATCGTCGAAAAAAAGTATCAAGCACCCCCCCTTGGCAATTTTTTTCTTAAGACTTAAAATTTTGTCTCTCATATTTCCCTTTTAACTATCCTATCTGATAGAAAATAGTCCGTAGATTAAGACGCTGCGATCAGATCTTATTTATCTCTTTTAGTTTACGAGATATTCGCGATTGAATAAAATGGGCAAAAATTTAAAAATGTCACTTTTTAGCACTTTTAGTCGCGTTTTTCGACCTTTTACTGTAGGAAATATAATTATTTTATATTTTTATCTGATAGACAATTTTCCAATCTTTCATAATCAACAATTCGTGGGTTGCTATCTCGTTTAGTTTAAGAGATATTAATTATCAAAAATCGTCGAAAAAAAGTATCAAGCACCCCCCCTTGGCAATTTTTTTCTTAAGACTTAAAATTTTGTCTCTCATATTTCCCTTTTAACTATCCTATCTGATAGAAAATAGTCCGTAGATTAAGACGCTGCGATCAGATCTTATTTATCTCTTTTAGTTTACGAGATATTCGCGATTGAATAAAATGGGCAAAAATTGAAAAATGTCACTTTTTAGCACTTTTAGTCGCGTTTTTCGACCTTTTACTGTAGGAAATATAATTATTTTATATTTTTATCTGATAGACAATTTTCCAATCTTTCATAATCAACAATTCGTGGGTTGCTATCTCTTTTAGTTTAAGAGATATTAATTATCAAAAATCGTCGAAAAAAAGTATCAAGCACCCCCCCTTGGCAATTTTTTTCTTAAGACTTAAAATTTTGTCTCTCATATTTCACTTTTAACTATCCTATCTGATAGAAAATAGTCCGTAGATTAAGACGCTGCGATCAGATCTTATTTATCTCTTTTAGTTTACGAGATATTCGCGATTGAATAAAATGGGCAAAAATTGATAAATGTCACTTTTTAGCACTTTTAGTCGCGTTTTTCGACCTTTTACTGTAGGAAATATAATTATTTTATATTTTTATCTGATAGACAATTTTCCAATCTTTCATAATCAACAATTCGTGGGTTGCTATCTCTTTTAGTTTAAGAGATATTAATTATCAAAAATCGTCGAAAAAAAGTATCAAGCACCCCCCCTTGGCAATTTTTTTCTTAAGACTTAAAATTTTGTCTCTCATATTTCCCTTTTAACTATCCTATCTGATAGAAAATAGTCCGTAGATTAAGACGCTGCGATCAGATCTTATTTATCTCTTTTAGTTTACGAGATATTCGCGATTGAATAAAATGGGGAAAAATTGATAAATGTCACTTTTTAGCACTTTTAGTCGCGTTTTTGGACCTTTTACTATAGGAATTCCAATCTTTCATAATCAGCAATTTGTTGGTTGCTATCTCTTTTAGTTTAAGAGATTTTTATCTGATAGAGAATTTTCCAATCATATTTCCCTTTTAACTATCCTATTCATAATCAGCAATTTGTTGGTTGCTATCTCTTTTAGTTTAAGAGATATTAATTATCGAAAATCGTCGATAAAAATTATCAAGGGGGGGGGGTGCTGATTGACAATTTTTTCTTAAGAATTTAAATCTCATCTCTCAGATTTCCGTCTTAACTATTCTATCTTATAGAGAATAGTCCGTAGATTAAGACGCTGCCATACGTCCCGCGCGCTGTCTCCTAGGGCCGCATCAACTTGCTCCATGCAGCGAAGTCTAGTTTAGTCTAGACTACAGGTAATATGCCTATTGCAAATTTGCGTACAAGGTCGCGTGCTTTCGACGCGCCGTCTTTGCGCACCTCTTGCTTTCTTATCATATACTGTCCCGTTGTTGTTTACGCAGTTTCGGCATGCACTATCGGTGTATTGCAGCCAGTTTCGTGCCGGTCGCTGGTTAATCCAGTCGCGTTTTGAGAGACTTATATCGTTTATTCGGACTTCAATATTCTAAATTTGTGTTATACTTGAAGATCAATCGACTATTTATTTGTACATTGCGACTATAGTAATTTGTTTAATGTTGGGATATGCCGGTTTTTTTTATCGCGTTTGTTATGAATATTACAAGTCACGTGATAGTGGATGTGAAAACATTCTTCACTCGGCGTTGAGTTTGGTGTCGGTTACTAAATTAATCGAATATATATCGCCCCCATGTTGATTCTCATCATTAAGATAGATCCATCAGGCTCGTGTTAGTATTATTTAACTAAACTTTGTGCTGTTTATTTGTTTATTTTGTGTTGATCGTTAATTATAACATAATTCAATTGTATGAAATATTTTTGTTTTAATTTATGTTTTCGTTTGGTTACAGCACTCGTTGTGCCTGGCAGTCCGATAATCTGTACACTGGTAAGTTCATAATTCAATTATATTTTTTGGTCCAATTTACATTTGCTGTTTATAAACAACGAACTACCTACCTGCAGGGCCGATGAGACTGGGATAAATTCCCCGGGGCCCGGCTGATCGCTCTTAAATCGCAATCACAAAAAAATAGCAAAAATTGACGATTGCCGGAGCCCGCGGCTTTTCCCTGGGGCCCGCGCTGGTTCTCGACGGCCATGTCTGTATTTCCCTGTATTGAAATTTATTGCAAGAAAATTCCGTAACGCGAGTTATATTGAAAGTTGTGTGTGTGCGCCGTAGTAGGTACTCGTTGCTCTCGTAATTATAGTTTTTTTAGAGTAACACGCGAACGCGGTGCTACAGTTAGTTCGGAATAATTTTCCCAGATGCAGAATTAAATTCTGAATAATTTTCCCAGATGCGTATTTGTGACTCGTGTTTAGCGCACCTTACGAAGGTAGCGGTAGAAGTGACTCGTGTTCAGGGCACCGTACGAAGGTAGCGGTAGAAGTGACTCGTGTTCAGGGTACCGTACGAAGGTAGCAGTAGAAGTGACTCGTGTTCAGGGCACCGTACGAAGTTATACTTATTTTGCCTATTTTAATATTTTATTTTATAAGGAATATTTAAATTAGTCGCGGTGTTGTAAACATCAATTATTGAATTAACTAAGGTATACAGTAAACTTATACGAAGACAATTGAAAACAATAAATTATTTATTTGTATTGGTAAATTACAAATTCCTGTTTATCTTCATCCTTATTGCATCTCAAAACCAATATATTCTATTCTTATGCCTAGAAATATTGAAAGTAAAAGTAGATTTCGTGTATGTGTGTTATTTCAATATTGTGAATTTTTACTTTCGTCTTCTCGACTATGTGTTTACCACTACGTTTGTGTATAAACAACTTTTTTTGTTCAACTGACGCTACGTACGCTATCGCTTATCGCTACGTACCTGCCTTGTACCTGGTTTCGCACACCGCACACGGCAGTAGTTTCACCGCGTGGTCCGCGAACGCGTGTCTCTAACCGCCACGCGTTTTCAGACTTCAATTATTCAATTAATCGTCGTGCATTCTTTTCGTTATCAGCAAAATATTCGTAACGAGCATGTGTGCTTGTTTTGTTTGTTTGTTTGTTATGGCGGTTAGAGTGTTCTTAAGTGAGAAATAAGTGTCCGATAATCTCTGCGCGAGTTTTCAGTTGATAAGATATATGCCTGGATCTAAAATTTCTTTATCAATGCACTGGTAGGTGTTTAATCACTTTTTTTCGCGGAAAGTTAAGACGGTTTAACTTAAATTGATTATTCCATTTGAGGGATATTAATTTTGCAGATTACAAACACATGGTAACATTTTTGTCAGAATTCTTAGTCCTGTTTCCGAAAATAATTATTATTACAAACACTGGGTTAAAAAATATCTGAGGATTATTAAAATGACAATATTCATGTGGCCGACCACGCTCACTTTGCCGTCGACCGTCGGCTCGTTCCTCTTTTCGCTGAACGTTTTTAATCGAATTTCACTCCTTATCATCATTAAATTAAAAAGTTTCATGTTGATCTAATAAAATCTTATACGAAGAATAGTTTTTCGTTATTTTTATCGTATTTACCTAAAAAATCTTTGAAATAAAAAATCTTTAAAATCGTAAAATCTTTGAATTTGTGTTAAAATATAGTTGTTTCGGTATAAATTTCTCTTGTCACGATGTGAATGTAGATCATATTTGTAGTTTTTAAAACCTTCCTTTTGTAACACCCTGAATATTTGTTTTCCTAACAGTACTTTAGTAAATCGTCTTTATTTCTGAGTTTTGAGTGTTCTTTGTTTTAAACTTAGAATTTTCCTTTTGGTACACCCTGTATATTTGCTTTTCTTTGTGTCCGTGAAAACTTTAAGTTTTTTTGTAACACCCTGTTTATTAATTTCCCGGAGCATCGGGTGAAAACAAGCAATATTTGTAGTGTTTAGATGTTTTCCTCTTTGATGGTTGAATTTTCTATTTGTGACACCTTGTATAATCGTTTTCCTTCACATCCCTGAAAATTTTGCTTTGAGTGTTATTAGAATTTAACTTCTTGCACTTTGAATTTTCTTTTTGTAACGCCCTGTATATTTGTTTCCCAGGGTAACCGTGGAAAACTAGCGATATTTGAATGTTTAGATGTTTTCCTGTCTGTACTTAATTTTCTGTAACCCCCCGGTATATTTGTTTCCATTTTCAATCACGATGAAAATTGACTTTGCTAATTGCTTTATCCTGCTAGAACTTCACTTAGTGATACGCGATTGTTTGCGCGGCTAAGCAGGTCGTAATTCCAATTTCAATATGGCGGCATGAATTCTGTTGACTTGTATTATTTTACATTGTATTTATTAATAAAGAAATGTTAAGAAATATTATGTCTTATGCTTTCAATGTACCCGTTCTATCGTTTCAGGTACAGGTCTCCTCTCTCAGGGGATGATCCCCACTATAAAAATTGTTAAGGTATCCTGTATGACTTGTGTACTCCATCTTTCATTTCAGCTACAGGTGAGAACTTGTAAGAATATTTTTATGAGTCCCCTCCCTTGAGGCGACTTAAAAATTAGAAATATTTTTACAAGTCCTTAAAAGGATGTCCATATAAGGAGTTCCCTCTCTCTGGGGATGATCCCCCTCCATAAAAATTGTTGATATGCCTGATAATTCCGGGGATGAAGCGCAGAGGCATCGTAGCTGTAGGATGGGCCGGGAGCAATGGACGCATCGAAGCAGTGGGCGATCGACCAGAGCGCCGGAGGCGCTCTGGGAGATCGACCTGTGACTGTCTTATAACGACACGTGCCAAAAAATTTAAAAATCTGATCCACTCCTGTTGCTCTTTCTTCTATCTCCTCCTCTTCTCTACTCTACTCTCTGTTCTCTTCTTCTATCTTCTCCAATTCTCTACTACTCTCATTCTTCTATTTCTTTTCTCTGTTCTCCTTTTACTTTCTTTCTTCTCTCTTATTGCCTTCAATTGTATTTCAATTTCTCTTATATTTCGTTGCAATTCATATATGCAACCCAAATTTCACCTGTTATTTTTATATTTGAGAAAAATGCCTTCTATACCTGTGATTCGATCCGTGCCTACTAGCATGCCAGCAGGTGCACGTACCCACTCGACCACCGAGTGTTTTTATCATTTATATTTGATTCTTGTATTTATGCTTCTACTTTATTCAACTTTTTAAAAACAACAACACAAGTCTCAGACATGTTGCACTCACTCCACTCGTATAATATCTATACTGAATGTGTGAAACGCTCATATACTGAAAACGGCAAGGAGGATACCAAAAGCAAATATGAAAGAGATATTATTTGATATTAATTTTATTTTATTGACAACATTTAAAAATACAAACATTTTTTAAAGAGAAAAATATCGGCAACTATTAAATGCGGCGGAAAACTTGCCTTAAAATATGCGCACATTTGCAACTCTTCTGCGATGAATATTTGGAACTCCAGGGTCCTTGTAAGCGTATCTTCTCCAGGCACATCCGTTGTATACTTATGCGCATTAAACATAAATCCAAGTTATTCTGGGCAATAACCGATAGCCGACGGACACGCACGCCGTGCACATGCAGGCCAACACAAGTGCAGTATAATCCACACGCGAAAAATATTCCCGACGACCGACAGTAGTTCACTCGTGCTTATTATCTGGCGAAATTCCGATCACGCGCAATTCTAATAAACGTCGTCGTTCTTTTATTGTATATAAATCGATTTACGATCAATTTATATTAAGAAGAGATAAAACTAGTCGCGATGAACACGCATGTTTCGCTCGGCAACCGGAGTGGAACTGAATGCGCGCTCTGAAACGACCACGACGTCACGCGGTGTGGCTATTGCGATAGGCTCAACAAAAAATTGTTTACAAATATACAAATATTCGTGTATCTAAACTATACCTGGATATCACAACTCGCACACTAGACAGTATTTTTACGGCGCTCCCAACGTCAGCTAATTAATTGCAAGCTGGAGACCATTTTCGGAAGCAAATAAAATTACAAAAAAAAATACAGTTTACTATTAGTGCAACTAACGTACAACAGTTCATATTTAGATAGATAATAGATATTTATAAATGTACATATTTCAATTATTTTTTAAGTTCTGATGGCATGTAGATAATATTTACCAGGTTTTCGGTGACATGAATCCTTGTGGTGAGTTGATCCCGGATCTTGCCAAGCCTCGCATGCGAGTGCCCGAAATAAAATCAAAATCATCCTTCCTGCTAGAAGTCAAGGAAATCCATTTTACAAAGCTTGGCGTTATATGCAGCTACACGGAATGATATTATTTCAACCGACGATAATCCGGGAGTCTTCTTCAACCAGCAAAAGACGATCCTTCTTTGCCAAGTGGATGTGGGACACCTGCAGGATCACGACCAACAATGTAAAAGTATGCCCCAGCGACCATGCGCGCCTTTGCATACCACTGGACCTCAGTTGTCTGCAAAGCAAAGTTCTTCTTCCCCGCTTTCCTCTATATTTCCAAACAGAATTGTACATGTTTATCTTCAGTTATTGATTCATATTTTTTGAGCGATGCCAAATTCATTGACCTAAAAAAGACATAATAAAGAGCAAATGTTAAAAAAGACATAAATTAAATATTAAAAAAGTAGTAAATCCATGTACTTACAATTTGAATATAGGCAACCTTAAGAGATGGAAACAAGAAATACTTCTTTTCATGTGCTGTAACAACTGCATTTTCCATTTTCTACAGAATCCTCCCATAATAAAAGAAGTGGAATAAATTGTTCTCCGATCCAGGAAATGCGACAAACCAGAACCGTAGCCAAAGTTACCTGAAGTTAATAAATACAAAATAATTACTGAAACATAAAGAACCACTTCTGTGGTAAATAACTATAACCGGTCGTGAGACACAGCCCATTTTCCACCGCGTGTTTTAAAAAAATTGAAAAAATGTAAAACTTTAAAGACGTTTTTGAGATACTTCCCGTAAAATTTTTGGGGTCAGCGAAAGTGCAACATAAACAGAAACTCTTTTCGTAACGAAATATCAACATATCATAAAAATATCACTAACCGTTCGCGAGATACAGCCCATTTTCCACCGCGTGTTTTTAAAAAAAGTGAAAAATGTCAAACTTTGAAGACATTTTTGAGGCACTTCCCGTAAGATTTTTGGGGGCAGCAAAAATGCAATATAAACAGAAACTCTTTTCCTAACGAAATATCAAGAGATCATAAAAATATCTCTAACCGTTCGCGAGATACAGCCGATTTTCCACCGTCAAACTTTAAAGACGTTTTTGAGGCACTTCCCGTAAGATTTTTGGGGGCAGCAAAAATGCAATAAAAACAGAAACTATTTTCCTAACGAAATATCAAGAGATCATAAAAATATCTCTAACCGTTCGCGAGATACAGCCGATTTTCCACCGCGTGTAAAAGTGAAAAATGTCAAACTTTAAAGACATTTTTGAGGCACTTCCCGTAAGATTTTTGGGGGCAGCAAAAGTGCAATATAAACAGAAACTCTTTTCCTAACGAAATATCAAGAGATCATAAAAATATCTCTAACCGTTCGCGAGATACAGCCGATTTCCCACCGCGTGTTTTAAAAAAAAATTGGAAAATGTCAAACTTTAAAGACGTTTTTGAGGCACTTCCCGTAAGATTTTTGGGGGCAGCAAAAATGCAATATAAACAGAAACTCTTTTCCTAACGAAATATCAACAGATCATAAAAATATCTCTAACCGTTCGCGAGATACAGCCGATTTTCCACCGCGTGTTTTAAAAAAAAGTGAAAAATGTCAAACTTTAAAGACGTTTTAGAGGCACTTCCCGTAAGATTTTTGGGGGCAGCAAAAATGCAATATAAACAGAAACTCTTTTCCTAACGAAATATCAACAGATCATAAAAATATCTCTAACTGTTCACCAGATACAGCCGATTTTTCACCTCATGTTTATAAAAAACAGGGAAAATATTCAATTACTAAGACGATTTTGAAACCGGCTTACAGGATTTTCGAATATCCCAAACTGGGATTATAAAGATAAATTTATCCGCTAACTAAGTATAAAAAATCAGGCACGTATCTGTAACTGTTAGCAATCTAAAGCCTATTTTCCACAACACATTTTTGATTTTTGCTTACAGGTTTTAATACTTAAAATTTAAATGATTTAAGTAACGTACTGTAATATTTAAACACATATTTCAATGCGCGCAATGAAACACTGCAACGACACACGATAGAACACGATAAAACAAGTTGTTTATCTACAAATTCTGATACGCATGTAAACCATAAACCGGGAATAATATTCTACAATTCACGTTTAACGAGTATAATTTAGTAATAAAAATAATTGAATAATGAACTTACCTATATTTCGTATCCCGCAAATTAAGACAGAGGTGCTGAAACAAAAATAAGAGCACATGAGTTTAGTCACTTCACACGATGATATCAAGTCTTGTTGAAAAAGAAACATGCTTGGTGATATGAAATATCGATTTATTTACACATACCTCACAAACTCAAATTAAAGTACCAGGAACAGTTAGCTTAAGATTATTTACGCGTATAAGCAAATCACAATATTCGTTTATTATTAGGAAATGCAAGCAATGGTTGCGGAATAACAACATTTACGTATGCCTGGTATCGCGAACGGCGTGCAGCGTGTGACTGCACCTCGTGGCGATTGCCGCAGCATATCTTTCCAGGAGGCGCTATTTACAACAACAAATTTACGCGGCAAATATTTAAAATCTCAACTTACTATGAATGCATAAATAAAGAAATATGTGTGTATAATATTAAAATAACTTACAATTATAAAAAATTGTATCTGCAGAGAAACTGTTAAAGAACGCTTTATATACTTTACTAATCATTCCAAGATGACGCTACGATGTACTTTTTGAAGTTCAACAAAAACCGTGTCCTAAATTTTAATTAATAATCCAAAATATTTATGAATTTGTGAAATTTATATTAATAGTATTTATGATCACAAGTATAATTTATAGTCAAGATTCAACTAAATATAATGCTACATATTATCAATTTACACAAATAAATTTAACGCTAAATATTACACAATTATCGCATTGTTGAGCACAATTTGTAGAACACATAAACGTTTAAAAATACTTTAATTAAATAAATATTAATTGCTATTTAATTACACATCGCCATTGCGTGCGCTCGATGAATACAAATGGAGAAATTTAAAAGTGCAATCGGCGCCGAAACTTTTTAATCAATTCCGCACAAATGTCCATTTAATTTGTTCATTGTTGAGCAGAAATGTAAAATGCAAATTTTAATTAGTGCCGAAACTGGAATGTAGCGGTATGCGGAACCAATGTATAAATTAATAATTAATCGAGATCGGAGGTAATGCGCACTAGAACGAAACTCTCGTTCACTGCCACGCCATCAGAAAGCAGCACGTGTATTATCCTGGAAATAAATTTCCATTTTCCTCTCGCAAAATGCAGGAAATAATTTAACTTAGGAATATTTTTACTAAATATGAATATTATAATAAGTACATGACAGAATATTAAAGAATAAACGTAAACACATCAAAAACATGTTATTTTTAAGAGAAAAGAGCATTTATGTCATGGCGCAGAGGAAAACAAGTAACAAAACATTAACAAACAAATTTATTTCGTTTGTGAGGCTGAGGGTTGAACATTTTTACGTTGTAGCCAGGCAGCATGATGTCGCTGCAGGGAATTAAAGATTATTTTGAATATGTATGCTTTGTGGGCTCGGTTATGAAATTAAATTTTCCTAAATTTAAGAAACGCGCACATCTCCTAGCCCGCTTTGAAAAAAGTCTTCGTGCTCGTGAATATTAATTGCTTTTTTTACTCCCGCAGTTATTTCTTCTTCCATCTTGGTGAAAAATTAAAAGATGAAATTATCACGATAAAATACAAGTGAATAATAATATTTGTGTGCGATAAATCAGCTTAAAACAAATTTTTAAGTTGCGCGCATGCATAAATCAGCGATTTATTCGCACACATTAACGAAAATGATGCAATATTATTATGCCAGCCATTATTATAATTCAACCGCCACCCCCGTCGGCTTACGTCGCATATTTACATTCGTTGTCCGCTGATGCCATTGTCACGGCGATGCAAATATTTGCGCATCGAAAGCGGTTCACACCGCCGCCCCCGCATTTATTTATAGCGATTGGAAACTGCGGCGTAATCCATAACTGCAATAAATACGCACAAATAAATGCGCTGCAATGCGCCGTAGCATGCCATTTAATAAACGCGATTAATTATATTGCACTCGTTAGTTAAACGTGGAAACAAGGAAACGCGCATCGCGATTAACAGCCAGGAATTATATTGCTCATTGTCCAATTTGATGTCGTGAAATTTGTTTCACGGCGACAGCAAGTACGGAAAAAAAGTGCATAAAAGTTTTGCGCGTCAGCGCAACAAAGTTTCTTTTGTCTCGCGACCCGGCCCCGGTCCCGGCGCCGGCAAAATCAATTATTCACACTTCAGCGGGCCGTTTTAATGAAATTTTTTATCACTCGCTGTGTGCATGTGAGAGTGCGCCGCGCGCTTCGGGGAAAGTTTTTATTCTGCAAACTATCCCCGGAGCGCGTTCGGACATGCTGCCTAATAGTATTCGGTTTGTTAGGCTCGTTAAATTCATTTCTGCAAATATTGATGATGTTGGTGATGTTTACAAACACTTTACATCTTTCTCTTTTCGCCAGCGTTTCAATATCTTTAAGTGTGGAGTCGTAAAACTGGGCGCGTTGATTTTTACATCCGTCTTAATGTTTTATTGTTTAGATTTTCACTTTCTGATGTCATAGAAATGCAGCAAATAAAAGAAAACTTTTAAATTTTTTTAAAATTCCACGTCCTCGATAAACATAATTGAATTTGACCTTCGAGGTCAATAAATAATCAATATATAAATAATCAACGGTAATGCAAAACGCTTAAACTTAACAAAAGTAATCGCGTTGATGTTCCCAAGCTTTCTCCCGTAATTGAAACCGTTGTGTTCGTCGCTTGTGCCAATTATTGTAATGCACGTCTTTTTCGTAACGCTTAGTAAGTACCTATCGATGATTCCACATAATCACGCCCGAGTGTGTGTGGCACACATTAAAATTAACGACGAGTAGCCGAGAGCCAAAGCGCCGCGATGAATCAAACGAAATCGAAACGAGCAATTGCGTCCGATTGCAATTACAATTATTCCGCCGCCGCTTGCGTAATCACCTTCTCTAAACTCAGGTGAACGCAATCAAAATATAAGAATTATCCATGGCATGCTGTAATGACCAAGATGCATAACGTGTGTTATTATTTTCATTGTCATGTTGGATGGCGCAAACGCAAAGTTGATTGCACAAAAACATCAAACCTTTCAAGTTTTTTTCGTCTGTGTACAAAATGTACGAATGCGCGCTTTGTGAAGCAGCAGCGAGTATAATTCTCGAATTCTCGGGCAATAAAGTAAATGGACAGTGAAATTATCTCTTAACTTGCGCGCGCCGTGAAGGCATTAAGAATATTTAACATTCTTAATGAAGCACGAGGATATATTAGCCTAGCTCGTCCGCGGATGTTGCGCGCATTTGCTCGACGATTGCCGTCGCTTCATCTTGCGCATCTTGTGACTTTGCGACGGGGGGCGGCGGCGCCGAGGGGTGGGTTTGTATTGTTGCCGTCATTATCTCGCTGGCCCATCGAGCTGAGAACATCAGCATCAACACGATGTCGGGAAATGTGTTGCAATTTCAAACGGAGCAAATGGGGCGTAATGCTAGGTTAATTAATTTCTCGATATTAACCAATGTCCAGAACAACGGTCTAAACTCAAGAAATATTAATGCTTTTTAAACTTCTTAATCTATAACCTCAACACAATGAAATTTAGTTAAGTATTTAGTAAAAAAATTGATTCTACTCAAATTTACTGTTATTAACTTTAAAAACTCATATGAACAATAAAATTAATTAACTTAAAATGTGTTTTTTGTATATTTAATAAAAATAAACCCCAGCAAAACTCGGTTTATGTAATTATAATAACAGAAGTCTCTATCATGTCGAAAACATGTTTCATTTGTAAAACAAAACATTAATTAATGTATTATATTTCAGAAATATGAACGTATAAACAATATGCCATAGATTTGTATTTAATTAATGCTCCCTTGTATAATAATCGTAATACTGAGTGATATCCACTTTAAAATATGATTAACTCATGTAAAATTTGTTTAAATTGAGTTTTACGCAAAATATATTTTAAATTTTAAAACAATTTTATTTAGAATATGTAGAATTTAATCTAGAATAAATTTTTAAAAGAATTTTTTGTCTAGTATAAAACATATTTAAATTATTTTATAAAACAGTAAATAAAACGTGTTTTTGTAATTTTTGACCGCTATTCTTTATGAAGCACCAAAACCCATTTAAATTTTAAAGTAAAACATTAATCCAAATATAATATTTCACAAACATAAACACCAGAACAATATATAGCAGATTTATATATACGGCATTATTTTTGTAATATAATCTTGCAAATACAACTAAAACAATAATGCGCCGAAAGCAAGTAGCGGTGTACAAAACACATCAATTACTCACAAATTAGAGAAAAACAATCCACTCACAATTGTTGACATAAGCGTGGAAATATAAGCGAGCGTAATAATAAAACGGCCAGCGCTAGCGCAAATGAACGCACGCAAATTCGCCCTCGAGTGGCGGTCCTTTAAGAGCAACACACGCTTGTTATCACTGCAAACAGCCCTCGGACGTATGTATGTATATTCGATATCAACTTCGACTGGCTGCCTGAATATTATGTTGTTTGTAATGTACGTTTGCACTCGTCCCGCACGGTATACGTTTATTATTCATACGAGAACTCGGTACCTGCAATAATTGTATATTTCGCTGCGCGTAAATCAACAAAACCGCCGAGATGTTGATACAAATCGTGTGCTATGCGCTGTATCAAGTATCTTTCGAAACGATATCAATAATATTATCATTAGCGTATCGCGCAAATTGCGCATTTGTATCGCTGCCAAAAGTGTGTCATAATTAGTATGAAATTTGTTTACGAAATTAATTTTCGAAGCCCAAAACGAAGAAAAAAACGCGCGCGCCGAATTTATCGATACTTATACATATTTACCTGCGAGTTCGGAATGTCGTGGAGAAGAGTCATCGAAACTGTGTCATGAGGCCAGCATAATAATTCAACGATTGCCATTTCGCATCTCCGCCGAATTTCCCTTCTTCGGCACGCTGCCAATCCCACTTAGCGATGAGCACTTTGCTCCATTGATAAATACCATTCATATCCGTCTTCTCTTCACTTCATTCAAAACCAACAGAGAATTAAAATAAATTTAGTTTATAGACGGCAATAATTGCGATTAAATTTAATTCCAGCCCGAAACAATTTGCGCGCTAATTTCACGATTAAATAAATAATTAATTTATCAAAGCAGCCGCGCGGAACAAATCAGTGTGCGATTGACAATTTAAATAAAATTTTAATAGATTTTTTGATAGACCCCATGTTTGAGTAATTAATTACAGTTTTCGGTAGCTATAATTGTGTAGGTGTGGAAGAAAAGTACACAAATCACAAACGCGTCGCCACCGAATAATACTCCGCATTGTTCGAGTGTTTTAATTAAGCAAACAAATTTCATGCGCATGCACAAGCGTATAATTAACTAATTAAAGGCTTCGATTAATTATTGTAATAATGCGATAATTATGTACACACAGTGTAAATTTATCGACGTAACATGCGGGCGGGTAAAATTTTTTAGTCGCCCGAGCGATAAATTTGAATAAAATTCAATTTTACAGGCGCACACATAAATTTCGTAGTTGTAGTTTGTATCAAACTTGTGTACACAATGTTGTATTGTTTGTAAATTTATGCTTTATTTACGATCGCTGCAGTTTCCACCCTCCAACGCAAAACTTCGCCCACCGCAGCTACCGCAAAGTTTGTAAACGTGCATCACGTGTCGACGTCGACGAATTTATTAATCGTTTAATTAATCGCGTCGTGCGGCTCAAGACGCCCGCGAATACAATTAGTCACTTTCAAGAGGATGACGTGTTCATCTCGGATTTGTAACGTGTATCACTAAAATGTCAAGTTCTCATAGGCAAGTAGAAAAGTCTTAAAATGAAAATAAAACAACGCTATGCAACCCACACAACTTTTTTGATCGCTATTAAAATGGCTTCATTATTTACAAAATTGCGAATGTATAAAATATAACAACATATTTTTATTCATTTATGCGCATTGCGCATTGAATATTGTAAATTTAATTTCGTTGGCGCTGTGGGCGCGCGCGAAAATATCGAAAACAATCCGTGTTAGTTGCCGGCGGAAACTAATTTGTCATTGCGCTCGGCGTCACACACGCCTCTTTTTTGTGCGCCCTGTCGATAATTCTGTTTAATCAATATGGCACGTTTGTAGCGCGCCATGTTAATTGACTTTTTTTATTTACAAGCTGCGCGAAACAATCGCAGTTTAAATTTTATTTGTCATGCGTCAATTGTTTAATTATCGAAATATTTTTAACGAGATATTTCATCAGATGTGATGTGATGTGATACAAATAGAAATGTAATAAAGGCACTGAGGAAATAGCTTCGTAAAGGATTCGATATTAATTAGTAAATTAATACAGCTAATGGAGTGACTTGTTGGTGGGAAACTTTTGTTAATTTGATGAAGTAAAAATAAAAAATACGCAGAAACATTAATTATCCACGGCATGCGCGCTGTTTGTGATTTGTAAACAAAATTGTAATTAATAAACAGCATAAACAGCATTACGCGTACTTATTTTTCGTAAAGAAAGGCGTTTTTTGTGCGAATTTCAAGCGGAAAATTCAAGCGAGGATAATGAAACACATCCACACAGTCGTATTGTAGACGTTGTTTGTTTAAACCTTGTGCAAAATGCATGCATTTGTTTATTAACTACATATTGCCGCCGCCGCCGCCACCACAGCAGTTGCATGTTGCATTCCTAGCATTTTTGACGCAACAATGGCGCAGTGCACGAAAGAACCGCATCTGCAGTTTCATTGTTTGGAAAACCTACTCTCGCATATCCACACACACAAAAACACAGCGCGCGGGAATGTGGCTGCGGCGTCCATTTGCAAAATATTAATGTAGGCAATTTTTGTACAGCGCCATTTTGTGGGGATACCTTTTTGGTGCTAAAACTTTTAGAATTCATTTCAGTGAGAGTGCACGAAGCGCAAAACGCGGTCATGCTAACTTTCATTCGCTTTTTTGTTGGCGAAATAATGAAAACCCAATTGTTTCATAATTAGTAAATAATTAAGCAGACAATGCAATAAATGACAAGGCATATATTGGCATACATAGTTTATTGCAATATAAAATTTTGCTTTCTCTTTAAATCAATACCAATTGTCAAATAATTTCCTGCTTTAAATATTTGTAGTAAAAGTCAAAAGTTTGGGTTTTAATTTAAAATAACCTTTAACTAGCAACATGCAACACTTTTTAATATTAATTAATCCAGAATCAGGCACAATTTCCACACGCGCCGGTGAATGCGCTCGCGGTTGTGATTTTTATCGATGACTGGTTCATGGTTCCTGCTGGAGACGTCCGTTCAATCGTTCAATGAACGCAGCTTTTGGAAACGCGCGATGGAATGTTAACGACCATCATGGAAGAAGTACCGCAGCGCGCGCGCGCGCGCGAGAAAAAGTGAAATCTTTAACTCAAATATTTGGAATATTTAATGGATATGTCTTTCGCTGGAAATCAAAAATCAGTAAAAATGTTTCATTCCGAGTTCCGGGAATTTTTCGGAATGTTATTTCACGGTGTTATTTTTTTTTTTGTTGCGATGTGTTTTGTTTCCCGGTCCGAGTGCTATCCGCACAACAGACAAAACAAACAAATAGTCAACATAAACATAAGCGGGAAAAAGTCCGCAAATAAAATTATTGCGCAGCGCTAAATAAACAAAAATGTCGCTTGTGTCGCTATCCGAGTTTATGGCCGATAAAATGGAAAAACTATATTATGTATTATTAGCATAAAGCACGAATGCGCGCAGCGCATAAAAGTCGATTTTTCATTTATTATGCCGAAGATATATAGTGTTCCAGGCGCGTATAATTTCGGCCATTATTGTCTGCTGCAAGCTGGCGCAATTGTAAATTGCACGTGTGAACGGGACAACTTTTATTGTGAAACAATTTCCACCTTTGTAAACGCTTCTTCTTTTTTGATCGCCGAGCTGCACTGCGACACAGAAATAGATAAACATTTTTCGTTGCAAGTGATATAATCAAGTTATGTGATTTTTACGACGTCGTTTTATTAACCAAGTCAACTTAATGTCAAGTTTAGGCAAGTTTAAGAGCTTTTTTCCTTAAAAAAATTCATTCTAAGCTGAGCCACCATTTATTTCCATTTGAAAAAGGTGACAATGATAAAGAAATTGAGAAACAATTTAAAATCATTATAAACCAGCATTACACCCATAAATTGGACTATAAGCTGTATATTTATATATTTTTTCCAACTTGGCCAGTGATTAGTTTCCTGTTTAAGTATGCGTTAAGTGGCTGGGTGGATGTTTGACGGACTATGAATGTCGATGAGCATTTTAGGCGTGTGTGATGTTACGCACACACAACGCCCAGCTACCAGCCCCTAGATTAAATCTCAAGTGCACGTATCGGCTAACAAGAGAGCCAAACATCAATCCCGGGACAAAGCTAATGCTCTCGCATGCATGGTCATTCACATTCCAGCGTCTCGCGTTCCTCAAAACGTAAAAGTGATGAAACGCGCTGGGAATTAATGACAAACGACTGAAAATTGAACACAAATATTTTTCGTGCGCGCCAAGGTAGGTTTTTGTTTAATTCCATATCAAATAACACTGGGTGATCTCTCCTCTGGGTCTCGGGTTTATTACTTACAGATGTGACGTAAGAGCGCGTTTCATCTTCGACTTTTGATCTAGTTGCAGTGTGGAGAATGGAGAGTGAGGCGGTGCGCACGTACTTTCATTCTTATATTACGCACCTTTACCTTGAAGTATGCTGGTGCTGGTGTTCGGAATTTGATTGCATTATGTTGCGGTAAGTATACTAATTATAGTCGTAGATCGAGCTTTGTTTTCCAGCACAAAAAACGACTTCCAACACAAGCACGTTACAAGTTGATCATTCGAAGCGGGTACATGAATGGTCCGAGAAGCTATTTATCGTGGCCCTGAGCAATAATCGTTGATTTATGTGAAGCTGCGGTTTGAACTTCTTCGGATGCTTGCAACCGACTTCAGAGAAAAAAAAAACTAAATCAGCTCTACAACTCTAAAACTAAATGAAACATAAACTTTGTATTTTTGTTTTGGATGACTTCCATTGCAATTAAATACCTCCGAGGATATTTATTTATAAAATTTGAAACTCAATTTACTTTACGCCCCAAACTTTAAGGGTTAAATATATTAAATTACACGCTTTAACACGTGTTTATCTCGTGTAACATTTTTGGTCGACTTGTTTGTACCGTTGCGGTTTCGAAGCGAAATGAAACACGAACGCATCAGGAAGTTTTACGTGTCCTCGCATCCACAATTTCACACACCTTCTCCACCGTTTTCGAAATCTACGCGACACGTCCAGTTTATACAATTTCAGTTGCAGTACCACGTACCACGCTCCTGTTCCAGTACCAGACCTTATACTACATCCAATATAAACTCTATAAACTTACTGATAATAAAGTAGCAATAGAACGGCGGGTGTAGGCCGCGCACATACACCGGCTCAGATGTCTCCTATACCCAGTGGATATACAGAAATTTAGTAATAATTTAAAAATAAAATTAGTTTTCCTTTGAGTGTTGTTTTATGTTTTACGGTATAGGTTGTAAAGTCCAAAGGAGAGTTGTAATGTTTTAAGCGGTGATTGAGTTTGAGAATGGAATTATCCACATGGTATGTACGTGGCGCAAGCAATAGAAGCGAATTTCCCAAATGGAAAATTAAATATATCGAATTGCATTACGAAAAGGTTTAATTTGCCAATTTACAAAGACCAATCGTAAAATCCGGGAAAGGTGGTGCGCGGTGTGCATGAGAGAAACGCTGAGGGGTAACCGAAAGAGAAAAGTTACGACAATTGCACTTTTAACGTAAATTTCTTTATTAACTTTCGCGAAACGAGCGACACCAATCCCACGAAATTATTATGCAATTTCGTCGCTTCTAAGCGCTTAAAAATCGAAAAATCTAAGAAATTCAACTCAATCCACGTCAAAAAACGATTATTTTTATAAGTAGATTTTATATTAATAGTGCACAGTAATTAAGTTTAGGGTTTCAATGAAATGCATTCCCCACTTCTCGCTTGATTTATAACCCGAGAAAATACAGGACTTGCAAGCGGAAATAAGCGTCGATGTAGAGAATAACTGCGGAGAAAGCTCTTCCAGCAGGAAATCGTAGGAAGCGAGTTGTCGTGTTGATGTTGATGACGACGCTTTGGAATGCAGCTATGCAGCGTTTGCAAATTAAATCCATTCAAACATGCAACGCGCCTCCCCAGGCCTCCAGCCGCCATTTCATAATAATAATAATAATACTTTTCACTTGATAGAGAAAATAGTTGATGCTTTTCGATGCTGCGCCGTATTTGCGTAAATGTATTCATAGATGGATTTAAATGTACCACCCCTCCGGTGGTGTTTGTGCGCGTAAATCGAAAGCTTTGCATGATGGAAAATTTGCGTTCTGTGTGTGTGTGTTAAAGCGGCAAAACTGTACGCAGCGCGTTATTTTGTTATTTATATGCATATCGGTCGGTACGATTGCGTTCGTAACAGTTGGGGCCTCCGACCGCATTGGATCACACGCCCGGGCGCAGCCTTTGTGCCGATGTGCATCAGTTAAAATAATTACAGATGCGCTTCGAAGTAGCCGCGAGTCAGACGCACGATTATATCTGCGGCCGTGTGCGAGCCGCGCATTGTTACATTCGGTCAAACGATTCTTTTGATTTCACGCGCATCGATTCCGATCGTGGCCAGCGATAAAAAAAAAACTGGACAATGCTATGAGTTGCGGTATAACTATCGAGCATTGCGATCCAATGCTTTTAGTTGCGGTATAACTATCGAGCAATTTTTGTTTGGGTAGATTTTTCATTTAGGGTTATTTTTTCTGAGAATAATTAAAACATCAACGAAATGCAGGCGGTTGAAGTGCCGCTGAGACCTTTCAACCCCTTGCCGCGTCCGGAGGGTGGAAGTGATTAAATGCAAAAGACTGCGGATTTTCATTTGCGCGCCTGCTGCCGTCCACACCGGCGAGTGCACGAGGAGAAAAAAATAACACAAAAAAGAAAGAAAGCGAAGAGTGGCGAGTCAACCCTTTTGCCGCCGCCGGCGCTAGAGGCGGCACGGTGCAAAGACGCAATACAGAAACAAAGGATTCTCGCTTAAAAATCAATAACAGGTAAATTTAAATTTAAAGAAACAGAAATTAGTCATTTTACTAACTTTATACCAACAATGGTAAAATAATTAATTCCAAGAAGTTGACGAAGATAATTTATTTGATACGCATACGAGGAAATTGCTTAAGACTGAAGCGTGACGTGACATTCACGGTTAGAATCAAGATACACATCATGTACTCGTCATTATTACGCACGTTACTTACCAAGTCATCTAGTGGATTAGCGGAAAGTACGCGGCATGCGGATTAACATTTGATGTAAGGTATTCATGCCGATGTCAATTAGCCGGTTTCACTTTCTTTATCAAGTGCGAGTACGTGTCGTGCAATTCCGAGAAGTATTTTGTAATTTTGTCGTGTAGTATTTGGACTTTTGGATTTTTGCACTTAAATTGTCACTTTCTTTTCCATTTAATGTTAGAAACGGAATTTTTACAATTGCGGTGACATTCCTACTAGAATTATTATACTACTAGTTAATATTTTATTTATTGCAATAATTGCAGACATAAATATTTTAGTATTTCAATTATTTATTTTGTAATTTTCGCATCTATCGAATGCAAACAATTTTAACAACGTATTTATGATAAACAATTAATTGAAAAATCTATGTATGAGCCAATGTCGAAAATATTAAATGTATTTTGACGAGCGAAAAACAAGAAAATTGATTTTGTGTACGTGATTGTTGATTACATTTTGTTTATTCAAGTAAATTGATATTTTTACGCAACGAAAATATTTAATTTAAAAAAAAAATCGTAAAAATTCGCGCGGCCTAAATAAATAATTAAAAGTATCCAACATTAAAATACGGAATATGTAATCACTTTTAATTGCCGAAATTACTGAATAATTTACTGGTTATTTCCGATGCGTCGCTTTTGTGTCGACGAAAATGATTCATTTCCGACGCAAAGCAATTATTCCACTCATTTATAATTCACGCGTGCAAAAACTGATCAAATATTGATATTATTTTATATTGCGCAGCGCTATCGCTCCGCCCAGATGAAACAGCGCGTGCGCGTCACGTCGAATCAACATAACCAAAGTAGGCGGAGCTCCTTTGCAAGTATACCGTTTAATATTTAATAAAATGGATATTAATGAGTGTAATTATTAAAATAATGTCATAGTCTATGATCCAGGCGCGCGTTTTACTAAAATTAACAATGTTTGACGTTTCCAGCGTTATACGATCAAAGTATTGTTTACACAAAGTGCATCAATTACGCGCGTGCCTATAGGGACACAGGGAAGCGGCCTGTAAAGATACAGCGCTATCCCATTACTTTTGGTAATAGATATTTGCAGGGCACATAAACACACGATGATGCAGCAGGCGCGTAACAAGTGCCATTCACCTGTTACCTATTGTGTGAGTGTGCTGTTCGCTCGTCTCGTATTCCAATTTGAACATCGATGCAGAAATGCTCTACTCGACCAGAACTCACATCTACACGCACACACATTTCTGTTTACCTGTGTTGTACCTGTTGTGGAATGCGCGCTCGCTCGCGATCTCGAGAGAGTCAAGTTCGGTGCTTCAAGGACCCGCTTTCTCTCTATACTCCACGTCGCCGTCGCCGCGTTAAGTACCAAAACCAAAACCAATAAATGTATGCTTCTATAAGTGTGTGTATGTATGTGTCTTAAGTTGCAGGTTGCTTTGCATGCGAGCCGATAGAAACAAAAACAAGTGCACACAATGTAACTCCGATGCCCGCTGGACGAAGAGCATGACTTGCGCGCACGATTTTCAGGCATTACGCGACTTAGCGTCACTCATGCGCGAAGATGTTATGCGTGTTAGCGTAACCCAAGTCGTGGTTTCCATATTCGGACATTACGCCGGTTTATCCGTGTCAGAGAGTCACTGAATGTGATAGTTTGTTTCATTTGACACACATTTTGAGTAAAAATTACGTTTTAGTACAATATAAGCTCCGCCCATAAATACAACGTGTATAAAATGTAGTATTTTATTTGCAATAGCGGATATTGCACAATAAAACAAAAAGTACGTGTGAAATTAGCATCTTTGGATCTCTCGCCGCGCCTGTAATTGTTATTCGCCGAAAACGAAAGAATTCACCAATTGCCAATGGTCGTGCGAAAGCTTTTAAGACGTTTCGCTGCTTACTTTCCATTTTATTGTGTGATGCATATACGTGAGACACATTTTTGTTGAATATTTACTCATTTTATTATAAGAAATTTATTAATAAAACATTTTGCTGTTTATTTGATTTTTTTAGTATCGATAACTTTGTTGTATATTTCGAAATGAAATAATTAATTCCTAAAGTCAAGTTTAAGTTCAATTTAAAGTTAAAGTTTACCAAAGAGATGAGTTGAATGCCAACTAAAAGTTGACTATATTGCTTGCACAGCTAACCATGTTCGAAAATAATCTAAAGATAATAAAAACTTTCGATGACGCACTGCGATCCATCGGCGCTGCTCGTTGGGCTCGAGTTTAAATATCAATTTGTTCGGTCGCACGTTGCGCCACTTCGTGGAAAACCGAACAAATCGAATCCATATTTGTACAAGGCGACGAAATGCATTTGACGCGTTTGTGGACTTAATTAAAAAGCTGTAAAACGATTTTACAGCGTTCAATGAAGCCGTAAAAACAAAAAATCCAACACAACTAAAATATGCAGGCATGCGCTCGCGAGTTTTGTTTCCCGAATCCATTTTGAGCGCGCACGGTCGTAGTCGTAGTGATTTGTTGAGGTGAAATTATGATCCAATTACAGTTTTAAGGATGCGATCAGCTCCAGCACCGCGCGCGCGCGCGTGAAGACGAGCAAGAAGCACACCGGTGAAGAAAGCCGTGCCCTTGAGGTGAATTCCTCGAGACCTCGGAGTGTCGGCGCTGCGAGAGCATCTTGGGAGAAAGTAACGTATGTGTGTCGGGTCGGTGCCGGCGTGAGCGAATCGATTGTGTTACCATACCAACTCTAAAAATACTTTTCTTACCATCAAACTGTTTTATACTATGATACACGTCCTCAATTTCAAAGATATATGACATCATCCGATGACAAAAACGTTTTTTTATAGGTTATGTTAGTTTAGATGCCCGAAGAAGAAGAACCAACTTGCTTGTCTAAAGATAAACTAAGTTGTCTGGCAGAAACAGAAACCTCAATGCTCTCAGTTCCAAAAACCGCAGGTCGATCGCAATGGACTTTTCCGTCCGCCAGCGATTTACACACAACTCATTTGCTTCAGCTTCTGCTTCTGCGTCTGCCAATATACAAATGGATATACATAACCTAGAAATAAAATCACTACAATGTTCAAGTTTTGTGTATGCAAACAAATAATGCTTGGCATATGCAGACTACCACATAATGTAGTAAACTTTACTCGGCGAGAGCTGAATGTGAATAAATTCGAGTTGTAAATACGATTTCCCAAATGTGCATACGAAAGCTATAAACTGTAAATATCGGATAAGTGATACAGAGACAGCGGCAATGTTTGCGGACGTAATAGATTTTAAGTTTTTCAATAAAGCGAAACTTTACATTGGCGACGCGGTTCACTCGGGGGTTCTGAATGCAGTCCGTGCAGTTTGACCACTGCTAATGAGTTCCGTCCGCAGTCCGTGGACCACAAAAACTTAAAAAAAAGGCACAAAAAATTAAATTTAAAACATTTAATGTTTTTAAATACTTTTATTATACTTTCTTATAATACTAGACTTTATCCACTTGGAGTGAATATTGCGCATCAATTTTTTGTATTGATTTTTTGTCTGCATGTTGTATAAACATATGTGGCTCCATCTGGGAGGGCTTTGTGCTTCATACGCACACATGTGCATGCATTACTTACCAAATTGAAATATGAGCGCACAAAAGCCAGCAACAATTGTGATTTTCTATTCACTTCTCGGCGTGCGTGCGCGCTGTGTGTATTTTAGATGCAAATTTCAAAAGAATTTTGCATGAGAAATATGATGTAATATTGATATATCGCCCCGGTTGTGAGCGAGCGCCCGCTGCGCCGCTCCCCATTTCGCCGCAATCGGTATATCGACGGCGGCAGTGGAGGAGGCGGCGATATAAAACGCGTTGTGTGTGCAACCTGCGAGCGAGCGAGCGGCGGCGCTTTCGTGTCCATTCAATAATTCGTCTTTTGCTCTCGGAAAATCTCCAGCTACATTTCTCTACTCGTACTTCCTCTCATCTCTATGTTCGATTTACTAAATTAACAATATCACAGCGAGAGCGCAAGATGTTTGAGTGTGGAATTGAAAAGCTTTGCGTTTTTTTTCCATCTCAAAGCTTTCAGAAAGAAAAAAATCAACAAAACGAAATTTTTTGCTAAAAATTTTCGTAAACAATCAGTATTTTCGGCCGAAAAACGTTCGCGTGTGTAATTATTTGCCTCATCCGAACTAAGTTGTTTACAATTAACCCTGTAATAACATAACAGCACGAAGCGCTAAAACCCCTCTGCAACGCCAACGAAAGCGAATTGCTAACGATCACTATTGCCGCGCATTGTTTCGGGAACGGCGCTGGCGTTGGCGCTGGAAATTAAAAAGAAAGATGTTGATTATTACGCAATTTTCCGGCTCGCGTTTCGCCCGCATTAAGACTAGTTAGTGTGTGCACGCCTGCACGCGTTTAGCGTTTAGTACTTGCTCACTGCTTAGCGCTTACTGTTTGCTGTGCGCTCGTGTGCGCACGTCGCTTTGCTTGTTAATCGCGCCGAAACTCTCGAGAGATAATTTCGCTGGATAATTGCTCGTCGGTGCGATCTTGCATATTAAACCACACACACCATGTTACGCACGTTAGATATTACCGAAGTAAATTATTCTTTTACTTCTTTCTTGTAATGCGCGCGCGCGATGTAATTTAGTAAATATTCCGTCGGAGTTGCGCGCGTTTGTCGTTTATCTCGGCGCGGTCGATCTTATCATCGAGTGCGTTTAACGCGACCGCATGTCGTTCGAATTCCACGTGAAACATTCAATTACCCACATATGTTGCGCCGTGGTAAACACACGTAACATTCGATGTTCACTGTCTTCCAGCGTGTGGTCACGCACTCCGAAAAAAGAACACGACCGCCTCGAATTATCAATGAACCGTGATTCCTGCAACTCTGGCCTGCAAGTGCATTGCACGCGAGCAAGAAATGGAAATGTTGGAATCCATTTATCAATGTCAATGTCGCTAAACAAAGAACTCCATCACTGAAATACAAATTTCCCACACTCGGATGTTTAATTTTATAATTATATGATAATAATGACACTTTATACACGATCGTGTAAAGTAAAATTATTACATTTTCGGTTGAGGAGAAAAAAAATTGCCGCTTTTTTAATCACACAAAAAGCATCAAACATCATTCAACACGCGTATGAACACATCAGCGCTCTGTCCGACGACTAATTAATTACAGAAATGTATTTCTTGGTATTTAATAATTTCGTAATGCGTGTCGCTCGGCGTGACGCGGCCGGCTGCGTTTTTTTTTTCTCTCGTCGAGTGTGATATACGCGCCTGACATGTGGAAAAGAATTACGCTGCCTTCGTTGATTCATTGTAATTTCCTCTCCGCGAGTCGCCCGACTGACGTTTTGTTATACGCTGTATACACACGCGTTTTTGTTTGCCCAAGACCACTGCGGTCATTAACAGCATAACCAAATTCGACGCTCGCAGAGAGAAAAAAAAACCGAAGAGCTTTCCAACAACTATTTTCATGTGCGTGCGTCTGGTTAATTACTGTTTACTTTAAATCTCCACATCCAGTCAAGATGGCCGCTTTTACTTTCGTCGCAAGTCATTGTGCAATCAATATTTTCTTAAACTTTCATTTGCGCGAACATCCGGTGAGTGCATTATTGGAAACTCGTTTGTCAGCGAATTATTATAAGCGTTAATTCCGGTTTATTTCGCTCAAAGTGGACACTTCATGCGAGAGAGAAAAATACAATCGCATAATTCTTGATTAACATTGTCGACTAATGCAAACAAGTATTTTCGGACACGCCACGCGACACAACAAGCGCACGATGTAGGTGGTATTGGTAAATAATCAAATATTTATTGCGCGCCGTTGTTTTGCGCTCATCCGGTCGTGCGTCGCAGATAATGCTCGCACCAGCGCTTGTAAAACAAACATAAATTTCGCGCGCGTTGATATTCGGAGGGACGCGCGCCGTAATCGGAAATTTATGCGCTTGAAATTTAGCTTCTATTGCCAAACTAAGTGATTTTTTTTTTGTGAAAGCGCGCGCGCTGAAACAAGTGCAAAGCCGGGCGCATAAGTAGAAATAATCTCCTGGATGTGTTTCAACATGCATGCACAATTTTCATGAAATATGAACAGGAATTAAACTGAATTGCAGCGAAAAATAACTCGTGTTGTTGATTTTATAGTTTTAAAAATAAAAATATCTAGTTTTTTACGCGGAAAAAATCAATTTTATATAAAAATTTCAATTGTTTATGATTTTATACAATTTTTTGCTGAAATTTTCACAATTAAAGCGTAATTTCTCGTAGAATATAACAGTAAAAAATAATGAAGATACCGCATTGTGTCGTGGAGTTATTAATAAATAAAGTTTAAAAGAAATATTGGTTTTTCTCGTCTCCAGTTTGAAAATTGCATGAAAACAAACGTATTGTTAGTTTCGTCTTAATTAAACTTGTAGCCAAGTTGGAAAAAGTTGAAAAAGTGTACACGACACAGCTGCCGTTTGTGTGGAAACTTTTAAAGATGAAATATTCAACACATTATTTGTCCAGACGAGAAGAGATGTTGGCGGAGAGCAAAAAGCCGGCGTTGAAGTTTCGCACACACCGGCGCATTCAATAATAATGAGCGTCTCGCGTTGTTGCTCGGCGCCGATATTTCATCGCTTCTCCTTTGCGCATCGCCGGCATCGCTATTTTGATTAACTCTCAACACGCCGGCAAAGTAGACAGTAATGAAACAACAATGCGGAGGGATGCGATCCGGATCAATCCGAGGCAATAAATTACGATGATATAATTTATGAATGAGCACGCACATCGCACATCGCACAAGAGATTGTGTATTATCGTTGTCATACCCTTATCTCGCATTTCGGCTGCTAAACTTTCGGCCACCTGCGGACTGATAAGCGGACTGAGTTGGATAAACTATTGTTTTCGGTATTTTAGTGGAAATGTAATAATTTATCGATAAAGTTAATTTGTCTCAGCAAATGCAATGAAAACTGACATTTTCGGGTATATTTCGAGTGACGAATTCGTGAACGCATTATAAAACTATGTGATACTTTGACGCGTGTATGAGTAAACGACTTTCTTTGCTATCCTACTTTCTCCGATCAGTTGAGACGACCGCCGATGTCCTCCATCTCTCCGGTGACTTCTTCTCATGGGCCCCACCTGAATGCTGGGCCAGGTGGGGACACCCAACTTCCTCTTCTCGGCGGCTCGTTCAAGGCCCGCACATAAAATCATCTGTCTCCCTAAAATCTCGATTATTTTTTGAGGCGAGCGCGGCATGGCTGCAACGTAAATTCCGGCCGACGGCTTTTTTCCTCTCTTACTTAAGCGTAGTCACTCGTAGTTTAGGTTCTACTCGTTAGTGCAGTGCGTGAGTGGAGTGAGCCCCATCAAAGGATATAATTTGGATTTTTATTCCTCAAACATGATACGACGGGTAAATATAAATTTTTTTGGAAATAATTTGACGCATGTTTGGTCGAATCTCATGCGTGTTGCTGCGGGCATTTCCGTCAATCTGCGAATGTAAATATCCTCGTTGCCTAATCTAAAATTAAAGCCTCTGTCCGCATAATGGATATAATGGCAATTGCATTAACACTGTTTGTGGTATCCGGCGAATCAATATATTATCAGTATCCCTGACCGCGTGCAGCAGCACTTAAATTAAGAGCTCGTTTGTTATCGAAAACAGTGACTAGATTATAAGCACACTGATTGGATTAGACTGATGAAGGGTATTTTGGTCTTCTTTACAGATGTTTGTTGCACTGCTGTGCGCAGTGTTAGCAACCCAACAGATCGCCGCCGTGGTCAACAGCGGGGCGGCTAGCACTGATACCGAAACAGACACTGCTAGTAGTGGTAGTAAATCTAGTGAGACTAGTGGTAGTAGCACGAATGTTGCTGATTCCATAGCGGCCAGCTCAGAAGGAGAAGCAAATCGGCGTGAGGCGCCAATTGTACCCCACGAGGTGTATGGCCCACCGCAGGATTCATTCAGTGCGCCGCAGGATTCTTATGGGCCGCCTCCGGATACCTATGTGCCATCAGCTCCGAGTAATCCTGGTCTGCCAGTGCCTGTTTATGGAGTTCCTGATGGACCTGCTAGTAATACGGTGTATCCCGCTCCACCTGCTGATATCCCGCCATCTTTGCCTAGTTTTGGACCACCGAAGAATTTCTATGGTCCACCGAAGGAATTTTATGGACCTCCAAAGCCAGAATATGGACCTCCAAAGGCAGAATATGGTCCTCCGAATATTAATTTTGGTCCTCCGAAACCAGTTTATGGTCCACCACCAACCAAGTATGGTCCACCTCCGCCAGTGAGCTTCCCAAAGCTTCCAAAACCTAATATTCCTGGTCCGTTCTTCAAACCCAAACCTTTTTACGGCCCACCTCCTAAAACTCAGTATGGCCCACCGTCAAAACCATTCTTCAAACCTAAACCTATTTATGGACCACCAAAGCTTCAATATGGACCACCTAAACCTGTCTATGGCCCACCAAAACCAGTTTATGGACCTCCACCTAAACAATACGGACCACCACCATCTCCGTCTTATGGCCCTCCACAAAAACAATATGGACCACCACCACCATCGTATGGACCTCCAAAACACCACGGACCACCGACTTCACAATACGGACCTCCTGATCCAGTCCCACATGGTCCTCCGCATCCAGGCGTTGGAGCACCACCAACACCCCCAGATATTAAATACGACGGTTGGCAACCAATGCCTGGTTTGGTTTCGCGTCCACCATCCGACTCATATGGAGTACCTCATGCTGAGCAACACAGTGTAGGAGACTTACAATTCAACAACGATTTTGTGCCACCTCCAGCAATTGGTAAAGGAATATCTTCCTTGAGTTTGGGATCATCGTACGGAAGTTCTGCCGGTATTAGTGACTCGTACGGTGCTCCGTTGAATACCGTCACTGGCACGGGTAACATCATCAGCACATCTGGTGACGCGCATATTCACAATCAGGATCAAAGTGCTATTTCACTGGGTTTATCAGCCGCTGGTATCGGGGGCGGGCATAATGGACAATTATCTGTTGTAAAGAGCATTGGATACGAAATATTCCCCAACGGTGGAGGTGGAGGAGGCCATGGTCATGGACACAGTTCTAGTCATGGATCTAGCAATAGTCTGAGCTTTCTAGATGATTCCTACGGTGCCCCACCAGTAAACTCATTTTCTTCATCTGGACCTTACCCAGCGTCACATTCTCACAAACATCACGGTCATGGATCATTCCATGGTGGTAGTTTCGGAAAAGGTTTATCATTCTCATCATCTGGTATTGGATTAATTCCACCAAGTGGTTTATATGGAGTACCACCAAGCGGTCAATATGGAACTCCTTTGTTACATAAAGGACCACCGAAACATCCCGTGCATTTCCGGGAACCAGTCCCACAAGGTTTGATCCAATCAATTGGAAACCATGTGGCTCATAATGATGCTGCTGGTATTATTGAACCACCTGGTAACTTCAACGGACCACAATATATTCCACCACCAATTGGTGATTTGAAAGACGAGCCAAAACCACCATCTGGTTTGTTCTCCCTGCCGACGTCTCATAGCTCTATTCAATTCCAAACTGGTGGATTCCAACAAAGTTCTTCATTTGGTGGAGCACAAGCTGCTGCTTTGACTAGTTACAATGCCCCATTGGGTAACATTGACAGCAGTTATGGAGTACCAGCTCAAAATGGACATATTGACTTAACCCATCTTGGCAGCAGCTCATTCCAAACCAACATTCCACATGACTGCAGCGCACATAAATTCACAACTCTACCACAACTTTCCTATGGAGTACCTTCAGCAAACAGCTACACAGCTTCCTTATCTTCTTTGACGACCAACATTGGTGGTAACGCACCTTCAGCTCCAACAACATCATATGGAACTCCTGATTTACAAACTGCTTATACTGTTTCCAAGGGATCTTCCGTAAATTCAGTTCAAGCGGATACCCAAGCAGACACTCATAGCAAATCAGTAGCTGAAGGTTTCGCACCAGGAAGTGAATTGATCAAATCACAAAGCATTGACTTTAACAATATCCCACTACAAGGTGCACTTGGATCCTACACCCTTCAGATCCAAGCCGCTGATGGAGCAGCTGGAACCGGAAGTTCCTCAGTGCAAGTGCCCCATGATCAAGTCCTGAACGATGGTCTCTTCAATCCATCCTAGCAGCAATTGAACAACCTCAGCAAAAGAATGGTAATGGAAATTCTAATACCCAAATTGTAAGCCAACCTTTATTAACCACTGGAGCTGATCAACAACAAACCCAAGTGCAACTCAGTGATGATTTGCAACTACCCTCCGAAGCTATCACCTCTCAATTCAACAAACAATTTGATGATGAAGGTCAACACTCCCTTCGTGAACAGGTGGTAGTGATAGCTCCCCAGACAAGTGAAGAACCTTCTTCCCCATCAACAGAAAAACCTAAAATCGAAGGTCAAGATGAAGAAGATGCTTCCGTACAACTCATAGATGATAATGAAATCGCGTTGTACTTCAACAACAATGCCGACACTTCAAAAACACAACAAAATGATCAAACCAACAAAGAAGAAACGCAAACTACAGACGTAAAGGAAGAAGCAGTTCGATCCGGTAAAAGCGGAAGCTATGTCTCCTTCCAAGCTCCCTCAGCGAGCTACTCCTTCGGCGAACTGAAATCAGAAACGTCCGCGACGAACTGAATGTGCTCAAAAAGACTTTTGTTTTGTTTTCGTTTACGATTCCGGAGTGCTGCGCCATAATCGCCTCGTTGAAGCACTCCACGTGTGTGTGCGTGTCGCGCGCAGCCGCAGAGACAACTATAATGTCATGCGTTTACTTAGTAATAAGATAATTTATTGTACTTAACTTTTTTTACAGCCAACAATTGAAATAATTTATAAACGAATGCTCTAAATGTAATAATAACAGAAACCTCTTGTATGTACAAAAATAACATCTTAAGAAAAAAAAGAACACAAATCTATTATTTTGTTTCGTTTGTGTGTGTTTTGACCAAATTTGTTCCAGCAAATCATTATTTTGTTAATTTGTGCAATTTGTAAACGTCGAAATGGGCAATTTTATAAATTATTCCTAATGAATGATAACTGTTATTGCGCGAGGCGGCCATTTTCATTAGTGCGAATCCTATGTTCCGATATATCGACCAATTTATCGCCATCCTTAATAAAGAAGCATTCGGACACACCACAGGCATCGTTTTATATTCAAAGCGGATAATTACACTGAGAGTAAATAATAATCCACACTGTTTCCGTGTTTCCAGCGAGTTTTGATTAAGAAATAAATTGCGTTCTGTATTAGCACGGTCACAAATCGATAGATTATGTTTGGACCACCGCCAGTCCGTGATAGGTTTACAACTAAGTTGCAAATAGTTGCCATTAACGCGGAGGGCCGTAGATATCCATACGGATAACACACACATTCACAGTGTGCTGGAATAAGATAAGAGATGATCTGCTAAACTCCCCAAACCCACTGCTTTTCCTTAATTTCTTTTTCGTTTACGCTGGGAACCTTGACAGTGAGAATGGATTGCCACGGCTGCTGGTGAAGATCGCAATCGACAACCTGTTTGCGAATAACTTTCGAACTCGATTCGTCACTTGCCGTGCCACCACACACACACACACACACAGAAGTTGTAAAAAAGTTTCACGCGAGAAGTTCGAGAAGTGTACCGGCGTCGAGGCAGACGAATATTTCGGGTGTAACCTTGAAATAATTTAATTACACGCTGCCTTCTCTCAGCGCGGTGAAAGTTGCTTAAGTAGAGTGCGTGCGCACGTACGTCTTTAGTCGCTGTTTACCACTGTTTGTGAGCACGGACAAGGTAATACAAGACGCATTTGAATCTTTTGGATTTTCATCATCATGCTACACTAAATACTGCTTTATTTATGGTGCATACAGACATATTAATAGCTCTGAAGGAGAATAGTAGGCAACCAAATATACTTTTATAGTTTTCGGGATATTTCTCTGTGATTTCTAAATTTACCGATGCGAGATATCGAATCCAATTAATAACGCTCGTGTACACAGCAGTGAAATCCAAAAATTTATAAATTACTGCCGCACAATCGAGCGATGATCTCGTCGAGATTTATGCGCGTCGAGATTAACGCAGCCCGCAGCACACCACGAATATTATTATTCAATTATTTATTGGAGCGATTTTGTTGGCGGAATATTATTACTCGCGTCGGTCTCTTATCGCGAACGCATTATATTTCTATCTGCTGGCCTGCTGGCCTCCTGCGCATTGTGCCCGGCTGACAAACGAGCCATAACGAGTATTGTATATATTGTACCGATTGTAAAACCTGCATCGGACGCCGACTGAATGCACTGCTTTGATTTCATTGACAGCCAAATGGCTTAAGTCTATTTCAAGCGCAGCGTGACGACTTAAGTAGAAATGACGTTAAGTTGACAGACAAGTTATGCTTATATCTTTATTTATTATTTAATAGATTTATTTCTAACCTAAATAATAAATTTTTCTATCGACTGAGTGAATAATTGAATAGCGAATTATAATAAGTTCGCATTTTAATGGCGCGCGCTGGAATTTGCATAATAAAAAGCCGCGATAATAAAATATGTTCCATTATGCGCCGCTCTCGAGCGCACTACATACATTTATTATGGCACTTAAGCCAATGTTGAACCGGCATTGTTCCAGAAGCGCGAAAAAAGCCGCGCGCACACCGCCAACGCGCGCGGATTAAAACCGACTTAATTAGACTATCACTATTCGTCGGCGACGAATAAATGCGCTCATAAACAACGAGTGCACATCTTTACATCTCATTCAATTTCCAATTTCCGCATTTTACGAGCGCACTATAGCATTTAATTGCATCTTGGGCAAACAGTGCAAGGTGGTCCAAAATTAATTACTCTCAGACGATAAAGAAAAATTAAATATTAGCATATTGATGAAGCATTATATCTCGCGAGCGGCTGAAACTAGTCGAGTCACACTAACCGGAAAATCGCTTTGTTTGTGTTGCGGTGCGTCTCGAATGCAGCGTGTGTTGTAACAATAATCGGGGAGGGAATTTTAATTCGAAACGCTCGCGCTAAGTGCATTTCTGAATGAACTATTTTTTAATGAATGCGCTCATAGGTGGACTTGCTGCGGTGCAAGCGGCTTAAGTTCGATTCGATGTTCGGCCCCGAAACCGGACGATTTTTAATGACGAGAAAGTGATCTCAAATAATTTAATAGACAACGAAAGAGAAATCTTTATATGTAAGTGACTATATCAGTGCATTTGACACAAAGACGCCGAATAGTATATGTATTTTATACAGGGCGGAAAAAAAATTGAGTTCTAGAAAAATTAACTAAAATCAGGTCGTAAAACTTGGAACTGCGCTTTTTTTTGCACTTTTAGTCACGATTTCGGAACCTTTAAGCACCGAATCCTTATTAATTTCTTTCCTTGTCATATTAAAAACATTCCAAAGTTTTATAATCTTTGCTTCGTTGGTCGCTATCGCTTTTAGTTTACGAGATATTTGCAATTGAAAAAACTAGTAAAAAATAAAAATACGTTTTTTGTTTAATTTTAGTCACAATTTTGGAACTTTTACGCCTCGAACTTTAATTATTCTCAAGCTTTATCTGATAAAGAATTTTCTGTAGATGAGGAATCTTTAATCGGTTGGTCGTTATCACTTTTAGTTTACGAGATATTCACAATCAAAAACAACGCAAAAATTGAAAATTTGTTTTTTCTCATTTTTAAGTCACAATTTTTGAACTTTTACGCCCTGAATTTCAATTTTTTTCTTATTTCACCTTACAGAGAATTTCCCGAAGATTAAGAATCTTCAATCCGTTCCTCTCTACCGCTTTTAGTTTACGAGTTAATGGAATTAAAAAATGCAATTCTATTTTTTCCTATTTTTTACAAAATAAACTTTAATAATTGCAATTCATGTTTTTAGAATCATATTTACCGCATATATTTTATAATGATGTGCAACCAAAGTAACTAATAGCCACAATTACATTATTTACCAGCTCCGATGCATTAACTCTCTCCGCATGAATGAACTTGTCGACTTATTATACCTCCATGTTCACTTCATGAAGATAAACTATACGTTCAACTTTAAAAGTAAGTATAAAATAAGAAATGTATAAATAAAGCGCGCGGCGTAACACTCTTACGTAACTGCACTGCACCACGCATATGCACGCTAATGATGCGGTGTTAATTAATGAGAGCGATTTGATGCGTCGTCGAAGGCAAACAGGACGCCCACGCGCGCGAGCACCGACCGCAGAGCTAATGCGATGATCATCGTGCATCCGATAAAATTTAATAGATCTAATAAAATAAGAAGGCATTGAATAGAAAACTTTCTCTACTCGCGCCCGCTTGGCGCTACCAAAAACTAACTGAACTTGACGCTTATTTATAAGGTTAACTTCACACGCAACCGAAAATCTTTCATTCCATTATAGATTTGGTTATGTAGTTAAGTATATGCGTAGCTTTAGATGCCCGGAGGCGCAGAATGTGAAGATGCGCCGCGTGATTTTCGGAATGCGAGCAATGTGGAATGCATTTTCTCATTTACATGTTTTCGAAATTAAAACGCGCGTAATCGTTACCACTTTTGTCGGCGCGGTTGAAATATGGCGTCATCTCGGCGGAAATTCTTCAACTATCTCCAAATGTTACTTTTCTGACTAAAACTTATGAGGTGAAAAAACACTTTTAAATTTCACCGTAATGTTCAGCACGACATTTATTCCAAGAACAATTCTATTAAAATAAAAAATTAAAAAAATAAAAATAAAAATTGGTACAAAAGTGAAAACTAATAAACTGTGGATTATACACGCGTAATTTTTGTTAATTATTTTTCCACACAAGATAATAACACTGGTATATGTCTTTCTTTCGTTTGTGAAGCGTGTGCACTTTATTAAAACTTTAATTAGCAAGATGCTGGTATGTTACGACTGCGCAGCACAAAAAACCAGTAGCAATATGGCAGATAGAAAGCTAAAAATCATAACAAAATCTGCTTTGACTTTGTCACAGTCTGTTGAAGAAAGCTACAACCACACTTTTCATATGTGTGTTAAGTAGACTTTCGTTCCGTAGTCATTAGAATCATTAGATCAATACGTCAGCGCAGCACATAATCAACTAATGGCGGGCGCGTAATTAACACATAACATGCGATAATCACGCACTTGATATTTTACAGCATAAAATATTAAATATTATTCAGTTATTCAATATTTGAAAAAAAAATGAATTTTTAAAGAATTAAAAGAGAAGAAAAATTGAATCGTTTTCAACTGACGGAAAACGAATTATAACAGAATGCTGCGCGCACCGAAGAAAAAATTATTTCACCGCATTGAATTTCCGCAAATTTCCCAGCGGGCATTTGGATGTTATAGGGAAAATAATTTCCTCTATGTAAAATAGCTTGACATCATGATTTCTTTTAGCGAAATAAAACGACCTAATCGAAATTTGTAACAATTTATGATAATGTTAATTAAATTTTTGCCAAATGATTTATATGTTGCACATACCAAAAAATCGACCGTAATTTATGCACGTGTGTACAAGTATAATAAATTTTAATTGAAAATAGTACGAATTAATTGAAAATCCAGCGTCCGCATTACATTTAACTGTGCAATTAACATTGTTATGATATGTTTGATGTGAGACCTCGTTCGTAAATCAATTAATATTAAAATGTTTGCAGTCATATTTAATTTTACGCATTAACGCATTAAATTAACCGAAAGCCAGCCAGCACCAGCTGCGTAATACGCGTGGAGGAGTTAAAATTAAAACTTGAAATGACGCTCAAAACTCAAAATTCAATCGGTTCGGTATTTTTCTGTTATCGTTTACGGCGCGCCATTGTGTTTCGATATTTCAGCAATAAAATTTTACTACTACACACACACACGCACACGTTTTTAATGAACGCCATTTATAGCTTAATATACTGGGTTAATATTGTCGTAAAAATTGCTTCAAGTACGATCAACAAATTGGATTTTGTTTCGTTGCGAGCGGGTCGATGTTATCGTTCCGATACGTTTTTCTCGTCGGCGGTGCATCGTCGAAAATCGAAGCGCATCGTTCAGTATTTGTACTCGCGTAGAGTACCTCGTGTACCTACTATTGTGCTATGCACGTTGCGCAAGATATGAATTATATCGTCGACGTGATATAAAGTGCATGTTCACGTAGACGAGGCGCATGTATATCAGCATGATTGTCTCTTTAATAACAATAATTATTGAGCGATTACGATCGTGATGCGTCGTTAGGTTTAATGAAAAAAAAAGTGTCATGATCAAGTTTCTCAATGTCAATTTAGAGTTAAAGAGAGTATAATATACAGGAGATACAGGGTGTTTTTGAGTTTTAAAAGAGTTTTCCTTGTTTTGAAGTCAAAAATGTTTTAAAATGCTATAAACTGTTCCTTTTTATAATCTCATATGAATAAGCCTCAATTTAATGCAGGAGATACAAGGTGTTGCATAGAAAATGTAAAAATTCCAAAAAATAATTTTTCTAATTCTATCTTTAAAGCGTCGATTTCTCCACGGTTTTGATATGCAAAAAGTAGTATTTTAAACACGGACGACCAATATTAATTAAAGTACTTTAGTCACGGATTTTAGTCACGGGGTGGAACTTGCGCCAAAAACGTTTAAAAATGCTACAAAGTGTTTCCTTTTATAATATATTCATAAATAAGCATTAAATTAGCACCAGAGATACAGGGTGTTACATAAAACCTGAAAAATTAAAAAAATAATTTAATGCTTATTTAATACCTTCCGAAATTTTGTTAATCATAATTTCCCTTTTATTAGTATAATATATTTTCATAAATCCTACCTTGTTGCCGGTTGAGAAGTCACGTAGACGGGTTTTCTTTATCATCTTTGTGTGCCGATTGCTTTCTCGAAATTAATGATCCCTGCGGCCACAAAAGAACACAGGTAGTAAATAAAGTATGTATTCTAATAATAAATCACATATGTACACAATACATGTACACACATAACCAACAATAACTAGAATTGAAGTTAACTATGACTACTCTTATATTGCACACATTCAACATGCTACAGAATTGTTGTTAGTTTATTTTGTGAAAAAGATGGGAATTTATTTATGAATTTTGATGAATGCACACACATTATTTATGAATCGAAGATGGCTTGTGTTGATTTAATATCGAGCTGTGTGTCGACTGTCGAATTGCGATGTTTGAGTTGCTGCTTGTTTTTGCACTCAGCTGCACTGTTGACTTAGGAAAGTTTTCACCGTACACTTTTATTTATCCAGAATAATACGTTGATTAATATTAATAAACGTTCGAAGCACCAGGAAGAATAAATATTTTGTTGAGTTTACGACCAGCGCTAGCTGGGAATTTCATTTTGATGATTTTCGAAGAGAGAGGTTACCGAAAACCCGAGGCGCGAGTTTTTACGAGGTGCGAATTATGACGGGATGAACACGTTTTCAGCGCGCGCGTGTGCAAGGCGTGCGTATTAAACTTCTCTCGCTTGACAAATAATATTCATTTCCGCGCTGGCGGCGCGAGCGCGAAACTCAAATTAATGCGCGGCTCATTTATTCCTATTTGTCTCATCAAAAGTTTGCAGCAATTTCTCTGCTCACCTCTCGTGTTATAAACAAAATATAAGCTACACACCTACGCGATGCTATTGTCTTTCGCCGGCAGCGAGCGACATTTCTTCAAGTTATAATTAAATGGCGCTCGCGTTGTTGTTGAAACGCATCGATCCTTCATCATGTACACGGAATTCCCATCAGGCCACAAATTAAATTTATAATTAATTGTCTGCGCGCGGCCGGGACTTTTTCGGGCGTCTCTTCATCTTCATCCAGAGTTGAACTAGAAGAATAATACCTTGCGGCACAGACAGCAGGGATCATTCGAAACCTTGCCGTCGCCTGCGGGATGAAAACTCTCTTACTCTTCCAACAAGTTTGCGCGTATATTCAAATTACGCTATTAAATATATTATAATATTAACCAAGTTGCGCTCACGCTCGTTTTACTTGCGCAACTGTATGAATAGTAAGTTTTTCCAGCGCATCGCTGGAGTTGTGCATTAATATAACAATTTCGGAATTCATTTAATGGTCCAGTTGGCTGGCGTAATGCGAAACGAAATGAAATGAAAATTTAATTTCACTCGACGACAGTTTTTCGTATCTGCATTAATAAACGTATTTTTAAGGACATGCACTCGCGTCGTTGCGCGCGTGCGCCCTCGTAAAAGTATAATTATTTTACATTTCCGCCAGGTTTCGACGGCGTGTTTCTTTATGTGTGGTTCAATGTTTAGTATGATTGCGTCGCTGGCACACAAGCTCACTTCTGCGCTAAATGGCGAAAAAATACGGCAAATTTTAATGAATGTTTTTATTTTCGCATAAAAGTATATGTAAGTTGTTAGCAAAAATTAAAAAATAAATAATTACACAATTGAATAACGAGGAATTTTTAAATTATAATTTTTAAGAATTATAACAACTATAATTTTTAGTATAATAGCATATTAAGTAACAAGTGGCTAAACGAGAGTTTTTGTCACGAGTTTTAATGAATCGAGTGTTTAATAATTTTTAGCCACGTGATGCTTACTTTATTTTTCATCATCCACTCTATTTTCATGTTGAAATTTTTGTTTTTAATTTTTTATTTTAAAATTTTGAGATTTACTTGTATATTACCGGAAAATATAAAGTTAGTGCTGCACCGTAGGCAAATGCGCCGGCGCAAGCTCCACCCCGTGACTAAAACCCGTGACTAAAGAACTTTATTGACTGTACGTACCTAAAGTAGCACTTTTTGTGTCATTGAACTGATGCTTTGAGATGTAAAAGTAGAAAAAAAGTTCCTTATGCTGTTTTCTAAGGTCTAATGAATTTCTAAATAAAATTTTATTAAAATTTCTATGGGGAATTACTCGTTTCCCAGAAACATACAAAATAATTTTATTTTTAATGAGAAATTTGCATTTCTTGTTAAAAAACAATAAAAATTCCTGTACATTTAGACTTGGTTGAAGAGCGAATTCCCAAACGTAGTTTCAGTTTTTGGTGGCATTTTCGTTTTATTTTTACAGCTTTAATGCGCAGATAATAAAGCAATAGCGAGCGCCTCCTTTAAACGGCATCACGTGTTTTCCCATTTCCTCTCCTCCAAATACACACCGTTTTTCTAGAGGGTGATTCCGCCACCCTGCACCGTTTTCACGAATTCGCATTTTCCCAGCGCGCATCTCCCGCCCGACTTCTTTCTTCTCAATAATTCCCATCAGACGCCCGGCGTGTGCTGTATGCGCCTCTCACCCTTGCGGAGTTAAGTTGCTTTCGCTCCCCTATATGCGGGGCACAATGCGCACTGTAATACTAAACAAATGTAGTGGATATTGCCGAAAGCTACGTGACACGTTCGGATCTGAAACGAATGCCTGCTTACGTTTTATGTTATCGCAAACGTAAATACATATCTTTATTTTTTGATAAGTTTTCGTATATGTGTAACATCTTAAAATATTATTTAAAGATTCTGGGATAATTTTCGCACTTTGCTCTGTCATTTCCGTCAATAATTTAACAATATAATAACATTGGGCGCGCCGACGCGGTTTCTCTTCGGTAGAGAGAAAAGCAGGTCATCGCAAAAACATTGCGTCGCGGCGAGATGAGAAAAAAATCCGACAATCGGACCTCCAAAGTCCGAAAGACGCAGGTGAACACACCAGCCAGTGCAAGATCGCACGTAATTTCCTGGCACCGCAGTAAATTGTGTTACCAAACAGCTTCTGCGCTTCGCTTCGCTTTTCACGATGCCAATGTCATGGACCATGTAGACTACGAAAGAGAAATCCACAAATAATAATACACATCATGAAACACTCTGTATATTTGTAGTCTGCTAGTATTTGCCTTTATTGTGTCGAGTCTCTAACGCGACTTATTGGCCGATTTGTAAATCGAAATGAAATTTATCACTCCATGCGCGTTTGGTAGCTACAGATGACCTTAACCATAACCATGCGACGCACGCACAACGGCCTACTTCCGCCGACAGTTTTTTTCTTTTTTCCTCGAGGCGGTGTTTCTCTCCGCGTAGACGCGTCGCGAATGTGGCACAGCATCACAGTATGTGCAGAAGAACACACACATCGCCAATTACCACCAGGTTCAACATGCAGCACGTGTGTAATACTAATTAAAACAAGAAGACATGTCAATGTACTCTACACAACATTTATTTCTTATTTTATTTGTATTTTTATCCTCAAAATAAAAAAAATCAAATTTGTGAAAAATTTATTTCTCTAATAAAAACGCTGAGAGGATTTTGTTAAACACTGTGTGAAATATGAACGATAAACCTCGATAGAAGCATTACTATTGTGTAAAACTAATGAGGCGTTAAACATTAATTATGATCCTCATTAAATCGATATTGCGCGTGACACGCAGCGCGCCGACAAATATTAGGCTCCTAAAAAGCTTCCCTTTCATAAAAAATGGCAGACATAACACCATGAGCTACGCGTTGGAAAAACAACGCCAGCCTGCGCAGGTAAAATGGTAAATGGAATATGAAAGCCGCCGTTTATTATTATCATCGTTATTCTTCGCTAGTAGACGTGCACGGCTCGCACTTAATGTGCGTGCGTACATTTCACGTGCGTTTTCATGTACTCACGCCGTGCTACAATGGCCGCCAACGTAAATATTTTACGATAATCTTTGCAGTACGGTTTTATTTCGGTTATACGATGTCCGGCTACAAAACTCATGCTTTCGACAGGATATTAATACGTATTACGAAACATGTGTAATAATAATTCTGATTATAAAAGATTTTCTCGAATTTTTTAATAAAATTTAAGAAAAAAATTTAACAAAATAGAAACAAATGGTTAAACTGGAATTTTTATTACAAAATTGTTTAAAAGTGCATAATTCACCCCGTGACTAAAGCCCGTGACTAAACCGTGGGACTAAAACCCGTGACTAAAGTACTTTAACACTTTTTATGTCTCAAAACCTTTAAAAATCAATTTTTTAAATATAAGCAAAACAAAAAATGAAAAAAATATATAGTAGTGATGTGTGACATCCCCTGAAATTAATAAATTGTAAAATTCATACGTTGGCTGGCAGGGGGGCGGCATGCATGACGTTGACGGCGTGGAATATATGAAAATATCTTTCATCGCGGGGGTGCAATGAATCGCAAGAAGCGACGATAATAGGAAGCGGAGATCTGTGCGATCTACGTTGCGACGACGTTATTCGCCGCCGTCGCCGCCTCCACCACCCGATACTGTCGCTTTTTCCCCGCTCGCTGCACGCTGCTGCGACGCAATAACCGAACAAAGAATCAGCACTGCACCATCATCGCTTGAAACAATCCGACGTTAGAAAAGGGGCGGCAAGCAGGCGCGTATTTAATTAGAAAAGGCACCGCATCAAAAGCGTAGCCAAGCGTCACTTGACCGCAACGCAACAGTTGTTCCACCCGCGGCTCTAGCGTTATACTGGTCGAAATATCAAAATTTAATTTCGACTCTCCTTGCCGTACCCTTCCTTATTCTGGAAAAACAAACGACAATGATTATTATTATTATTCTCGTGGCGCGGCTGTCGCGAGTTAAATAACACAAACGTTTGTTTGGCGATGGCGATGAGCAGCCCGCCGAAACGGCTTGGAAACTGTCGCGATTTGAATAAATCTTTTCGTGAAATACTCTCGGCGCTTCCATCTCTTCTCGGCCCCTTTAAAACAATATATAAATTTCTTTTTTCGGCGACGTGGCGCGGCCACAGGCATTGTTCCCCCTAATTTATTCTTTCTTTTTGTTTTACAACTTCTCAAATTCCCATAAAATTAAATAAGCCAACTTTGCTCGGCGTAAATTTCCTGCCAGGCGGCGCGCGTGCGTTCAGACAGGTAAAAATTACTCCGGTTACATTATTTAAACTGCCGCAGGACGGGACATTGCGCATTTCCAAATGAATTTCCTAAAGAATAATCACAACTTTTCAGCGCTAGCAGCAGGAGCCGCATACTTTCAACAGTTTCAAACATGACTTATTCGGGATGTTTTAAAGACTTTTACTGGTGCGGAATGCTAAAAGGGATGGCGGAAGATTTACGGTCGTTCACCAGCGCCACTTCCGTCTTATAGCTTTATTGCGTCCGGCGCTGACCGCCGCAGCTTAGAGGGTTAGGTTCGGGATGCGAAACTATAAAATCCTGCTCTTGCATGCCGCGGGCGCCTCGCAGAGACAGACAAACGAAGAGAAATAAAGAAAATTAAATTATTTATCTTGTGTTTTGTGTATGCACACAGCGTCTGTCACGTTGGGGTGCATCCCGAATGACCAGTTTTCACTAAATGTTGATTGATAAAACGCTATTGACGGCCAGAAACGCGGTCGGTGAGGTCGCGCCGCAAAAATATATCATCCCGATTAACTTTGACTAGCCGGACCGCTGTTATAAATGTAAGCATATATTTATGATTGATATATGAGAAATATTCCAGAGGCCCACCTCGTGTCGCGATGATTTATCGGATGCGCGCCCGCTCGCGCATTAATAATGCTCAGAGTGTTTGCCGCACACCTTCGAAACAGACTAAAACAAATAACGCTGGCTATTTTCGGACCGAACAGATACAGAATGACTTATGGTCAAATTATTTGTATTTGTGTATAATATAAATTAAAAAATAAAATTTAACAACAAAAATAAATAAAACCGGAAGTATCTAAAAATAACTCTAATGGCGGCCGGAAGTAGGAAAACCAACGCACGTATGGCAGATTGCGTCCGGCTGAGGAGAAACGTGTGCGCAGCGCTAAAGGTAAACGTAGAAAAGGGAAAGATTTGCGGGGTAAAAGGAAAGCAATGAGCGAGTTTAACGAATCCACAAACGCCGCCCCCGTATAGAAACTGCAACGCGGAATCCAATAAAAGTTAACAAAAGCGGCGGTTTAGAATTCTCGAGGGCAATCAATCGATCCGATCGTCTAGCAATCATCAAATCAGTATTTGTGTGACGCTCTGACTCCTAACCTCAAATACCTAATCGAGTACTTATTTCTAAAAGTCACCGAATTGTAATTCAACACTTCAAAATAAAATAAAACATGTTGAGGGATAATCCAACATTGATGTGCGGTGTGGAGTGTGTGGTCGCGTCACGATAACAAGTTGATCCCAGTTGAAGATCTGTTAGCAAGTGTTGAGATGGGGGGATGAGCCTGATGGAAACGAATTGCACGGATAATACGTGGATACCTTTACGGTCTTCATTTCTCTCTTCCAAGAATTTGATACTTACGTGAAACTGTTAAAAACGCATTTTTAACAAAACAGAATATTTTTCCGGTTTTCCGGTTTTCCGGTTATAATGGTGTATGGATTATTCATCCATGCAATTTCTTGTCCGAAGAGGGTGTGTAATCTACACATGTGACGCGTGTCCGACAAATCAATAGCCATCTAGCAGGGGCCGGACGTCGGGACACCCTCCAGACCGCACGCCGTTGTTTTATTTCCTATATTTCACTCCCGGCGACTTTAGTGGGATGCACGGAAAGTGAAAACGCTCGTTTGCTAAAACCTTTTTGGCGTTCGACGCATTTTCCGGAACGCACTCTGTTTCTATATCTGGAGGAGGAGAAAACACAAAAAAGAAAAGAGATGATGACCCTGTCGTTTTTCATCTGGTGGGTGTTAATTAAAACCCGTCAGTTCAACACTGGACTTTTAAATTTTGCTACAACCTTTAAGATGAGCCCTTGTGATGTAGGTGCAAAGCGTGAGGGGCGTAAAATTTATCTGATATGAATGCACCTGCCACCTTGGCGGCGGCAATAGAGCTGTATAAGCCTGATCTCGCGGCGGCACACGCCGAACGTGCGCGCCCTACAAATGGCTCATTCATAAAACACGAACAACACATGAATAACCCCTCCAAGGGTGCGCGACAATGGCGCACAACGCATGATTTGTCTTTCCGCGATATTTAGCTGAGGTCTCCGGATAAAAGTGAGTTGTTGAAACGACTACGGCCGTCTGGCTCAGCTTTGGTAGTAGTGGTAGTGGTGGTTGGTGGCGTTCAGCGTAGACGTGCTTCGCGCGCAAAGATGCTCATTAAGACATGCAAATGAGCCCCATTTCAATTCTTAGGGCATTTGCGAAGTGGATTGCGCCCGGCGAGATAGTCACAAACTCCTACAAACCCCCACCCAGCTTTGTTTATTTTATTCAGAAAATATGATTCGCATTCCGACCGGAGACATGACACGTTAATTACGACCCAGTGTTGGCGCGGAAAGATAGAGCCGCCGACGACCTATCCTCGCGTATCTTAAATGGAAGGAAATTACGAACCTGGCGAACAGCAGACTTGGATAAGTGAACAGCCCGAACCTCGGCTGAACACGATAATGAATTGTCGGTTGATGGGGTTTGAGTGAGGGTGTGATGGTCGATCGTTGTCTTATCGATTAACTAGATAAATAATTAGGTGCGAATCCAAAGGTGACCCTTTCTACATTAGAAGATGTAAGCTTGCAAAATTTTGTTGCAAAGTGTAATCAGCAACCAATGCCTGCTCACTTTATCGGTGTAATGTTGCAAATTAATAGCAAGTTTTGAGCGCCTTCAACTTTTGGAACCCACCGTGCGCTCTATCATCTCCAGGGAGTCGTAGTCGCGCGCGGAGCGAAACCAACTGCGTAAGTGAATTAAAATATTTATTAAGGAATTCACATACACGCCGCCCCATGGGATCCATGCTTAATTAGCCAAGTTACCATCTTAGTTACTCCCCTGAATAATTCAATTTTACATTCGGCTCGTCCACACCGCAGCCGTACAACTAAGACCCTCAAAGAAGAAAACTGAACAAACAAGTAGCAACTTGCTGGAACCAGGGTTTGTTCACTCCCGAGACTCACGAGTTTTGCAAATATATTTTATTTTAGTTCTGGTTGGAAGCGATTTTTTTACCCACCCAGAGAAGGGTTTCCGCATACCGGAAGACCGGACGCGCAACATTTTAATTACAACGCTGGTGTCAGGTCACATTTTCAACTGTCGCGTGGGTCCTATTAATATGATAATAAGAGGAATAATATTTCAGCTGTAATGCTCCGGTGCTGGAAATATAATTATTATACACCTAAAAACCGGTTTTGAATTTCTAACAGTTTGTGATAGTTATTTGCACATCAAACGTAACAAGTTGAGGGATGACATCAAAGGGGTGAAAATACTTGTTAGAACTTTGACGCGTGCATTGTTACGCTCAGCCCCGTTGTGTTTACATCCTTATCGGGACGTGTCCTTAAAGAGGCCCTCGCCGCCGCATGATAAATCGTAGGTAGTCGGCGACACTCCACCGCTGACCGCCCGCCTCGTCCATCAACGTCTTGGGGCCGCGTGGCCGGCGGGCGACGCAAAAAAGCAAAACACGATAATTCATTATAAGCAGGTCTATCTCGCAGAAAGTGAATCCCTCTCTGCGGAGTGTAAAGTAATCGGGCGTACATGATGGGGTGGACTAAATCGATATCTACGCAGTTTTCGGAAGTGCGCTCGTAAATTTCGGCATTTTCAACGGCAGTATATTACCGATTTCTGGCGATGTGGTGTAAACATGATCTATGCGTGCAAGGAAAAAAATTTGGTGTAAATTTCTGACATTGATGTCCAAAAAGCTTTACGTGAATTTAAAAGCAACTTGATTTACTGATTGGGAAATAGCATCTAAAGCTTGGCGCTCTAAAAGAGGAACTTCGACGAAGGGCCTTATCCTGTCGAAAGTTTTAAGCGTCCCCTTAACTAGCGATTGCGTTGCGCCATGAATGAAAAGCGGCCGATTGAACGGCCGGATAACTCCCCGAGACGCTGTGCGTTGATTTTAAATTGATAAAATTGACTTTGGTTACCCCTCGACATCAGACACAGAAAAAACTGTGAAAAGAATCAGCTAACAAGGGAAATATCAAGATTGAGTGTTGACAAATTTTTTCGCTAATTTTCCACCAAATTATAAAATTTTTAAAAAATTAGAAAATGAAACATCTTGTTTTATATAAGTATAGGAACACTTGGCGTGTTACTTAAATATTGATTTTTCGTTGAAAACTTTCATTTCCCTATAAAGCGCTTCCAAGGAGAAGAAAAAAACACAGAGTATAAAATGACTTTTAGGCATCGTCTTCTCACAAGCCTTGCTGGGGGAGTAAAACGCGAACAGCTTTCCGTCCAATTTTCCAAAGTACATCGAATGCATGTTTACAAGTTTTAAGTTTGAGCCTCAAACTTCGAAATGTTCATTTTTATCGCCACATCACCGATAATAGTGTAATTAATTATGTGATGCAAGTTAACGCTCAATTTCTGTCAGTCGGCTGTCAGTATTTGCTGGAAAAACTAATAATAAAGCATGGCTAACGCAAACCCATCCGTGAAGCATATAATAAAAGCTTTTTCCTAATACGAAGACAATGCGATGTGCTTGGATGGTCGTTGTGCTGGAATGGAAAAAATTCAACGGACAGCACGACGCTATTTGCGGAACGAACAAAAATGAAATTGGGACATATTTGGTCGAGGGCCATAATCGCCACCACGCTCGCGCTCCTTCCAAAACTTAATGTTCCATATTTGAACAATATGTGCGGAGTGGCTACTTTATGGACCATCGCCATTAAGTTGGCGCGTCTCGAAAGGGCCACGCAGAGTGGGCGACGCTCGTATTCGCAATGAATCAGGGAACTGCTGTCGGGGAGACAAGAAAGTCTTTTTGTATCGAAGACGACTTTTTTCCCAGGACTCCACCAAGCGCGACCAAGCGAGAATTTCAGTTTTCAAAATATTAACAAGAAAAACGCAGCAAACCTAGGTTTAATTCTGCGCGCGGCGAGTTATTTTTATACTTTTAGTGGCAGTTTGCGATAATGAAATTCTTTGAAAATTAATTTTGTGAAACATTTATGAGCCTTGCAATATAACGACGACAACACACGATAAAGCAAAGAAAAAGTGCTCGTTGATGATAATAAATGACTATATTATGCGGCAAAAATGTTTATTCTTTTTATCTGCTCTAAAGGGGGTGCCCACCCTTTCATGCCGGAGGGATGTTTCTATAGAACAATGGATTGAAAGAATGCCACACGAAGAAAATCCATTGTCTGCTTACAATGTTAATAAAACCTAATTCTTATTATTAAAAAATTCATTCAGTAGTTGCTACAAATTGTTACAAAAATATGAATCTACTTGTTTGGTCAGTCATTTCTTCAGTGTATAATAAAATGATTAAAGATCACCGCGGAGATGGCCATTAATTATATTAACGTGTGAGTAATTTGCTTCCGGGGGTGGCGGTGGTAACGTCACGGTCCATTATGCAGTGTAACATCACACTTTCCGGTTTGTCGCTTTTAGTGTCATATTTAGACTAAAAATATATTAAAAAATTATTTTCACTTTTAAAACACGTTTTTTAGGGGTTTCAAACACAAAAAGTGATAATTTAGATACGGGTGGCAAAAGTTGTGTGTAAAATACTTTAGTCACGGGGTTTAGTCACGGGACGGAGCTTGCGCATGCGCATTTGCCTACGGTGCAGCACAAAACCATATAAAACGATGTTAAACACTTGATTGATTAAATGCTCGCTGCGCTCGTTCATAATCAATCCCGTGACTAAAACTCCCGTTTACCCACTTGATACTTAATGAATTTTCAAATTCATGCAATAAAATAAGAAATAAATAGCTGTAATTGTTTCTGAAATTATTTTTTGTGCAACGTCAAGTGTCAGTGGGGAAAAACTCAATGAATTTCATATCCACTTAACATAATCGCGCGCAGGAGCAAAACGGGCGACCCTAAGGGAAATCAAGCGACTGTGTGCGCCGCGAAGAAGTTGCACACTGCCGGCGGCGTTGGCTGCGCGGATGAGGAAGACGTCGTCGGAAACTGGTGCCAAGTGAGGCCAGGCAACGAGGGATTGCATCAAGCTGCCGACGTAGAAGATAAAAAAAAATCTGTAAGCCATACGTTGCACGTCGCCTACTTTAGAAAACTTCATTTATCACTTTTAACTATCTGATTGGCACTGTTTTCAACTCAAAAAAAAAAAAACAGAATGTGACTGTGTGTTCAAAATAATATTTTTCATATTATCCTCGAATTCTGCGGTATTGTTATGCTTGTGATGCAATTGAGCGTCAGGCAATTTTCTCCGTCGTCGCGCGCGCCCATCTGTTTGTTCAGGCCCGGTGCAATCGACAGCTGCTGACCAAGGACCAAGGACCGCCGACCGCCGCTGTCGTGCGGTCTCGCCACCAAAACCAGAGAAGAGGCGAGTCTTTTGCACCTCGCACGTCCGCGCCGTTTTTCGTTTTTCCTCCCGCTTAGCGTCGTATTGATAGATCGTCACCCGAACCCCTCAACCAGGCCCAACACACATGGTGCACTATTTGTATAGGCGGCCGCTAAGCCCCAACGAGTCGCCAAGATAGTCCCGGTTTGTTTCTTCTGCATGGCCAGGCGCGTTGAATGTTTGTTCAAGAGGCCAGCTATTTCGGGTTTTCCTCTGGACTAGTGGGCTTAATCTGCTTTTTGTTTATTCATTCTGTTTGTCCATCGCCTTCCGGTTGCCTATTTATACACAACAAAATGAATTATAATATTTCACTCCTCTTGTAATTGCTTTAATACGCATCTAATAATAAACTTGGTAACGCTCATTTTCCTCTTCATTACATTGCGACAAAGTGGTTTCTCATGACCCGCTAGTCACATTCCGCGGCAACTTCTTTATAAGGTGCATAAATCACGTCGGCGATGTGCCACGACGAAAAACGTGCGCTTTCATTCCACGTACCTCCCCACCACCACTCCTGCTATTCCCCCATAAGAATGGTAAGCTTGCTTTTAGCCAGAGTCGGCATGCACGTGCACTAAGGACCGAGGAATGAAAATTCCGTCGGAAATCTAAATAGACTTGCTGCGAGTGGCAGCTGCTCCACGTAGAGTTAGTTGTGTGGTGGGAACCCATCGAGAAAGGATTCGTTTATACCTGGATTTGGAAAAGAACGCCCGTTGAGGTAAATTGATTGCAATTGGCGCGACAGTAATGCCGACAACTCGTTGGAGCAGCTCACGCCACGGAGATTTCCTACTGATCAAGCTTGGGCTTACAGAGAGTTGCAGTTGGAAGCGGAATGAAGGTCCCAGGAGGGTATTGAGAATTCCTAATAGAATTGCTTACTACTTTTCAATTGAAAGAAACAAATCATTGGTTTTAAAAATTTTTGCTTTGAAAAATTTTTAGTGGGAAAGAATGCGGGTGTGCAGGGCCGGCGTTGGCGCTGTAGTGTAGTGTATGTATAGTGTATATTTCATTGATTGCGCTGGCGTTGGGCTTCAGGGAGCCTGCGACACGCCCGCCGCGGCGCTCATCCTGGCGGAGCGCGCGTTGCCTGCTGCCTCCGGCCTCCGCCGTCCGAGCTGTTCTGTAGCTGCTTATTTATCGTGCGGCTGCGAACTGAATCGCGCCGTATAGTCCCCTATTTCGCTCGTACCTGCGACAATAGCGCAACCACCACCGCGGGTGCACTTCTCACTACCGCTCCTACGCACTTCCTCGACGCATCGCAGAAAATAACAACAGAAGAAGACAAGAAAAAAAAGTTGCGAAACTTTTCGTCGGTCGCGATACCACGCGGGGGGGTTAGCAACTTCCGGGCCGGTTTGTTTGTTTGTGCGAGCCTGCGCGCGTGTGCCCCACGTGACATGCGAGCAACACAGTGATCGTGACGCGCCACATCGTACACACCAGCGCCCAACGGCCCAACAAAACACAACTGCTTCAAAATAGTGCTCTAGTGATTTAAAGTGACATGCTAACTGAACTGTGAATTCTAAATTTTCAACTTTCGAAGGGTTTCATTCACGCTACAAAGAGTAGCGTGTTGGTTTCTTCTTGCAAGGATTTCAAGCAGTTGCCTTGGCTTCATCACCGGTCCTCGTGGGCTACAGCCTTGTTGGCGTGTACCCGTGCGCGGTGTGGAAACCGCGACGCGCTTCCAGCCCTTCGGCGACCGCCTCAAACCCACAACAACAACAACAATCTGTTCAAACGCAAGCACCTGGACCTGCTCCGGGACCTATCCGAACCACACGTCAACAACAACAAGAAAGAAACCAAGTTAGAACCCAGCCGTATCCTACAACGGCGACTTTCATCAACCAACCACCTCCACCATCAGCCCAGGTCAACCAGCTGCAGCAGCATCGTGTCGTCCTTCAACATCCACAACAACAACAACACCACTGCACGCCGACGCCGATTTTTGCTGCACCACCCGCGCTCGCTGTGCAACAAACAACGCTCGCTAATCAGTTGCCACCCGCCCGGCCTGCAGCCGCGTCGTGTAGCTGTCGCGATTCCAACGCAAACATTGAACAAGTATCGCAAGTGACCGCCAATCCTGCTCCAATGTTGTTCGTGCCCTTTTCGGTGCCCAGCTTTGCACCGTCGATGACCGGCAATAATCTACACGTCAACAATTGCAGTCCGTCAAAGGTACTTGAAAATTTATTCACGTAATTTGCTCACTTGAACCCTCAGATCCTATTCAATTTTTGATGAGTCCATTAAAAAAAGCGTCGTCAAGTGGAAAATTTGTACACCATCCGAATCATAGATATTCAAATTTCTGCTTGAGAATTCCAAAGCGCTGGGATTCATTTGACGGACGAAACGCAGAAGCAAGAGGGGCTCGCCTTCAGGGCATGACTATTATTTAAAAACGAACGCGAGTTTTTTAATTTGCATTTATATGACTGCAATCCGCAGCGAGGCGCGTTTGTCTACCGCTATCCAACCAGGGGGTTCTCCGATATGATCCGGAAAATTCCATTTTCTTTTTTGGTCTGCCAGTTTTGTTTTAGTTTCTCACTCACAAAAAAAAAATTCAACCAAAAATTTTTTTTTCGAAAAATTCACAAAAATCATACCAGTTTTAGCTGTACGTAGGTATATTTGCACGAGATTGGTTTGGGAAATGTAACGAAACGAATCGGTGCGCCGCAATAAATGACATTGGAAAAATGATAAAAGGAAACAAAACCGGAGCGCAACCGAAACAAAACTGTTCATTTAACACGTCGACATCAATGGTGCAAACCTTGCAAAACCGCACAAAAAAAAAAGCGCTCCGGGGATGAAATATCGCTCTCGATATATACATTTCACCCGCGAGGCTTTGATTGCTCTCTCTGTGTGGGTGGTGCGTGAATGTTCACCGCAAAATAATTAAAGCAAATTCATTGATATTTATGCATCCATAAAAATCATTATTTTCTCACTCCCTTGCAATTCCCAAACACTAATTGCAATCCACACTGACAACGCGCAACATTAAAACAAAAATATGCCTAGGGTGGGCCACCGCAAGCCAAAGTCAACTGTGTATCCCCAGTTAGATTGCTTCTGGAGGCGTGGAAGAAATATGTTCACTCGGTTGGAATTCACTCGCGCCTTTTACACTTCACGCCTTTGAATTATCTTTTTTCGGGTGCAATATTGCAAATTTCTTGTTTTTGAATGTTTGTGTTTACAACAGTGCAATTATCTAGTGTTTAGTAGGGAAAGTTTAGCGTGTACATTGGAATCACGCCAGGGTCGTGCTCAAACTTATACATATTTAACTAACGCGGGCTTTATTTTAATGAAAGGGCCTCAATGAATACACAATTCCTGTGTGTTGCTGCTCGGCGGATATGCTGCCCGGAGGCTTATCTGCCTCAATTCGCATCGATGAAACGGTCGGGCGAGCGTTATAATAACGATACTACGACCAGGGCGGGTGGTGGACAATCACCACGTTTATCGCTTTTTGTTGCCCGATGGTCACTTTTATTGCAAATAAGGCGGTAGTCTATTGCAAATGGAAATTTAGTCAGAATTTATTACAAAAATTTTATATTACTGCATCGGAATAGAGATCTCATACTGATGATAGTTTAAAAGTGAGGTTAGAATTTTATGAAGTGCAAAAGTTATGAGATTCGCAACTAACGAGACTTTATTGGCTTTTAAGGCCGTTGCGTAATTAAAACGCAAAGGGTTCACGCTAGAAGATTGGACAATTCAGAATGTTAAAATGTCTGCAACCCCCCATAGACATCTGGAGCTTGAGGCGTTCGGCAGGAAGCAGCATCCAAAAATGATTTCTCGTTAAAACCCTTGCGCAGTTTTGTTTCTCCACGCTTTAAATATTTAAGAAACGCCGAGATTTCAATCTATACAAGAATAATCCCGTTTGTTAAGTCATCACTCATTTGCGAGGCGTAAAGATGCCAGAAAGAGGGTTGCCAAGACCGAAAACCAACGCGCTTCAATGATTAATAGACGTCCTAATCAAGCGGTTCAGTGATTTTCATTAAAGTCTCTTTTTCTTGATGAGTATTTGTCTAGGAAAAGTTGCAAATATTAAAACTTTCAAATTCTCAACTTGATGGTGCTGATGGGTAACGGTGAAAAGGTTGAACACCACCGACCACTTAACTTAATTGTGGTTACCCTTGCTCTATATTACTAGATGTGATGGAAGTCTACACGTGAGCCGTAATCTGATTAATGGCATAAAGTAATAATTTCCGACCGAGTCGACACCCCACGCTGTTTCCGGTCCTTTGCTGCTCCGCTGGTGCATATTTGCGCAGTCTAACACTTGAAACCCCTTTAGTAGTGGGATTCTAGACGTTAGGAGTTTGGGTTCCACAGCAGCTTGACCGTGACGTGAGGAGATGCCTTTTTAATCTGCAGCTAGGTAGAAAGCTGGGAGTTAATCCCGTTTCTGGCAACAGCGGCCGCCATCACCAGTTACCTCTCGCCCTCACTGTTCCCAATTAGTCAAGATTCAAATCAGTTAATTTCGCCCGCGCAAGAAGTGCCACCGCCGCTTTCGCACTCTTGCATAGTTCATGAACCAGCTGGGAGGGGCCGGGAGGTGCAGAAAACGAAACGAAGCGAAATAAGCGCCTCGGAGTGTGTTTGCTCATCTGTGGAGGTAGGTAGGTGGGGGGGAGACCGGAAAACCACAATGGCAGCGAATTTAACAATGGCGCGGTTAGACAAGAAAACCACCTTTGTGTTTGCAGCGTCCATGTTCCCGGTCCAGACCTGGTGTTTGTTTTAGTAATATCACCTTTGGGGTAGTTGTATAGTAGACTATAAACTATGGTCCAGGCGAATGATGTAAAGGCCCCTGATCGACGTCAAGTGCGCCTGGCTGCCATTTAATTATTAACTAAATGTGCTTGTAATTCACCTTTCTAGATGAGTGAGAGGGACGACGTCGATAACAAGCCAACGAGTCCTTTGAATCCTTTTTGTCCTTGGACACTCACTCGTTGGAATGTATCGATCCAAGGTGTCAACTTGGGAATTTGCGCTTAACCCTTAACTCGAAACATTTAAAAAATACAAATGAACCCAACCTTATTATCGGGGCTCGTAAATCCACCCGCTCTTGACTCCGCTCTCTTGACACGAGCTAATATTTTATGGAGTGCATTGTGTTTCATTAATAACTAATATTCGGGACGAGTGCTGGGACCCACCACTTGCGGAGCGGAACGGCTGGTCGTAACGCCGGCGGTGCCGCAGTAATCGGGCGGCAACGACGCTTGCCGGGGGTGGCATACAGCTGAAACTCTAAAGACTGCGCGGCGGTCGCTTCGGTTTTATGATCGCCATATGCCCTGCTCGCTGGCTGACGTCTCTCCCTTGAATATTTCAATGTTTTCATTTGCAGTAAATTATGCGAACGATTGGTGGGGTACTTTGTATGTTCGCCACCCCCGCCCTTCTCACATGGCACTAGCACTACGTCCGGATATTTATATCTTTTAATGCAATATGGAAAACGGCATTCCCTGGGCCTGGTTTTCATATTTTCCTACGGGTGCATCAGCCCTATCTCATGCCTCATGGGAGGTGCGGTATGTCTCCTGCATATATTATAATTTTTATGGGGCCTGCTTATACTTTAGGAGATTTTTCTGGGAAAAACTGTCAAAATGTGATTTAATAAAATACGTTTTTTTTTGCTTTTGACATTGACTAGTAGGGAGTAATTCGACAATGTTGGCCAATTAACCACTGACAGAATGTACATTATTGCTAATTGGTTCGGCGAAAAGGAGACAAGCACCGCACGAATCGAAACACGCCAGCCAGCCGTGAGGGGGATGTTTAATTCAGGCAGCCGTTTGTCGAGGCCCAAAATATACGCTGCGCGCAAAATTTCCCCGGGGCCTGGTCTCATTAGTTTGATCTTCCGCGAGGCGCGTCGCGCACTGTTGATTTAAGATAGCCGCAATTTCGGCGCACCTCGATGCAACACTAATTGATCGACGAGCGTGCGACATGACGGCCGTGGCTTGTACTTGATCGTGTACCACGCACTCGACATGCATCCGAGTGGACCAAGCGCCTGGCTCCTATCAATTAGGCTCCGCCGAGCGTTAAGGAAACACACACCTCAACACTCGAACAATTTCGGCAATGCGAAATTGCTTTTAATCTACAATTTGCATGATCAAACAATGCGGGGGGAAGGCGGTAGGAGGGTGACAGTCTATCTGTGTTTACCCAGCTTGGTTTCACGACGGCGGCGGCGACCACCACCGCCACAGCCACCGGCGGTTATCGCGTACACACGCTATACATAATGGATACGCTGAAAAAACTCTCCGCCACACGCACGCACCCTCCAAAACCCCCGAAAACTTCAACTTCGATCTCACCACTGTGATACTGTCATACCTACACGCCAGAAACCGCCTAAAGGTCTTGTACAAGCGTTTAAACAGACAAAAAGCGCATTTAAGCGAAAAATTAATTTGTTTCCCTTTGGAGATGAGAGATATAGCATAAATTAATCATGGTTTGGGGAAAATTGCATTAAGGAGTGCATTTTTCATGAATGTCCCTGAACCTGAACTTCGGCGTATGAGGTTTATGTATTCAACAAAGTTGACTGAGTTTTAGGGGGTGGTTTTTGGTGCGCGCCGAGGTAGGTATATAATACCCGACAGGAGTTTTGAATGAAATGAATAAAACAGGGCTTGATTATTACCAACCACCCCTTTTGTTCCGTCGTATATGAATCATTCACGTTGGGGCTCGATCTAAATTTCATAACGGCTAAAATAACATGGAACGAACGAACACCTCTGAACGAAACGCTCGTGCAAACATGGCATTCCTGTCTGGGATCATAACCACATCATTTTAAACAAAAAAAATTACCAAATTCCAAAACTACAAGGTTTTATCATCAAAAAAACATTAAACTTTTATAATTTTTAAAATAATATAAAACCCGTGACTAAAGCCCGTGACTAAAGCCCGTGACTAAAACCCGTGACTAAAACCCGTGACTATAGCCCGTGAATAAAGTACTTTGATCACAGTTTTAGCCGTCCGTGTCTAAAATATCACTTTTTGTGTCTCAAAACCTTTTTTCTTCTGTTGTATGCAAACACAAGCACCCGGATGGTAATACAGAGCGCCCCGATGACCACGAAAGAAAATAAAGCGCAATAGGCGTGACGTAGCCGTTCCTTCGACGAGCCGCGAACAATTAGTCCCGAAATAATGAACCCGTATGAACTTTGAGCGCGCGCGCGCCGAAACGCCGAAACGTTGGATGTCTGCAAATGAGTTAATTAACTAAGTCGAACGCGCCGCCATAATGTTTGCCGTCGCCGTTACAAAGCGGCAGCAAGAGCGAGGGGTTGCTTTATTATCAGTGTAATTTATTTTCCTTGCACTAGTGTTTACGCTTTGATGATTAAAGATGCCGAAAAGACCATCAAAACGCTATAGGACCATTCGTCCCTAAGCTGATTATGTGGGCATCACATATCTACTTCCTCATTTCCGGCCTACAAATCAACATATAAATTGCTGTGATTTTCAGCGCTCTAAAAACGGAATCAATTACTTTCTGGACATTAGGATGACTTTTAGTTATGGTGGTCATCGAGGACTATCAAAGGACTCCACAGGTCGGATCCCCAGATGCCTGCACTGCGGTGATATGACGAAAGAAATATTCTTTTACGAGTGGTCGCCGGCCATTTCTCCCCGTTGGGAGCATGTCCTATCGTAACAGTCCTTATCTTCCGGTTCGACGGCACTTCCCCCTTCTATTCCGAAACTAAATATTAACCGACGGTATAAAACTAAATCACAATTCGAGTGCGTCGTCCGCACGGCTTAACGCGCGTTTATGCGCGCACCTATAACCGCCGCCCCCAGGACGAAAGCTATTTCCAACTTTATATTTACTTTTAATCGAAGGTTGAACAGGAGACGCGGGTTTGTGAACATTGTTATAGGATAAACTCGGGATGTTCCATATCGATCTGAATTATTCATTTCGTTTGCCTATAGAGAGAACCCCACAGTCCTTTTTTGGAAGGGCGGAGGAGAAAAGAGGAGAGATATTATCCTTGGTCTGCTTATCCTTGACTCGAATGTATCGTGTTTTTGTGTGTATGGGATTTTTTGTCTTAATCCGGACATAGGGAGATGGGACCATGGAACCGGAAATGCGGGGAGATCGTCCTGGCACGGGACAGCTGGCGCCGTAAAACTAATTACTTGCTTTTCTGGTCACGTCCCGCATGTCCTAATAGAAATGGCGTGTCGCATTTGTTCTCTTTTTCCCTGTTTCCGGGTTCTTATTGTATTAAAAAAATAATTGTACATGTTTCCACACAAAACCGGAACTAAAATATAAAATTTTTCTTATTTTCTAATATTGAGTGGTAATCATGTGTTGGCAGTTAAGTCAAGTTACCCTTCAACACCCTGCTTGTAAGGGGTTGGTGTTTGTGACACTATTGATGGCTATACGTACATCACTTAACGCGACAACTTCGGTTAAGTTAATTACGAAAAGCAAACGCTAGAATGCGAACGCGGTGTGTCGGCGTCCGCCGCCTCCGGGCGCAAGAAGTAACGGGGAAGATATGCAAATAGTATTCATTAGAAGTACCATTGTCTCGAACTCATGTTCCGTAAATCATTCGAGTGCGCCTGGGACCGCCGGGACGAAAAGCGAAACGAAAGAGGCACACGCAACGCAAAACAGGCGGAGGCGCCGGGCGCTGCTTCAACTAGTCCTGTGTTAAACATTCATTACTACTTTCGCATAGTGTCGAGCGCGCTCGCGCCGCTAGCGGCACATCCGCCCGCCGCCCAAAGTGAATTTATTTAAAACTTGTTACGAACACAAGAACTCTCCAGCTAATAACAGCCAACAGACACGATACAACTAGGAACAAATGCAGATATAAAGACATGCAATCCACCAACCTAGAGAAAAAAAATACCGTTGTGATATCCAATAAGCTGTTATTGGATGGTGTGTGCATGTGCATGAATAACGGATGTCACAAGCGGAGCCATATTGCACTTTTGTGCCAGACACAGAAATCAGCAGATTTTCGCACCCCCGCAATATGTGTGTGTTGAGGGGGTGAGTAGGCGACCGCAAGCCGAGCGCGACGTGCGAGTCTCGTCGTCGTTTCGCAAATTCGCCCGCCAGCCGGTACAAACCGGGCGTTTTTTTGCAAATGACTTTCTTTATTTCCTCACGTCCGTTGCGAGCGTTTTTTTTTCCGGTGGCCAGGCAGCTGTAGACTTACAACAAGGGACTAAATTTAGCGATAACAACCCGCTCCCTTTTACTTCTCATCCCAGTCGGCGGCAATTTATCTGTGTGTCCGATTTATTAAAGCCGGTAATGCGCGGAAAACTAAAAGCAATACACACATGGTGAACATGGTGAAGGCGCCGGGATGCACACACGTCGTTACGCGCGCGCTCTAATAAATTATGGATTAATGTATCATAATACTTGTTTAGAGCTCTCGCCGACACCGGTTTCGAATGTTCGGTTAGAGGTGGAAAGCAATTCGGCGGCGGCGGCGGCGGTGGGAATGTAACCTGTCTCGGGGTATAAAATTGAGTTAGTTGGAATTGGATGTGATGTATTATTTACTGCCGGCGCTCGACACTAACAGCCAGAAGCAATAAACAACAAATTGCAGCGGATACATGTTGAGCGGTTGCATAAAGAGCTTTTGTGTGCGCGAAGGCGGCGGCTGTGCATTCGGCTGAAAATTTCACGAGCGCGCGATAATTGTGTTGAAATAATATGCGCTATAATTGAGTAGCAGAGGGCTGGAATGTCGAAGTTATGAAGTTGTGAATAGAGAAGTCAATGTTATTGATTGTCAGTAAGTTCGGCGTGTGCGAACAAAACGAGAGGGGAGCGCTGAAAACGCCGGGATGATCAATTTGCCACGCGAACAAACAGCAAAAGTTTGTTTTCGGCTCAAATAAGTTAACAAAATATTAAATAAGAAAGTTAAACCTGTTTCATCGCGCACCATGGGGACTACTTCAATATTTTTTTTCGACAGCCATAAATCACTAGAAATTAAAGTATTTTTTCTAAATCACAAGTGAATAATATACTTATCCCATGTTAAAACATTACTTGGTGTTTTTCGTGCTCCGCGAGGAGTTGGCAAGTCACAAAGTTTTACGTTTTGTGGGCGCAATATAGTTGTACGCATTTCTTGTCCTCGTTGGTGCACCCGACGTCGAAACTACACCCGCGATGCCCATTTTTCTTGATGCCGGTGCGGCAGGTACGAGCCACACCAAATATTTCAGTGCTTTTACCTCCGTCGCCCGGCGACTTCACCATAAAACGACGAAAAAGATGTATAATACATTTCGTCGTTGAATTATGAATCCACACACAGTCGGCATGCAATGTATATATCGTGTCTTCGAGACAAAGTTGCGCGCAAATAAAGCGATGACTTCTTCGCCGAAAAAGGGGCGACGCACTTTTGAATGATTAATCGCGCGTTTGAAGGACGCAGAGAGAGGAGCATGGGATGACAAATCTATGGCTTAAGTGGCTTCGCTCGACACGATTGAATCAATCGTAAAATCGGGCGGCGCGCCCCGTCATTCCGCGTCAGCGCCCAATTCAAATCAGTTGTTTCTCACCCCTAACGCGTGTCTTCCGGCGCCTCCAAGTGCGTAATTTGGTTATCGAAAGCTCGTCGCGCTACTTGAATCGATATTGCGTCTAAGTGCTTCGAGTTTTCGCTCGTTTTTACTCTCTCCGTGTTGTAAAACATAAAATACGGAATTTTCTTCTAGTGACCAAATGTTGCCAGGCTATTAACGCCCGAACGATTAGTGAATTTAACTTTTGCAACCCTCTAGAGCCGCAGCGCTAGCTTTTATTTATGTTAATCAATATTGACTTGGAAACTTTTCGCTGGGAAGAAAAAGCGACACGCGGCCTAGAAGCAGCAGGAAACAACCCTAATTTAATAACGGCTAAAAACCGACGAGAGCGCTCAATTTTGCCGGGCGCGCGCCCTGTGCTAATATATTCTTTAAGTTGCCGAAGCGTCTGCCGCGATGCGTGCGAAACGTGTCCTTCCGCACGGCAGGCAAGCTTTGTTTCCGCATCGTCCTTGACTTTACTTCCCCCTCGTGCAAGTCAAGTCGTGCATTAGCTCAATGCACTGACGACCTTGCATCAAACGTTTTTCCACCCTTATTATACATTAAAACACAAAAATTACATAAAAATAAAATTTTACGAATTAATTTGTAATTTCGTAAATGAATTCCATTTAAAGTCGGTTACGGTTTACGATGGGAATGGATACGTCCGCGTGACAATTTCATTGAGGGTGCAAATCGATACGTAGGTGATTATCACCACCGTCCGCCATTTATACGACTTACTCGACTCACACAGCAGGGTGTGAATTATTTTTACGACCCTAGTGGCGATAAATAACTTTTCGTAATTCGGGTGATGAGTATCGACGTCTGAAAATTATTTTTCTTCTTATCATCACATACATTAATTTATCTAAGCGTATTTTCATCCCTCTAGACTTAGGTTTTGTGGGCGTAAAGATTTTTCATTTAGATTAATCTGCGACGCAATATTTAGTTTGTCGATAATTAGTTTGTGGATGTAAACGACGTGGATTTAATGTGGTATTTGCTAAAGATTAATTTATTATTCATTGCTGGATGCAAACCTCAGGCGCGTAAATATTTAGCGCTGGCGCTGTTTTGTTAAATTAATAATTAAATCTCTGAGCTTTGCGCGCTGTGGGCTTTGGCGTCGTTTGCTGGGAGTTGTGCGGTCGATATTAAAAGACCGGATGCATTTTGCATAAATATACACATGACACCAGAAAGTCGACGGGCGTTTGACTTTAGATTTCATGCGCTGTGCACGTTTGCCGCCCCCTCAAGTCAATGTTGTTGTGACTTGAACGACGGTGTTTAATTTTTTCTGTTTCGATAATTTACTGCCGACCACCTGAGCGTAAGCAATTTATTTTTATCACCCACAGAGTTTTATTTTGTGGGAATTTAAAAAAAATAAATATTACACGTTTTAAATAATATTTAAAAATATACTTTTTGAGTTTTTGGTAATTAAAGCAAGCGTTTTGGGGAAAAAGTTGAGCAGCAAACAAATCAGCCGGAAATTACGAAAATTAGACGCGCAAATACTGCCTGCAACCCCAGCTGTATGTTTTTTTTTGTATTTAATAGCCACGGCGGAAGTTTAAATTGCACTTCACCTGTTTCTCTAAAGTCTAAAGTCTCTAAACTCGGGCGGAAAAGTTTTTTGGCGTGCGTTTTAAAGAAAACCTCTTCCGCGCTCGGAATTTTTAAATGGGGCTCGCTGGAATTACGCCCAGCCGCCCCTTCAACAGCGTGCACGTATGAAACACTGCTTCGACCGATTCCAAATCCCTTTCGCTACTACTTATCCCTTTTTATCGAAAAACTTGTGCGAGCGGCGGGCGCATCGTGTTTGTGCGCTGCGCATTTATGAATTGCGGACGCGCAAAAAACACTTTGTACTTTTCTGCTTTACGCTTACAAACGGCCGCTGTTTTTTCGTTTTATTTGCCGTGTGTTCCAGCGCATTTTAATTCGACATAACACTCTTGTATTTGCGCGCATTTTAAACGGTCTACATCGACTTGAAATTTGGGAAAATTGCAATTTTACAGAGAAACTTTATTATGAGGAGTCTTTTATGCACTGAATACTTAGTATTATAATCTATGCTTTAAATCAAGTAAAAATATAATAAAATATCTTCTAAAAATTAAATTTTAAAAATTTTTATTAAAAAAATACAAATTTTACTGCGTGGAATAAAAAATATTTACTAAAGTTGTTAAACGTTGTAATTAAACGTATTTTGTAAACTGATTTAAAACTGTTTACTTTTCATACTCATTGTACTCCATTGTGACCAAGTTGAAATGAACATCCGCGGCATGCATCTGCAACTGCCCCCACTGCAGTAGTCGCGAAAACGCCGCAGTGACTGTAAACGGCCGCGAGCAATATAATTATTTGCATTGTGCGGACGATCGTCGCGTGCGTGTTTATCTTTATTCCGTGCCTATTGTGTGTGTCGCGAATGGGAGGCGGGTGCACGCCGCCGCCGCCCGTAAACGTTAGATGCCGCTCTAAACCATATTCTTATCGGCGGCGTCGCCGCTTTTGTTTCACTTTTATGTATATTGCCCATGTCTCATCTGGCACCGCGAGGAGCTTTTATGCGCGCGCTAACAAAATGGCTTCACGTTGCCATAAAAGAGGCGGCAGGCGTCGAGTCGAAAACTAAAACGAAAAATGGATCTAAATACATAAACGCCAACGACTTGTATCAAGCAAACAATAGAAATATTTGTGTTCCATGGGAATAACAAATAAAAACGTGTCATAAGTGGTGTTATGCTCCGCCCATTAGCATTAGCAATACACGCATGCGCAATAAAAATATTTCAATGCTTATTGTGCTTGTGCTTCATTACTCAACTGTCATTAGTAGCGCAGAGTAAGAGGTTACGTGTCCCATTAGCCGCATTACAAGTGCCACTTTTTGCTAGTTTTCCCTCCGAGCACAAGAAACGAGAGATGGCTGAATATCCGTCGCAATAAAGCGACACGGCACGACACGTATTCTTAATAGAATGAGAATGCCACTCGGCCGTCGACAAATCGATTATCAATTGGTCCGGCGGCAACTTGTGGAGTGCGTGCCGTCTCCGCAGCCGCCGCCACCAACAAACCTTGTCGACGACGTTCCCTCACAAACACACAAACACACACACACACAGAGCACACAAAAACTTCGCCAATAAAACATTTCACAAGTCGCGCCAACAACACGCTAAATATTTGACCGAGAAAAGAAACTTTGCGTCATGATAATACACACGCCGAAAATCATACACTTTATGCACGCGCTTTATGAACGCCGCAACTTTATTTCTGCTTCGGGGCGCGAGAGATGAAAGAAATTAAAAGCAAGCGGACGCGTTCGTCGGCGAGGATTTGAATTATAAATTTATGTTCGCGACGCGCAGCCCGCGACGCCGAAAGTTTTAATTATAAAATTTCAACGAGATTAATTAATCATGGTTGTTGTTGTTCGCGCGGCGCATCGGTGGAATTTCAGTATCGACTTTTACTGCAGCTGGATTTATTCGGATAAACAACTTGTTTAGATTTCATATTTAATTAAATAAACTTTTTACAGGTGTAATTCTCATTATACACTATCGTGTATAATATAAAATTTATTTTAGAAACAAAAATTTCAAAAAAATTAAAGTATGATTATAATAAATTGTTAAAAAGTTGTTCTATAAGGTTACGCACGCTGAGGGTGAGCACCAACGTCGGAAACAGTTTTTCAATCAAACTTTGCGCAACTCAACTGTGGTGGTCTAATCCTCTCGGCGGCAAAAAGAGTATGATTAAAAATTAATTTTTTATTAGCAGCGCGCTTGGGGGTTGAACTGCGCTGCGCCGCTTTAAAACCGCAGGGATGCCGAAAGCTGCTTGCCGAACTTTTCATAATATTTATCGTGCAAATAAAAAATCCAGTGGCACACAACTTGCAATCTGGAAATAAATTCCGATGCGAAATGATTAAATCATAGTTTGTGGTGAATTCACCAGACGTCGAGGGTGTGCATGTGCTTGTTATTATTTATATTCTTGCGGACGCGAACATTGTTTCCGATTGTAATTGGTTAACTGGCGGGCGTATTTACTTTATTGTTTGACTAGCTGACCGTACGGACCCGGGCGCGTTGTACAGGGGTGCAAACACAAAGCTGTACCGCCGCCGCTGCCGCCACCGCTAACAATAGCAAAGCGCGCGTCGAAACTAGAATTCGTATATTGAATGTCAAACAATAATTAATTTCGAGCGTGGACCCGAAAAGTTGGATGTCGGTGCGTCATTATTCCCCGTATGTGCAATTCGTTTCCGGCCTATTTCATTGTGTCGACGATTCAATCGCCTGGCGCTTTGTTGTGTGGCTTTAGGCCCGGAAATACACGAGCTTTACTTAATTCGAAACAATGTGATGGGATGAGCAGGCGAGCAGCAATTTCGTATTCAAGTCACAGCGCCAGTCGAAAAGAAACAAGTTCAAAGAATAAATGGAAGAAATTCCTAATTATATTAACTTCCGGACTCTGGATACAATGTGGCAGTTGGTCCTTGGTGAAGTTACTTTTTTTACAAGTTGTAGAATAAAAATAAAACCAAAAATAAAAAAAAATTGATTTTTTTGTTTTTGTTCAAGAAATCTAAATATATATCTTGCAACACTTCCGGTTTCAGTGTCGTTGAGATCCCGAAAGCGTTTTCCATAAAGCCGCTTGTTTGCCTCTTGTTTCGCGGTGGCGTTTTCTTCAATTTCAATGGCACGCGACCGCCGCCGCATGAATATGCGAAGCCTCTTATTTCGGATTCGGTTACACGCCGCGCGCCGAATTATTTCGGAAATTTCAGGTATACACACAGACACAAGGGGTGTTTCATTCCTCTCATCTCTTGTTACAACACCATGGCGGCGGCGGCGTTTTGTTTACCAGCACGAAACGAGCTTTGAGCCTTCGGTAATATGCAGCGGGATTTGAGCGTAATAAGCATTCATAGTTCTTTCTATAACACGTCGCTGTTGCCATTTACATGCGGAAAATACAAACCCCTCTCCGCGGGGTTGCAGCAACGCGATGTCATCGGCGGCGGCGGCGTAAGCAAATTTGCATAAACTGAATTTAAAAGCACCTACAAACCTACAACTCTTGCATATTCATTATTTTCATATCTGCCGTGTTGCGATGCGTCGCATTCGACACGAAGCCGTATTTGTAACCAGAGGGCGCCACGATATGCATGGATTAATCACCAAACCAATACGATTTTAATAAAATACTAAATAAATTTCCACAGTTGTAAATTTTACAAAACATTCACCAAAACTGTCTGAAGAATAAATCGGGAAACGTTCGAAGTTATCTTGTAATTAATTACACTGTGTTTTATGCAAATGAAGGCGCGATTAAAATGAGTTTTCGACCGGGGAACGCTGCCGAAAATGCAAAAACTATTATGTATACATTATGGGCGCAAGATAACAAATTATCGCCTCGAGGCGCCTCCACCAAAACTCGCAACTTTCTCATCCCTATTATTCTTATTACGGACTTTTTCTACAGCGCTAGTAAATTTAAAAATAATGAGAGAAAGCGAATAAAACGCACAACACCGTGTGATCTATTCAAAATATTTCTTAATTCATTAATAATTACGTAAAACTTTTCGTGGAATGCAAAGATGAAAGATTTCGGCGCAGACAAAGCGTAAACTGATAAAATAATTAATCATTTTGCTTTCCCCTTTTTCTTAAGCATTACAAATGTCAACATTGAATGCACCAGTGATTTTACAAATAGGCATTGTTGAATTCTTACGGGTTGTATTTTAGGGGATGTAAAATTGCGAGACATCGCCGATTGAAGTATTGATAAAACTAAATGATCGAATCAATTAATTGCTTGACGTGAGCGTTCAATTTGCAATTAAGAATTTTTATTGCCAGCAAGGGGGTGGCGCTCGACAATGTGCCGAAATTACCATCCACTTTTCAAAAATAGGCGCTTGCAGAAGCAGCAACGACATCAATCATGCTACGAAAGCATGAAATTAATTAAATTGTTTCGTGCGCGCGCCGTATGCGTTTTTTACGCTTTCGTCGACGTCGGCGGTGTGGCAGTGGTGGCGGTAGCGGCGGCGCTCGCAAACAGACGATTCAATTAAGGCACGAAACGGAACGCGGAACGCGGCGTCGAAATAGAAAATGACGCTAATTTCGGTCTTTAAGGTTAGACTATAGCATGACTTGGATATAGTTTCCACCACCACCACCACCACCGCTGCCGCCAACCGACTTCCGGGGCGAGTTTCAAAGTCGCTCTCTTGTCTACTTAAAGTTTGTCGGGGTATGTCGCGAGGTCGGCTGCTGCTGGATGTGAAACTCGTCGCCGGGGATTCGATTTTCATGCGCGCCGCCCGAAAGTGAATCCGGCGGCGGTGGCGGCGGAATGAGGTTTGCTTTGTGCGCTCTCCCACACATATTCTTGTTCGGCGGGCGCGCGCGACACGAAAGTTACAAACGTCGTACATGTGCATGTACATTCAACGGGGATGGCAAAACCGGGCATGTCACCCCCATCGAGCAAGCGCACAAACGGTTCGAATATAAATGACGCCATTTATAAATTTTCTGACGTTTGTTTCGCGCAGCGCCAGGCGAAGATTCCGAATCGCATTCCGACATCGCGAGTAAAATAAGTCCAAAGTACAGATTTGTATGGAAATATTTCTTTGAATGGAGGGGGAATATTATGTGCCAAGCTTTGATGCTTAAATTCTTAAATCTCACACTTTTTTCTTTAAAAAAGAAATATTTTACTTTTTTTCAAAAATTTCTTTTATATTTGGATATTTTGTATGTAGAAATGTACAAACACGTAGATACGTAATTAAATTCACCGCCGCCACGCTGATTAGGTCAATTAGCAAAAATGCACGGCGGGATAATTCGATTGTCCAATATTGCACTGACCACACTGCACCATCGGCGAATAAATCATCAAATTCGCTGTTTTAAATTCCAAAACGCGTAACTAGCGCTATTTGAAGCTTCCTGCATAAAAAATGCACTCAAACGAATACATACACATAAACAAACAAAAAACAACATGGCTGACGTGAGTCGTGACCACGATATCAGTCCGAGTGCTCGCCGAGAAGTGAGTTTTTCCGATGCATGCAAACCCTGAGTGCTTCTCTGCTACCCGGCATCGTTTTCGCCCTCGTGCTCATCCGCACCCGCCCCCCGCCAAAGCATCTCCGGCTTTTGCATATTCCACGGCAGACACCATCGCCATTCAGGAGGTTGTACATTCGGGGCTTGATGGCTGCCACCCCCCACGCCGCGTTATTCTAATAGAATTAACCATTTGTTTTTATAGCCTTCACTTTTTCTTGCAACAAAAGGTCCGCTTGTTTTATCTTTATTTGCTCTCGTAATGAACGTTATAATGATTTTTTAGGACCGCATCCCCCGGACCGACGAATATTAATGTCGATAGTAGTGTTTTTTCTCCTTTTCCGGGGTCTTATCAAGCGCATTTCGATGTTTTTATTACCCAGGGATCAGTCGGAGGGAATAATTTTGGTTATTTAACATCTAATTAGTCAATCCGAGGGTGTTTTTATCTATTTTATTGAGGGCGTCTAAAAAATCCATTTGGATCACGTCCAACTCACCCGAGGATGAAAGCTAATTTAAAAAAGTTTATTAAAACTAAAAGTTATTTATATTTTTGCAACGCGAGGGTTAATATTTCTTTGACGTTGGCTTTGCGTGGGGAAAATAATGACCGAAATAATGAATCCTCGTTTGTGTACAACACTGTACGGCATCTCGTATGCGCGCAAATGGGCCCGCACACCGGCCGTTAAGCCCCGTGCGTCGTGTTGTGCTCATCTCCTCTTACCTCTTTAATTCATGCGCGGCGCGCTCGCTAAGGGCGGCGTAATGTCGAGTATGTTTAATACCTTCGCGCGGCCTGTTTGTGTCGCCTCGCACCTTTGCCACCCCTTTCGTGATTTACTATGTGACCGTAGTGCGACGTACAAATCTCGGGTGCGACCCTTTTTTCCGCAGTAATAATTTTTTCCGGCGCAGATTTTTAGATGACTAGATAAGCAGATGTGTAAATTATTTGCCTTCTTATATTCGCGGCAAGCGAGGTGCGGATTATCTCATGTCACACGCTCCAATTCGATTAATCCACGCCTGAGTTATAATACCGCGGCAGCCGCAGCGAGTTTAATCAAAATCGAATTGCGATAAAACAGCGTCTGCTTCTGTTTTTTATTGCGCGGATATAAAATAAAACCGGAAGTTTCAATTTTCGCGTTTGGAGGAAATGATTGCTTCGATTTATGCACACAATCCGCACAAGCAATTAGAATAAATTGTTCTGTCTTGGCACGGATGGAATAAAAAAAAAAAGAAGGAAGAAGATGGTTTAATAGTAAGACGCTGGCCGCTGATATATTGGCAGTGCAGGTTTTGTCAGTTAAAATCGCTTCAAAAGGGGCGAGGGTGTTGAATGGGCTAAGGGGTGGTATTGCGCGACATCCTGACACCGCCGGCGGCTTTGTGCTCCGCGCGTCTGCAGCGGACTCCAAGTCCTCGCTGCGTCGAGTTATGGCCTTACCTCGACTGCAAATATCCCTTTATATTTCGTTTATTTTTACCCCTTTAATTTGCATGCCGCCGGCCGACCGCCAATTCCCTATATATAGGAAAGTGCTTAGCGGGCGGCTTAGTCCTCATCGGACAAGGGGCTGACGATGATAATCCTGGCAGAAACAGGACGATTAAAGACAATTTACTACAATATTTTTATTGTCAACTCTCTCCCAGTAGTAAGTATTAACCGATTCTACAACCAAAACCAATACTAATACATTTGAAGCATTTTGGGTTGCATATCAATGTCAGTAAAAAATACGACCAGAGCACTCCCACAACAC